>NC_092141.1:30864080-31167111 GCF_043159975.1 Macaca nemestrina | reverse complement strand
AATTGGCAAAGTGATATTTGGAAGCCGATAGAGGGCTATGGTGAAAAAGGAAATATCCTCCGATGAAATCTGGAAAGAAGCTTTCTGAGAAACTGCTTAGTGTTCTCTTAATTCATCTCACAGAGTTACATCTGTATTTCGTGGATCTCTTTGCTAGCCTTATTTCTGTGGAATCTGAGAACAGATATTTCCTTTCCCTTTGAAGACTATAGGGCCAAAGGAAATATCCTCCGATAACAAAGAGAAAGAAGCTTTCTGAGAAACTTCTTTGTGTTCTGTGAAATCATCTCACAGAGTTACAGCTTTCCCCTCAAGAAGCCTTTCGCTAAGACAGTTCTTGTGGAATTGGCAAAGTGATATTTGGAAGCCCAAAGAGGGCTATGGTGAAAAAGGAAATATCCTCCGATGAAATCTGGAAAGAAGCTTTCTGAGAAACTGCTTAGTGTTCTGTTAATTCATCTCAAGGAGTTACATCTGTATTTCGTGGATCTCTTTGCTAGCCGTATTTCTGTGGAATCTGAGAACAGATATTTCCTTTCCCTTTGAAGACTATAGGGCCAAAGAAAATATACTCCGATAAAAAAGAGAAAGAAGCTTTCTCAGAAACTTCTTTGTGTTCTGTGAAATCATCTCACAGAGTTACAGCTTTCCCCTGAAGAAGTCTTTCGCTAAGACAGTTCTTGTGGAATTGGCAAAGTGATATTTGGAAGCCCTTAGAGGGCTATGGTGAAAAAGGAAATATCCTCCGATGAAATCTGGAAAGAAGCGTTATGAGAAGCTGCTTAGTGTTCTGTTAATTCATCTCACAGAGTTACATCTGTATTTCGTGGATCTCTTTGCTAGCCTTATTTCTGTGGAATCTGAGAACAGATGTTTCCTTTCCCTTTGAAGACTATAGGGCCGAAGGAAATATCCTCCGATAACCAAGAGAAAGAAGCTTTCTGAGAAACTTCTTTGTGTTCTGTGAAATCATCTCACAGAGTTACAGCTTTCCCCTCAAGAAGTCTTTCGCTAAGACACTTCTTGTGGAATTGGCAAAGTGATATTTGGAAGCCCATAGAGGGCTATGGTGAAAAAGGAAATATCCTCCGATGAAATCTGGAAAGAAGCTTTCTGAGAAACTGCTTAGTGTTCTGTTAATTCATCTCACCGAGTTACATCTGTATTTCATGGATCTCATTGCTAGCCTTATTTCTGTGGAATCTGACAACAGATATTTCCTTTCCCTTTGAAGACTATAGGGCCAAAGGAAATATCCTCCGATAACAAAGAGAAAGAAGCTTTCTGAGAAACTTCTTTGTGTTGTGTGAAATCACCTCACAGAGTTACAGCTTTCCCCTCAAGAAGCCTTTCGCTAAGACAGTTCTTGTGGAATTGGCAAAGTGATATTTGGAAGCCCATAGAGGGCTATGGTCAAAAAGGAAATATCCTCCGATGAAATCTGGAAAGAAGCTTTCTGAGAAACTGCTTAGTGTTCTGTTAATTCATCTGACAGAGTTTCATCTGTATTTCGTGGATCTCTTTGCGAGCCTTATTTCTGTGGAATCTGACAACAGATATTTCCTTTCCCTTTGAAGACTAAGGGGCCAAAGGAAATATCCTCCGATAACCAAGAGAAAGAAGCTTTCTGAGAAACTTCCTTGTGTTCTGTGAAATCATCTCATAGAGTTACAGCTTTCCCCTCAAGAAGCCTTTCGCTAAGACAGTTCTTGTGGAATAGGAAAAGTGTTATTCGGAAGCACATAGAGGGCTATGGTGAGAAAGGAAGTATCCTCCCATGAAATCTGGAAAGAAGCTTTCTGAGAAACTGCTTAGTGTTCTGTTAATTTGTCTCACAGAGTTACATCTGTATTTCGTGGATCTCTTTGCTAGCCTTATTTCTGTGGAATCTGACAACAGATAATTCCTTTCCCTTTGAAGACTATAGGGCCAAAGGAAATATCCTCAGATAACAAAGAGAAAGAAGCTTTCTGAGAAACTTCTTTGTGTTCTGTGAAATCATCTCACAGAGTTACAGCTTTCCCCTCAAGAAGCCTTTCGCTAAGACAGTTCTTGTGGAATTGGCAAAGTGATATTTGGAAGCCCATAGGGGGCTATGGTGAAAAAGGAAATATCCTCCGATGAAATCTGGTAAGAAGCTTTCTGAGAAACTGCTTAGTGTTCTGTTAATTCATCTCACAGAGTTACATCTGTATTTCGTGGATCTCTTTGTTAGCCTTATTTCTGTGAAATCTGACAACAGATATTTCCTTTCCCTTTGAAGACTATGGGGCCAAAGGAAATATCCTCCGATAACCAAGAGAAAGAAGCTTTCTGAGAAACTTCCTAGTGTTCTGTGAAATCATCTCATAGGGTTACAGCTTTCCCCTCAAGAAGCCTTTCGCTAAGACAGTTCTTGTGGAATTGGCAAAGTGATATTTGGAAGCCCATAGAGGGCTATGGTGAAAAAGGAAATATCCTCCGATGAAATCTGGAAAGAAGCTTTTTGAGAAACTGCTTAGTGTTCTGTTAATTCATCTCACAGAGTTACATCTGTATTTCGTGGATTTCTTTGCGAGCCTTTTTTCTGTGGAATCTGACAAAGACATTTCCTTTCCCTTTGAAGACTATAGGGCCAAAGGAAATACGCTCTGATAACCAAGAGAAAGAAGCTTTCTGAGAAACTTCTTTGTGTTCTGTGAAATCATCTCACAGAGTTAAAGCTTTCCCCTCAAGAAGCCTTTCGCTAAGACAGTTCTTGTGGAATTGGCAAAGTGATATTTGGAAGCCCATAGAGGGCTATGGGGAGAAAGGAAATATCCTCCCATTAAATCTGGAAGGAAGCTTTCTGAGAAACTGCTTAGTGTTCTGTTAATTCATCTCACAGAGTTACATCTGTATTTCGTGGATCTCTTTGCTAGCCTTATTTCTGTGGAATCTGACAACAGATATTTCCTTTCCCTTTGAAGACTATAGGGCCAAAGGAAATATCCTCAGATAAAAAAGAGAAAGAAGCTTTCTCAGAAACTTCTTTGTGTTCTGTGAAATCATCTCACAGAGTTACAGCTTTCCCCTCAAGAAGTCTTTCGCTAAGACAGTTCTTGTGGAATTGGCAAAGTGATATTTGGAAGCCCTTAGAGGGCTATGGTGAAAAAGGAAATATCCTCCGATGAAATCTGGAAAGAAGCTTTCTGAGAAGCTGCTTAGTGTTCTGTTAATTCATCTCACAGAGTTACATCTGTATTTCGTGGATCTCTTTGCTAGCCTTATTTCTGTGGAATCTGAGAACAGATGTTTCCTTTCCCTTTGAAGACTATAGGGCCGAAGGAAATATCCTCCGATAACCAAGAGAAAGAAGCTTTCTGAGAAACTTCTTTGTGTTCTGTGAAATCATCTCACAGAGTTACAGCTTTCCCCTCAAGAAGTCTTTCGCTAAGACACTTCTTGTGGAATTGGCAAAGTGATATTTGGAAGCCCATAGAGGGCTATGGTGAAAAAGGAAATATCCTCCGATGAAATCTGGAAAGAAGCTTTCTGAGAAACTGCTTAGTGTTCTGTTAATTCATCTCACCGAGTTACATCTGTATTTCATGGATCTCATTGCTAGCCTTATTTCTGTGGAATCTGACAACAGATATTTCCTTTCCCTTTGAAGACTATAGGGCCAAAGGAAATATCCTCCGATAACAAAGAGAAAGAAGCTTTTTGAGAAACTTCTTTGTGTTCTGTGAAATCACCTCACAGAGTTACAGCTTTCCCCTCAAGAAGCCTTTCGCTAAGACAGTTCTTGTGGAATTGGCAAAGTGATATTTGGAAGCCCATAGAGGGCTATGGTCAAAAAGGAAATATCCTCCGATGAAATCTGGAAAGAAGCTTTCTGAGAAACTGCTTAGTGTTCTGTTAATTCATCTGACAGAGTTTCATCTGTATTTCGTGGATCTCTTTGCGAGCCTTATTTCTGTGGAATCTGACAACAGATATTTCCTTTCCCTTTGAAGACTAAGGGGCCAAAGGAAATATCCTCCGATAACCAAGAGAAAGAAGCTTTCTGAGAAACTTCCTTGTGTTCTGTGAAATCATCTCATAGAGTTACAGCTTTCCCCTCAAGAAGCCTTTCGCTAAGACAGTTCTTGTGGAATTGGCAAAGTGATATTTGGAAGCCCATAGAGGGCTATGGTGAAAAAGAAAATATCCTCCGATGAAATCTGGAAAGAAGCTTTCTGAGAAACTGCTTAGTGTTCTGTTAATTCATCTCACAGAGTTACATCTGTATTTCGTGGATTTCTTTGCTAGCCTTATTTCTGTGAAATCTGACAAAGATATTTCCTTTCCCTTTGAAGTCTATAGGGCCAAAGGAAATATCCTCTGATAACCAAGAGAAAGAAGCTTTCTGAGAAACTTCTTTGTGTTCTGTGAAATCATCTCGCAGAGTTACAGCTTTCCCCTCAAGAAGCCTTTCGCTAAGACAGTTCTTGTGGAATTGGCAAAGTGATATTTGGAAGCCCATAGAGGGCTATGGTGAAAAAGGAAATATCCTCCGATGAAATCCGGAAAGAAGCTTTCTGAGAAACTGCTTAGTGTTCTGTTAATTCATTTCACAGAGTTACATCTGTATTTCGTGGATCTCTTTGCTAGCCTTATTTCTATGGAATATGACAACAGATATTTCCTTTCCCTTTGAAGAGTATAGGGCCAAAGGAAATATCCTCCGATAACAAAGAGAAAGAAGCTTTCTGAGAAACTTCTTTGTGTTCTGTGAAATCATCTCACAGAGTTACAGCTTTCCCCTCAAGAAGCTTTTAGCTAAGACAGTTCTTGTGGAATAGGAAAAGTGTTATTTGGAAGCACATAGAGGGCTATGGTGAGAAAGGAAGTATCCTCCCATGAAATCTGGATAGAAGCTTTCTGAGAAACTCTTTAGTGTTCTGTTAATTTATCTCACAGAGTTACATCTGTATTTCGTGGATCTCTTTGCTAGCCTTATTTCTGTGGAATCTGACAACAGATATTTCCTTTCCCTTGAAGACTATAGGGCCAAAGGAAATATCCTCCGATAACAAAGAGAAAGAAACTTTCTGAGAAACTTCTTTGTGTTCTGTGAAATCATCTCACAGAGTTACAGCTTTCCCCTCAAGAAGCCTTTCGCTAAGACAGTTCTTGTGGAATTGGCAAAGCGATATTTGGAAGCCCATAGAGGGCTATGGTCAAAAAGGAAATATCCTCCGATGAAATCTGGAAAGAAACTTTCTGAGAAACTGTTTAGTGTTCTGTTAATTCATCTCAGAGAGTTACATCTGTATTTCGTGGATCTCTTTGCTAGCCTTATTTCTGTGGAATCTGACAACAGATATTTCCTTTCCCTTTGAAGACTATAGGGCCAAAGGAAATATCCTCCGATAACCAAGAGAAAGAAGCTTTCTGAGAAACTTCTTTGTGTTCTGTGAAATCATCTCACAGAGTTACAGCTCTCCCCTCAAGAAGCCTTTCGCTAAGACAGTTCTTGTGGAATTGGAAAAGTGTTATTTGGAAGCCCATAGAGGGGTATGGTGAAAAAGGAAATATCCTCCGATGAAATCTGGAAAGAAGCTTTCTGAGAAACTGCTTAGTGTTCTGTTAATTCATCTCACAGAGGTACATCTGTATTTCGTGGATATCTTTGCTAGCCTTATTTCTGTGGAATCTGACAACAGATATTTCCTTTCCCTATGAAGACTATAGGGCCAAAGGAAATATCCTCCGATAACAAAGAGAAAGAAGCTTTCTGAGAAACTTCTTTGTGTTCTGTGAAATCATCTCACAGAGTTACAGCTTTCCTCTCAAGAAGCCATTCGCTAAGACAGTTCTTGTGGAATTGGCAAAGTGATATTTGGAAGCCCATAGAGGGCTATGGTGAAAAAGAAAATATCCTCCGATGAAATCTGGAAAGAAGCTTTATGAGAATCTGCTTAGTGTTCTGTTAATTCATATCACAGAGTTACATCTGTATTTCGTGGATTTCTTTGCTAGCCTTATTTCTGTGGAATCTGACAACAGATATTTCCTTTAACTTTGAAGACTATAGGGCCAAAGGAAATATCCTCTGATAACCAAGAGAAAGAAGCTTTCTGAGAAACTTCTTTGAGTTCTGTGAAATCATCTCACAGAGTTACATCTTTCCCCTCAAGAAGCCTTTCGCTAAGACAGTTCTTGTGGAATTGGCAAAGTGATATTTGGAAGCCCATAGAGGGCTATGGTGAAAAAGGAAATATACTCCGATGAAATCCGGAAAGAAGCTTTCTGAGAAACTGCTTAGTGTTCTGTTAATTCATTTCACAGAGTTACATCTGTATTTCGTGGATCTCTTTGCTAGCCTTATATCTGTGGAATATGACAACAGATATTTCCTTTCCCTTTGAAGAGTATAGGGCCAAAGGAAATATCCTCCGATAACAAAGAGAAAGCAGCTTTCTGAGAAACTTCTTTGTGTTCTGTGAAATCATCTCACAGAGTTACAGCTTTCCCCTCAAGAAGCTTTTAGCTAAGACAGTTCTTGTGGAATAGGAAAAGTGTTATTCGGAAGCACGTAGAGGGCTATGGTGAGAAAGGAAGTATCCTCCCATGAAACCTGGAAAGAAGCTTTCTGAGAAACTGCTTAGTGTTCTGTTAATTTATCTCACAGAGTTACATCTGTATTGCGTGGATCTCTGTGCTAGCCTTATTTCTGTGGAATCTGACAACAGATAATTCCTGTCCCTTTGAAGACTATAGGGCCAAAGGAAATATCCTCAGATAACAAAGAGAAAGAAGCTTTCTGAGAAACTTCTTTGTGTTCTGTGAAATCATCTCACAGAGTTACAGCTTTCCCCTCAAGAAGCCTTTCGCTAAGACAGTTCTTGTGGAATTGGCAAAGTGATATTTGGAAGCCCATAGGGGGCTATGGTGAAAAAGGAAATATCCTCCGATGAAATCTGGAAAGAAGCTTTCTGAGAAACTGCTTAGTGTTCTGTTAATTCATCTCACAGAGTTACATCTGTATTTCGTGGATCTCTTTGGTAGCCTTATTTCTGTGAAATCTGACAACAGATATTTGCTTTCCCTTTGAAGACTATGGGGCCAAAGGAAATATCCTCCGATAACCAAGAGAAAGAAGCTTTCTGAGAAACTTCCTAGTGTTCTGTGAAATCATCTCATAGGGTTACAGCTTTCCCCTCAAGAAGCCTTTCGCTAATACAGTTCTTGTGGAATTGGCAAAGTGATATTTGGAAGCCCATAGAGGGCTATGGTGAAAAAGGAAATATCCTCCGATGAAATCTGGAAAGAAGCTTTTTGAGAAACTGCTTAGTGTTCTGTTAATTCATCTCACAGAGTTACATCTGTATTTCGTGGATTTCTTTGCTAGCCTTTTTTCTGTGGAATCTGACAAAGACATTTCCTTTCCCTTTGAAGACTATAGGGCCAAAGGAAATACGCTCTGATAACCAAGAGAAAGAAGCTTTCTGAGAAACTTCTTTGTGTTCTGTGAAATCATCTCGCAGAGTTACAGCTTTCCCCTCAAGAAGCCTTTCGCTAAGACAGTTCTTGTGGAATTGGCAAAGTGATATTTGGAAGCCCATAGAGGGCTATGGTGAGAAAGGAAATATCCTCCCATTAAATCTGGAAGGAAGCTTTCTGAGAAACTGCTTAGTGTTCTGTTAATTCATCTCAGAGAGTTACATCTGTATTTCGTGGATCTCTTTGCTAGCCTTATTTCTGTGGAATCTGACAACAGATATTTCCTTTCCCTTTGAAGACTATAGGGCCAAAGGAAATATCCTCCGATAACCAAGAGAAAGAAGCTTTCTGAGAAACTTCTTTGTGTTCTGTGAAATCATCTCACAGAGTTACAGCTCTCCCCTCAAGAAGCCTTTCGCTAAGACAGTTCTTGTGGAATTGGAAAAGTGTTATTTGGAAGCCCATAGAGGGGTATGGTGAAAAAGGAAATATCCTCCGATGAAATCTGGAAAGAAGCTTTCTGAGAAACTGCTTAGTGTTCTGTTAATTCATCTCACAGAGTTACATCTGTATTTCGTGGATATCTTTGCTAGCCTTATTTCTGTGGAATCTGACAACAGATATTTCCTTTCCCTATGAAGACTATAGGGCCAAAGGAAATATCCTCCGATAACAAAGAGAAAGAAGCTTTCTGAGAAACTTCTTTGTGTTCTGTGAAATCATCTCACAGAGTTACAGCTTTCCTCTCAAGAAGCCATTCGCTAAGACAGTTCTTGTGGAATTGGCAAAGTGATATTTGGAAGCCCATAGAGGGCTATGGTGAAAAAGAAAATATCCTCCGATGAAATCTGGAAAGAAGCTTTATGAGAATCTGCTTAGTGTTCTGTTAATTCATATCACAGAGTTACATCTGTATTTCGTGGATTTCTTTGCTAGCCTTATTTCTGTGGAATCTGACAACAGATATTTCCTTTCCCTTTGAAGACTATAGGGCCAAAGGAAATATCCTCTGATAACCAAGAGAAAGAAGCTTTCTGAGAAACTTCTTTGTGTTCTGTGAAATCATCTCACAGAGTTACAGCTTTCCCCTCAAGAAGCCTTTCGCTAAGACAGTTCTTGTGGAATTGGCAAAGTGATATTTGGAAGCCCATAGAGGGCTATGGTGAAAAAGGAAATATACTCCGATGAAATCCGGAAAGAAGCTTTCTGAGAAACTGCTTAGTGTTCTGTTAATTCATTTCACAGAGTTACATCTGTATTTCGTGGATCTCTTTGCTAGCCTTATATCTGTGGAATATGACAACAGATATTTCCTTTCCCTTTGAAGAGTATAGGGCCAAAGGAAATATCCTCCGATAACAAAGAGAAAGCAGCTTTCTGAGAAACTTCTTTGTGTTCTGTGAAATCATCTCACAGAGTTACAGCTTTCCCCTCTAGAAGCTTTTAGCTAAGACAGTGCTTGTGGAATAGGAAAAGTGTTATTCGGAAGCACGTAGAGGGCTATGGTGAGAAAGGAAGTATCCTCCCATGAAACCTGGAAAGAAGCTTTCTGAGAAACTGCTTAGTGTTCTGTTAATTTATCTCACAGAGTTACATCTGTATTTCGTGGATCTCTGTGCTAGCCTTATTTCTGTGGAATCTGACAACAGATAATTCCTGTCCCTTTGAAGACTATAGGGCCAAAGGAAATATCCTCAGATAACAAAGAGAAAGAAGCTTTCTGAGAAACTTCTTTGTGTTCTGTGAAATCATCTCACAGAGTTACAGCTTTCCCCTCAAGAAGCCTTTCGCTAAGACAGTTCTTGTGGAATTGGCAAAGTGATATTTGGAAGCCCATAGGGGGCTATGGTGAAAAAGGAAATATCCTCCGATGAAATCTGGAAAGAAGCTTTCTGAGAAACTGCTTAGTGTTCTGTTAATTCATCTCACAGAGTTACATCTGTATTTCGTGAATCTCTTTGTTAGCCTTATTTCTGTGAAATCTGACAACAGATATTTCCTTTCCCTTTGAAGACTATGGGGCCAAAGGAAATATCCTCCGATAACCAAGAGAAAGAAGCTTTCTGAGAAACTTCCTAGTGTTCTGTGAAATCATCTCATAGGGTTACAGCTTTCCCCTCAAGAAGCCTTTCGCTAATACAGTTCTTGTGGAATTGGCAAAGTGATATTTGGAAGCCCATAGAGGGCTATGGTGAAAAAGGAAATATCCTCCGATGAAATCTGGAAAGAAGCTTTTTGAGAAACTGCTTAGTGTTCTGTTAATTCATCTCACAGAGTTACATCTGTATTTCGTGGATTTCTTTGCTAGCCTTTTTTCTGTGGAATCTGACAAAGACATTTCCTTTACCTTTGAAGACTATAGGGCCAAAGGAAATACGCTCTGATAACCAAGAGAAAGAAGCTTTCTGAGAAACTTCTTTGTGTTCTGTGAAATCATCTCACAGAGTTACAGCTTTCCCCTCAAGAAGCCTTTCGCTAAGACAGTTCTTGTGGAATTGGCAAAGTGATATTTGGAAGCCCATAGAGGGCTATGGTGAGAAAGGAAATATCCTCCCATTAAATCTGGAAGGAAGCTTTCTGAGAAACTGCTTAGTGTTCTGTTAATTCATCTCAGAGAGTTACATCTGTATTTCGTGGATCTCTTTGCTAGCCTTATTTCTGTGGAATCTGACAACAGATATTTCCTTTCCCTTTGAAGACTATAGGGCCAAAGGAAATATCCTCCGATAACCAAGAGAAAGAAGCTTTCTGAGAAACTTCTTTGTGTTCTGTGAAATCATCTCACAGAGTTACAGCTCTCCCCTCAAGAAGCCTTTCGCTAAGACAGTTCTTGTGTAATTGGAAAAGTGTTATTTGGAAGCCCATAGAGGGGTATGGAGAAAAAGGAAATATCCTCCGATGAAATCTGGAAAGAAGCTTTCTGAGAAACTGCTTAGTGTTCTGTTAATTCATCTCACAGAGTTACATCTGTATTTCGTGGATATCTTTGCTAGCCTTATTTCTGTGGAATCTGACAACAGATATTTCCTTTCCCTATGAAGACTATAGGGCCAAAGGAAATATCCTCCGATAACAAAGAGAAAGAAGCTTTCTGAGAAACTTCTTTGTGTTCTGTGAAATCATCTCACAGAGTTACAGCTTTCCCCTCAAGAAGCCTTTCGCTAAGACAGTTCTTGTGGAATTGGCAAAGTGATATTTGGAAGCCCATAGAGGGCTATGGTGAAAAAGAAAATATCCTCCGATGAAATCTGGAAAGAAGCTTTCTGAGAAACTGCTTAGTGTTCTGTTAATTCATCTCACAGAGTTACATCTGTATTTCGTGGATTTCTTTGCTAGCCTTATTTCTGTGAAATCTGACAAAGATATTTCCTTTCCCTTTGAAGTCTATAGGGCCAAAGGAAATATCCTCTGATAACCAAGAGAAAGAAGCTTTCTGAGAAACTTCTTTGTGTTCTGTGAAATCATCTCGCAGAGTTACAGCTTTCCCCTCAAGAAGCCTTTCGCTAAGACAGTTCTTGTGGAATTGGCAAAGTGATATTTGGAAGCCCATAGAGGGCTATGGTGAAAAAGGAAATATCCTCCGATGAAATCCGGAAAGAAGCTTTTTGAGAAACTGCTTAGTGTTCTGTTAATTCATCTCACAGAGTTACATCTGTATTTCGTGGATTTCTTTGCTAGCCTTTTTTCTGTGGAATCTGACAAAGACATTTCCTTTACCTTTGAAGACTATAGGGCCAAAGGAAATACGCTCTGATAACCAAGAGAAAGAAGCTTTCTGAGAAACTTCTTTGTGTTCTGTGAAATCATCTCACAGAGTTACAGCTTTCCCCTCAAGAAGCCTTTCGCTAAGACAGTTCTTGTGGAATTGGCAAAGTGATATTTGGAAGCCCATAGAGGGCTATGGTGAGAAAGGAAATATCCTCCCATTAAATCTGGAAGGAAGCTTTCTGAGAAACTGCTTAGTGTTCTGTTAATTCATCTCAGAGAGTTACATCTGTATTTCGTGGATCTCTTTGCTAGCCTTATTTCTGTGGAATCTGACAACAGATATTTCCTTTCCCTTTGAAGACTATAGGGCCAAAGGAAATATCCTCCGATAACCAAGAGAAAGAAGCTTTCTGAGAAACTTCTTTGTGTTCTGTGAAATCATCTCACAGAGTTACAGCTCTCCCCTCAAGAAGCCTTTCGCTAAGACAGTTCTTGTGTAATTGGAAAAGTGTTATTTGGAAGCCCATAGAGGGGTATGGAGAAAAAGGAAATATCCTCCGATGAAATCTGGAAAGAAGCTTTCTGAGAAACTGCTTAGTGTTCTGTTAATTCATCTCACAGAGTTACATCTGTATTTCGTGGATATCTTTGCTAGCCTTATTTCTGTGGAATCTGACAACAGATATTTCCTTTCCCTATGAAGACTATAGGGCCAAAGGAAATATCCTCCGATAACAAAGAGAAAGAAGCTTTCTGAGAAACTTCTTTGTGTTCTGTGAAATCATCTCACAGAGTTACAGCTTTCCCCTCAAGAAGCCTTTCGCTAAGACAGTTCTTGTGGAATTGGCAAAGTGATATTTGGAAGCCCATAGAGGGCTATGGTGAAAAAGAAAATATCCTCCGATGAAATCTGGAAAGAAGCTTTCTGAGAAACTGCTTAGTGTTCTGTTAATTCATCTCACAGAGTTACATCTGTATTTCGTGGATTTCTTTGCTAGCCTTATTTCTGTGAAATCTGACAAAGATATTTCCTTTCCCTTTGAAGTCTATAGGGCCAAAGGAAATATCCTCTGATAACCAAGAGAAAGAAGCTTTCTGAGAAACTTCTTTGTGTTCTGTGAAATCATCTCGCAGAGTTACAGCTTTCCCCTCAAGAAGCCTTTCGCTAAGACAGTTCTTGTGGAATTGGCAAAGTGATATTTGGAAGCCCATAGAGGGCTATGGTGAAAAAGGAAATATCCTCCGATGAAATCCGGAAAGAAGCTTTCTGAGAAACTGCTTAGTGTTCTGTTAATTCATTTCACAGAGTTACATCTGTATTTCGTGGATCTCTTTGCTAGCCTTATTTCTATGGAATATGACAACAGATATTTCCTTTCCCTTTGAAGAGTATAGGGCCAAAGGAAATATCCTCCGATAACAAAGAGAAAGAAGCTTTCTGAGAAACTTCTTTGTGTTCTGTGAAATCATCTCACAGAGTTACAGCTTTCCCCTCAAGAAGCTTTTAGCTAAGACAGTTCTTGTGGAATAGGAAAAGTGTTATTTGGAAGCACATAGAGGGCTATGGTGAGAAAGGAAGTATCCTCCCATGAAATCTGGATAGAAGCTTTCTGAGAAACTCTTTAGTGTTCTGTTAATTTATCTCACAGAGTTACATCTGTATTTCGTGGATCTCTTTGCTAGCCTTATTTCTGTGGAATCTGACAACAGATATTTCCTTTCCCTTGAAGACTATAGGGCCAAAGGAAATATCCTCCGATAACAAAGAGAAAGAAACTTTCTGAGAAACTTCTTTGTGTTCTGTGAAATCATCTCACAGAGTTACAGCTTTCCCCTCAAGAAGCCTTTCGCTAAGACAGTTCTTGTGGAATTGGCAAAGCGATATTTGGAAGCCCATAGAGGGCTATGGTCAAAAAGGAAATATCCTCCGATGAAATCTGGAAAGAAACTTTCTGAGAAACTGTTTAGTGTTCTGTTAATTCATCTCAGAGAGTTACATCTGTATTTCGTGGATCTCTTTGCTAGCCTTATTTCTGTGGAATCTGACAACAGATATTTCCTTTCCCTTTGAAGACTATAGGGCCAAAGGAAATATCCTCCGATAACCAAGAGAAAGAAGCTTTCTGAGAAACTTCTTTGTGTTCTGTGAAATCATCTCACAGAGTTACAGCTCTCCCCTCAAGAAGCCTTTCGCTAAGACAGTTCTTGTGGAATTGGAAAAGTGTTATTTGGAAGCCCATAGAGGGGTATGGTGAAAAAGGAAATATCCTCCGATGAAATCTGGAAAGAAGCTTTCTGAGAAACTGCTTAGTGTTCTGTTAATTCATCTCACAGAGGTACATCTGTATTTCGTGGATATCTTTGCTAGCCTTATTTCTGTGGAATCTGACAACAGATATTTCCTTTCCCTATGAAGACTATAGGGCCAAAGGAAATATCCTCCGATAACAAAGAGAAAGAAGCTTTCTGAGAAACTTCTTTGTGTTCTGTGAAATCATCTCACAGAGTTACAGCTTTCCTCTCAAGAAGCCATTCGCTAAGACAGTTCTTGTGGAATTGGCAAAGTGATATTTGGAAGCCCATAGAGGGCTATGGTGAAAAAGAAAATATCCTCCGATGAAATCTGGAAAGAAGCTTTATGAGAATCTGCTTAGTGTTCTGTTAATTCATATCACAGAGTTACATCTGTATTTCGTGGATTTCTTTGCTAGCCTTATTTCTGTGGAATCTGACAACAGATATTTCCTTTAACTTTGAAGACTATAGGGCCAAAGGAAATATCCTCTGATAACCAAGAGAAAGAAGCTTTCTGAGAAACTTCTTTGAGTTCTGTGAAATCATCTCACAGAGTTACATCTTTCCCCTCAAGAAGCCTTTCGCTAAGACAGTTCTTGTGGAATTGGCAAAGTGATATTTGGAAGCCCATAGAGGGCTATGGTGAAAAAGGAAATATACTCCGATGAAATCCGGAAAGAAGCTTTCTGAGAAACTGCTTAGTGTTCTGTTAATTCATTTCACAGAGTTACATCTGTATTTCGTGGATCTCTTTGCTAGCCTTATATCTGTGGAATATGACAACAGATATTTCCTTTCCCTTTGAAGAGTATAGGGCCAAAGGAAATATCCTCCGATAACAAAGAGAAAGCAGCTTTCTGAGAAACTTCTTTGTGTTCTGTGAAATCATCTCACAGAGTTACAGCTTTCCCCTCAAGAAGCTTTTAGCTAAGACAGTTCTTGTGGAATAGGAAAAGTGTTATTCGGAAGCACGTAGAGGGCTATGGTGAGAAAGGAAGTATCCTCCCATGAAACCTGGAAAGAAGCTTTCTGAGAAACTGCTTAGTGTTCTGTTAATTTATCTCACAGAGTTACATCTGTATTGCGTGGATCTCTGTGCTAGCCTTATTTCTGTGGAATCTGACAACAGATAATTCCTGTCCCTTTGAAGACTATAGGGCCAAAGGAAATATCCTCAGATAACAAAGAGAAAGAAGCTTTCTGAGAAACTTCTTTGTGTTCTGTGAAATCATCTCACAGAGTTACAGCTTTCCCCTCAAGAAGCCTTTCGCTAAGACAGTTCTTGTGGAATTGGCAAAGTGATATTTGGAAGCCCATAGGGGGCTATGGTGAAAAAGGAAATATCCTCCGATGAAATCTGGAAAGAAGCTTTCTGAGAAACTGCTTAGTGTTCTGTTAATTCATCTCACAGAGTTACATCTGTATTTCGTGGATCTCTTTGGTAGCCTTATTTCTGTGAAATCTGACAACAGATATTTGCTTTCCCTTTGAAGACTATGGGGCCAAAGGAAATATCCTCCGATAACCAAGAGAAAGAAGCTTTCTGAGAAACTTCCTAGTGTTCTGTGAAATCATCTCATAGGGTTACAGCTTTCCCCTCAAGAAGCCTTTCGCTAATACAGTTCTTGTGGAATTGGCAAAGTGATATTTGGAAGCCCATAGAGGGCTATGGTGAAAAAGGAAATATCCTCCGATGAAATCTGGAAAGAAGCTTTTTGAGAAACTGCTTAGTGTTCTGTTAATTCATCTCACAGAGTTACATCTGTATTTCGTGGATTTCTTTGCTAGCCTTTTTTCTGTGGAATCTGACAAAGACATTTCCTTTCCCTTTGAAGACTATAGGGCCAAAGGAAATACGCTCTGATAACCAAGAGAAAGAAGCTTTCTGAGAAACTTCTTTGTGTTCTGTGAAATCATCTCGCAGAGTTACAGCTTTCCCCTCAAGAAGCCTTTCGCTAAGACAGTTCTTGTGGAATTGGCAAAGTATTATTTGGAAGCCCATAGAGGGCTATGGTGAGAAAGGAAATATCCTCCCATTAAATCTGGAAGGAAGCTTTCTGAGAAACTGCTTAGTGTTCTGTTAATTCATCTCAGAGAGTTACATCTGTATTTCGTGGATCTCTTTGCTAGCCTTATTTCTGTGGAATCTGACAACAGATATTTCCTTTCCCTTTGAAGACTATAGGGCCAAAGGAAATATCCTCCGATAACCAAGAGAAAGAAGCTTTCTGAGAAACTTCTTTGTGTTCTGTGAAATCATCTCACAGAGTTACAGCTCTCCCCTCAAGAAGCCTTTCGCTAAGACAGTTCTTGTGGAATTGGAAAAGTGTTATTTGGAAGCCCAT
This sequence comes from Macaca nemestrina, assembly GCF_043159975.1. Taxonomy (NCBI): domain Eukaryota; kingdom Metazoa; phylum Chordata; class Mammalia; order Primates; family Cercopithecidae; genus Macaca; species Macaca nemestrina. The sequence continues at coordinate 31,151,314 of NC_092141.1, read as the reverse complement.
AGAGGGGTATGGTGAAAAAGGAAATATCCTCCGATGAAATCTGGAAAGAAGCTTTCTGAGAAACTGCTTAGTGTTCTGTTAATTCATCTCACAGAGTTACATCTGTATTTCGTGGATATCTTTGCTAGCCTTATTTCTGTGGAATCTGACAACAGATATTTCCTTTCCCTATGAAGACTATAGGGCCAAAGGAAATATCCTCCGATAACAAAGAGAAAGAAGCTTTCTGAGAAACTTCTTTGTGTTCTGTGAAATCATCTCACAGAGTTACAGCTTTCCTCTCAAGAAGCCATTCGCTAAGACAGTTCTTGTGGAATTGGCAAAGTGATATTTGGAAGCCCATAGAGGGCTATGGTGAAAAAGAAAATATCCTCCGATGAAATCTGGAAAGAAGCTTTATGAGAATCTGCTTAGTGTTCTGTTAATTCATATCACAGAGTTACATCTGTATTTCGTGGATTTCTTTGCTAGCCTTATTTCTGTGGAATCTGACAACAGATATTTCCTTTCCCTTTGAAGACTATAGGGCCAAAGGAAATATCCTCTGATAACCAAGAGAAAGAAGCTTTCTGAGAAACTTCTTTGTGTTCTGTGAAATCATCTCACAGAGTTACAGCTTTCCCCTCAAGAAGCCTTTCGCTAAGACAGTTCTTGTGGAATTGGCAAAGTGATATTTGGAAGCCCATAGAGGGCTATGGTGAAAAAGGAAATATACTCCGATGAAATCCGGAAAGAAGCTTTCTGAGAAACTGCTTAGTGTTCTGTTAATTCATTTCACAGAGTTACATCTGTATTTCGTGGATCTCTTTGCTAGCCTTATATCTGTGGAATATGACAACAGATATTTCCTTTCCCTTTGAAGAGTATAGGGCCAAAGGAAATATCCTCCGATAACAAAGAGAAAGCAGCTTTCTGAGAAACTTCTTTGTGTTCTGTGAAATCATCTCACAGAGTTACAGCTTTCCCCTCTAGAAGCTTTTAGCTAAGACAGTGCTTGTGGAATAGGAAAAGTGTTATTCGGAAGCACGTAGAGGGCTATGGTGAGAAAGGAAGTATCCTCCCATGAAACCTGGAAAGAAGCTTTCTGAGAAACTGCTTAGTGTTCTGTTAATTTATCTCACAGAGTTACATCTGTATTTCGTGGATCTCTGTGCTAGCCTTATTTCTGTGGAATCTGACAACAGATAATTCCTGTCCCTTTGAAGACTATAGGGCCAAAGGAAATATCCTCAGATAACAAAGAGAAAGAAGCTTTCTGAGAAACTTCTTTGTGTTCTGTGAAATCATCTCACAGAGTTACAGCTTTCCCCTCAAGAAGCCTTTCGCTAAGACAGTTCTTGTGGAATTGGCAAAGTGATATTTGGAAGCCCATAGGGGGCTATGGTGAAAAAGGAAATATCCTCCGATGAAATCTGGAAAGAAGCTTTCTGAGAAACTGCTTAGTGTTCTGTTAATTCATCTCACAGAGTTACATCTGTATTTCGTGAATCTCTTTGTTAGCCTTATTTCTGTGAAATCTGACAACAGATATTTCCTTTCCCTTTGAAGACTATGGGGCCAAAGGAAATATCCTCCGATAACCAAGAGAAAGAAGCTTTCTGAGAAACTTCCTAGTGTTCTGTGAAATCATCTCATAGGGTTACAGCTTTCCCCTCAAGAAGCCTTTCGCTAATACAGTTCTTGTGGAATTGGCAAAGTGATATTTGGAAGCCCATAGAGGGCTATGGTGAAAAAGGAAATATCCTCCGATGAAATCTGGAAAGAAGCTTTTTGAGAAACTGCTTAGTGTTCTGTTAATTCATCTCACAGAGTTACATCTGTATTTCGTGGATTTCTTTGCTAGCCTTTTTTCTGTGGAATCTGACAAAGACATTTCCTTTACCTTTGAAGACTATAGGGCCAAAGGAAATACGCTCTGATAACCAAGAGAAAGAAGCTTTCTGAGAAACTTCTTTGTGTTCTGTGAAATCATCTCACAGAGTTACAGCTTTCCCCTCAAGAAGCCTTTCGCTAAGACAGTTCTTGTGGAATTGGCAAAGTGATATTTGGAAGCCCATAGAGGGCTATGGTGAGAAAGGAAATATCCTCCCATTAAATCTGGAAGGAAGCTTTCTGAGAAACTGCTTAGTGTTCTGTTAATTCATCTCAGAGAGTTACATCTGTATTTCGTGGATCTCTTTGCTAGCCTTATTTCTGTGGAATCTGACAACAGATATTTCCTTTCCCTTTGAAGACTATAGGGCCAAAGGAAATATCCTCCGATAACCAAGAGAAAGAAGCTTTCTGAGAAACTTCTTTGTGTTCTGTGAAATCATCTCACAGAGTTACAGCTCTCCCCTCAAGAAGCCTTTCGCTAAGACAGTTCTTGTGTAATTGGAAAAGTGTTATTTGGAAGCCCATAGAGGGGTATGGAGAAAAAGGAAATATCCTCCGATGAAATCTGGAAAGAAGCTTTCTGAGAAACTGCTTAGTGTTCTGTTAATTCATCTCACAGAGTTACATCTGTATTTCGTGGATATCTTTGCTAGCCTTATTTCTGTGGAATCTGACAACAGATATTTCCTTTCCCTATGAAGACTATAGGGCCAAAGGAAATATCCTCCGATAACAAAGAGAAAGAAGCTTTCTGAGAAACTTCTTTGTGTTCTGTGATATCATCTCACAGAGTTACAGCTTTCCTCTCAAGAAGCCATTCGCTAAGACAGTTCTTGTGGAATTGGCAAAGTGATATTTGGAAGCCCATAGAGGGCTATGGTGAAAAAGAAAATATCCTCCGATGAAATCTGGAAAGAAGCTTTATGAGAATCTGCTTAGTGTTCTGTTAATTCATATCACAGAGTTACATCTGTATTTCGTGGATTTCTTTGCTAGCCTTATTTCTGTGGAATCTGACAACAGATATTTCCTTTCCCTTTGAAGACTATAGGGCCAAAGGAAATATCCTCTGATAACCAAGAGAAAGAAGCTTTCTGAGAAACTTCTTTGTGTTCTGTGAAATCATCTCACAGAGTTACAGCTTTCCCCTCAAGAAGCCTTTCGCTAAGACAGTTCTTGTGGAATTGGCAAAGTGATATTTGGAAGCCCATAGAGGGCTATGGTGAAAAAGGAAATATACTCTGATGAAATCCGGAAAGAAGCTTTCTGAGAAACTGCTTAGTGTTCTGTTAATTCATTTCACAGAGTTACATCTGTATTTCGTGGATCTCTTTGCTAGCCTTATATCTGTGGAATATGACAACAGATATTTCCTTTCCCTTTGAAGAGCATAGGGCCAAAGGAAATATCCTCCGATAACAAAGAGAAAGCAGCTTTCTGAGAAACTTCTTTGTGTTCTGTGAAATCATCTCACAGAGTTACAGCTTTCCCCTCAAGAAGCTTTTAGCTAAGACAGTTCTTGTGGAATAGGAAAAGTGTTATTCGGAAGCACGTGGAGGGCTATGGTGAGAAAGGAAGTATCCTCCCATGAAACCTGGAAAGAAGCTTTCTGAGAAACTGCTTAGTGTTCTGTTAATTTATCTCACAGAGTTACATCTGTATTTCGTGGATCTCTTTGCTAGCCTTATTTCTGTGGAATCTGACAACAGATAATTCCTGTCCCTTTGAAGACTATAGGGCCAAAGGAAACATCCTCAGATAACAAAGAGAAAGAAGCTTTCTGAGAAACTTCTTTGTGTTCTGTGAAATCATCTCACAGAGTTACAGCTTTCCCCTCAAGAAGCCTTTCGCTAAGACAGTTCTTGTGGAATTGGCAAAGTGATATTTGGAAGCCCATAGGGGGCTATGGTGAAAAAGGAAATATCCTCCGATGAAATCTGGAAAGAAGCTTTCTGAGAAACTGCTTAGTGTTCTGTTAATTCATCTCACAGAGTTACATCTGTATTTCGTGGATCTCTTTGTTAGCCTTATTTCTGTGAAATCTGACAACAGATATTTCCTTTCCCTTTGAAGACTATGGGGCCAAAGGAAATATCCTCCGATAACCAAGAGAAAGAAGCTTTCTGAGAAACTTCCTAGTGTTCTGTGAAATCATCTCATAGGGTTACAGCTTTCCCCTCAAGAAGCCTTTCGCTAATACAGTTCTTGTGGAATTGGCAAAGTGATATTTGGAAGCCCATAGAGGGCTATGGTGAAAAAGGAAATATCCTCCGATGAAATCTGGAAAGAAGCTTTTTGAGAAACTGCTTAGTGTTCTGTTAATTCATCTCACAGAGTTACATCTGTATTTCGTGGATTTCTTTGCTAGCCTTTTTTCTGTGGAATCTGACAAAGACATTTCCTTTCCCTTTGAAGACTATAGGGCCAAAGGAAATACGCTCTGATAACCAAGAGAAAGAAGCTTTCTGAGAAACTTCTTTGTGTTCTGTGAAATCATCTCACAGAGTTACAGCTTTCCCCTCACGAAGCCTTTCGCTAAGACAGTTCTTGTGGAATTGGCAAAGTGATATTTGGAAGCCCATAGAGGGCTATGGTGAGAAAGGAAATATCCTCCCATTAAATCTGGAAGGAGGCTTTCTGAGAAACTGCTTAGTGTTCTGTTAATTCATCTCACAGAGTTACATCTGTATTTCGTGGATATCTTTGCTAGCCTTATTTCTGTGGAATCTGACAACAGATATTTCCTTTCCCTTTGAAGACTATAGGGCCAAAGTAAATATCCTCCGATAACCAAGAGAAAGAAGCTTTCTGAGAAACTTCTTTGTGTTCTGTGAAATCATCTCACAGAGTTACAGCTTTCCCCTCAAGAAGCCTTTCGCTAAGAGAGTTCTTGTGGAATTGGAAAAGTGTTATTTGGAAGCCCATAGAGGGGTATGGTGAAAAAGGAAATATCCTCCGATGAAATCTGGAAAGAAGCTTTCTGAGAAACTGCTTAGTGTTCTGTTAATTCATCTCACAGAGTTACATCTGTATTTTGTGGATCTCTTTGCTAGCCTTATTTCTGTGGAATCTGACAACAGATATTTCCTTTCCCTTTGAAGACTATAGGGCCAAAGGAAATATCCTCAGATAAAAAAGAGAAAGAAGCTTTCTCAGAAACTTCTTTGTGTTCTGTGAAATCATCTCACAGAGTTACAGCTTTCCCCTCAAGAAGTCTTTCGCTAAGACAGTTCTTGTGGAATTGGCAAAGTGATATTTGGAAGCCCTTAGAGGGCTATGGTGAAAAAGGAAATATCCTCCGATGAAATCTGGAAAGAAGCTTTCTGAGAAGCTGCTTAGTGTTCTGTTAATTCATCTCACAGAGTTACATCTGTATTTCGTGGATCTCTTTGCTAGCCTTATTTCTGTGGAATCTGAGAACAGATGATTCCTTTCCCTTTGAAGACTATAGGGCCGAAGGAAATATCCTCCGATAACCAAGAGAAAGAAGCTTTCTGAGAAACTTCTTTGTGTTCTGTGAAATCATCTCACAGAGTTACAGCTTTCCCCTCAAGAAGTCTTTCGCTAAGACACTTCTTGTGGAATTGGCAAAGTGATATTTGGAAGCCCATAGAGGGCTATGGTGAAAAAGGAAATATCCTCCGATGAAATCTGGAAAGAAGCTTTCTGAGAAACTGCTTAGTGTTCTGTTAATTCATCTCACCGAGTTACATCTGTATTTCATGGATCTCATTGCTAGCCTTATTTCTGTGGAATCTGACAACAGATATTTCCTTTCCCTTTGAAGACTATAGGGCCAAAGGAAATATCCTCCGATAACAAAGAGAAAGAAGCTTTCTGAGAAACTTCTTTGTGTTCTGTGAAATCACCTCACAGAGTTACAGCTTTCCCCTCAAGAAGCCTTTCGCTAAGACAGTTCTTGTGGAATTGGCAAAGTGATATTTGGAAGCCCATAGAGGGCTATGGTCAAAAAGGAAATATCCTCCGATGAAATCTGGAAAGAAGCTTTCTGAGAAACTGCTTAGTGTTCTGTTAATTCATCTGACAGAGTTTCATCTGTATTTCGTGGATCTCTTTGCGAGCCTTATTTCTGTGGAATCTGACAACAGATATTTCCTTTCCCTTTGAAGACTAAGGGGCCAAAGGAAATATCCTCCGATAACCAAGAGAAAGAAGCTTTCTGAGAAACTTCCTTGTGTTCTGTGAAATCATCTCATAGAGTTACAGCTTTCCCCTCAAGAAGCCTTTCGCTAAGACAGTTCTTGTGGAATTGGCAAAGTGATATTTGGAAGCCCATAGAGGGCTATGGTGAAAAAGAAAATATCCTCCGATGAAATCTGGAAAGAAGCTTTATGAGAATCTGCTTAGTGTTCTGTTAATTCATATCACAGAGTTACATCTGTATTTCGTGGATTTCTTTGCTAGCCTTATTTCTGTGGAATCTGACAACAGATATTTCCTTTCCCTTTGAAGACTATAGGGCCAAAGGAAATATCCTCTGATAACCAAGAGAAAGAAGCTTTCTGAGAAACTTCTTTGTGTTCTGTGAAATCATCTCACAGAGTTACAGCTTTCCCCTCAAGAAGCCTTTCGCTAAGACAGTTCTTGTGGAATTGGCAAAGTGATATTTGGAAGCCCATAGAGGGCTATGGTGAAAAAGGAAATATACTCTGATGAAATCCGGAAAGAAGCTTTCTGAGAAACTGCTTAGTGTTCTGTTAATTCATTTCACAGAGTTACATCTGTATTTCGTGGATCTCTTTGCTAGCCTTATATCTGTGGAATATGACAACAGATATTTCCTTTCCCTTTGAAGAGTATAGGGCCAAAGGAAATATCCTCCGATAACAAAGAGAAAGCAGCTTTCTGAGAAACTTCTTTGTGTTCTGTGAAATCATCTCACAGAGTTACAGCTTTCCCCTCAAGAAGCTTTTAGCTAAGACAGTGCTTGTGGAATAGGAAAAGTGTTATTCGGAAGCACGTAGAGGGCTATGGTGAGAAAGGAAGTATCCTCCCATGAAACCTGGAAAGAAGCTTTCTGAGAAACTGCTCAGTGTTCTGTTAATTTATCTCACAGAGTTACATCTGTATTTCGTGGATCTCTTTGCTAGCCTTATTTCTGTGGAATCTGACAACAGATAATTCCTGTCCCTTTGAAGACTATAGGGCCAAAGGAAATATCCTCAGATAACAAAGAGAAAGAAGCTTTCTGAGAAACTTCTTTGTGTTCTGTGAAATCATCTCACAGAGTTACAGCTTTCCCCTCAAGAAGCCTTTCGCTAAGACAGTTCTTGTGGAATTGGCAAAGTGATATTTGGAAGCCCATAGGGGGCTATGGTGAAAAAGGAAATATCCTCCGATGAAATCTGGAAAGAAGCTTTCTGAGAAACTGCTTAGTGTTCTGTTAATTCATCTCACAGAGTTACATCTGTATTTCGTGGATCTCTTTGTTAGCCTTATTTCTGTGAAATCTGACAACAGATATTTCCTTTCCCTTTGAAGACTATGGGGCCAAAGGAAATATCCTCCGATAACCAAGAGAAAGAAGCTTTCTGAGAAACTTCCTAGTGTTCTGTGAAATCATCTCATAGGGTTACAGCTTTCCCCTCAAGAAGCCTTTCGCTAATACAGTTCTTGTGGAATTGGCAAAGTGATATTTGGAAGCCCATAGAGGGCTATGGTGAAAAAGGAAATATCCTCCGATGAAATCTGGAAAGAAGCTTTTTGAGAAACTGCTTAGTGTTCTGTTAATTCATCTCACAGAGTTACATCTGTATTTCGTGGATTTCTTTGCTAGCCTTTTTTCTGTGGAATCTGACAAAGACATTTCCTTTCCCTTTGAAGACTATAGGGCCAAAGGAAATACGCTCTGATAACCAAGAGAAAGAAGCTTTCTGAGAAACTTCTTTGTGTTCTGTGAAATCATCTCACAGAGTTACAGCTTTCCCCTCAAGAAGCCTTTCGCTAAGACAGTTCTTGTGGAATTGGCAAAGTGATATTTGGAAGCCCATAGAGGGCTATGGTGAAAAAGGAAATATCCTCCCATTAAATCTGGAAGGAGGCTTTCTGAGAAACTGCTTAGTGTTCTGTTAATTCATCTCACAGAGTTACATCTGTATTTCGTGGATATCTTTGCTAGCCTTATTTCTGTGGAATCTGACAACAGATATTTCCTTTCCCTTTGAAGACTATAGGGCCAAAGTAAATATCCTCCGATAACCAAGAGAAAGAAGCTTTCTGAGAAACTTCTTTGTGTTCTGTGAAATCATCTCACAGAGTTACAGCTTTCCCCTCAAGAAGCCTTTCGCTAAGAGAGTTCTTGTGGAATTGGAAAAGTGTTATTTGGAAGCCCATAGAGGGGTATGGTGAAAAAGGAAATATCCTCCGATGAAATCTGGAAAGAAGCTTTCTGAGAAACTGCTTAGTGTTCTGTTAATTCATCTCACAGAGTTACATCTGTATTTTGTGGATCTCTTTGCTAGCCTTATTTCTGTGGAATCTGACAACAGATATTTCCTTTCCCTTTGAAGACTATAGGGCCAAAGGAAATATCCTCAGATAAAAAAGAGAAAGAAGCTTTCTCAGAAACTTCTTTGTGTTCTGTGAAATCATCTCACAGAGTTACAGCTTTCCCCTCAAGAAGTCTTTCGCTAAGACAGTTCTTGTGGAATTGGCAAAGTGATATTTGGAAGCCCTTAGAGGGCTATGGTGAAAAAGGAAATATCCTCCGATGAAATCTGGAAAGAAGCTTTCTGAGAAGCTGCTTAGTGTTCTGTTAATTCATCTCACAGAGTTACATCTGTATTTCGTGGATCTCTTTGCTAGCCTTATTTCTGTGGAATCTGAGAACAGATGTTTCCTTTCCCTTTGAAGACTATGGGGCCGAAGGAAATATCCTCCGATAACCAAGAGAAAGAAGCTTTCTGAGAAACTTCTTTGTGTTCTGTGAAATCATCTCACAGAGTTACAGCTTTCCCCTCAAGAAGTCTTTCGCTAAGACACTTCTTGTGGAATTGGCAAAGTGATATTTGGAACCCCTTAGAGGGCTATGGTGAAAAAGGAAATATCCTCCGATGAAATCTGGAAAGAAGCTTTCTGAGAAACTGCTTAGTGTTCTGTTAATTCATCTCACCGAGTTACATCTGTATTTCATGGATCTCATTGCTAGCCTTATTTCTGTGGAATCTGACAACAGATATTTCCTTTCCCTTTGAAGACTATAGGGCCAAAGGAAATATCCTCCGATAACAAAGAGAAAGAAGCTTTCTGAGAAACTTCTTTGTGTTCTGTGAAATCACCTCACAGAGTTACAGCTTTCCCCTCAAGAAGCCTTTCGCTAAGACAGTTCTTGTGGAATTGGCAAAGTGATATTTGGAAGCCCATAGAGGGCTATGGTCAAAAAGGAAATATCCTCCGATGAAATCTGGAAAGAAGCTTTCTGAGAAACTGCTTAGTGTTCTGTTAATTCATCTGACAGAGTTTCATCTGTATTTCGTGGATCTCTTTGCGAGCCTTATTTCTGTGGAATCTGACAACAGATATTTCCTTTCCCTTTGAAGACTAAGGGGCCAAAGGAAATATCCTCCGATAACCAAGAGAAAGAAGCTTTCTGAGAAACTTCCTTGTGTTCTGTGAAATCATCTCATAGAGTTACAGCTTTCCCCTCAAGAAGCCTTTCGCTAAGACAGTTCTTGTGGAATTGGCAAAGTGATATTTGGAAGCCCATAGAGGGCTATGGTGAAAAAGAAAATATCCTCCGATGAAATCTGGAAAGAAGCTTTCTGAGAAACTGCTTAGTGTTCTGTTAATTCATCTCACAGAGTTACATCTGTATTTCGTGGATTTCTTTGCTAGCCTTATTTCTGTGAAATCTGACAACAGATATTTCCTTTCCCTATGAAGACTATAGGGCCAAAGGAAATATCCTCCGATAACAAAGAGAAAGAAGCTTTCTGAGAAACTTCTTTGTGTTCTGTGAAATCATCTCACAGAGTTACAGCTTTCCTCTCAAGAAGCCATTCGCTAAGACAGTTCTTGTGGAATTGGCAAAGTGATATTTGGAAGCCCATAGAGGGCTATGGTGAAAAAGAAAATATCCTCCGATGAAATCTGGAAAGAAGCTTTATGAGAATCTGCTTAGTGTTCTGTTAATTCATATCACAGAGTTACATCTGTATTTCGTGGATTTCTTTGCTAGCCTTATTTCTGTGGAATCTGACAACAGATATTTCCTTTCCCTTTGAAGACTATAGGGCCAAAGGAAATATCCTCTGATAACCAAGAGAAAGAAGCTTTCTGAGAAACTTCTTCGTGTTCTGTGAAATCATCTCACAGAGTTACAGCTTTCACCTCAAGAAGCCTTTCGCTAAGACAGTTCTTGTGGAATTGGCAAAGTGATATTTGGAAGCCCATAGAGGGCTATGGTGAAAAAGGAAATATACTCCGATGAAATCCGGAAAGAAGCTTTCTGAGAAACTGCTTAGTGTTCTGTTAATTCATTTCACAGAGTTACATCTGTATTTCGTGGATCTCTTTGCTAGCCTTATATCTGTGGAATATGACAACAGATATTTCCTTTCCCTTTGAAGAGTATAGGGCCAAAGGAAATATCCTCCGATAACAAAGAGAAAGCAGCTTTCTGAGAAACTTCTTTGTGTTCTGTGAAATCATCTCACAGAGTTACAGCTTTCCCCTCAAGAAGCTTTTAGCTAAGACAGTTCTTGTGGAATAGGAAAAGTGTTATTCGGAAGCACGTAGAGGGCTATGGTGAGAAAGGAAGTATCCTCCCATGAAACCTGGAAAGAAGCTTTCTGAGAAACTGCTTAGTGTTCTGTTAATTTATCTCACAGAGTTACATCTGTATTTCGTGGATCTCTTTGCTAGCCTTATTTCTGTGGAATCTGACAACAGATAATTCCTGTCCCTTTGAAGACTATAGGGCCAAAGGAAATATCCTCAGATAACAAAGAGAAAGAAGCTTTCTGAGAAACTTCTTTGTGTTCTGTGAAATCATCTCACAGAGTTACAGCTTTCCCCTCAAGAAGCCTTTCGCTAAGACAGTTCTTGTGGAATTGGCAAAGTGATATTTGGAAGCCCATAGGGGGCTATGGTGAAAAAGGAAATATCCTCCGATGAAATCTGGAAAGAAGCTTTCTGAGAAACTGCTTAGTGTTCTGTTAATTCATCTCACAGAGTTACATCTGTATTTCGTGGATCTCTTTGTTAGCCTTATTTCTGTGAAATCTGACAACAGATATTTCCTTTCCCTTTGAAGACTATGGGGCCAAAGGAAATATCCTCCGATAACCAAGAGAAAGAAGCTTTCTGAGAAACTTCCTAGTGTTCTGTGAAATCATCTCATAGGGTTACAGCTTTCCCCTCAAGAAGCCTTTCGCTAAGACAGTTCTTGTGGAATTGGCAAAGTGATATTTGGAAGCCCATAGAGGGCTATGGTGAAAAAGGAAATATCCTCCGATGAAATCTGGAAAGAAGCTTTTTGAGAAACTGCTTAGTGTTCTGTTAATTCATCTCACAGAGTTACATCTGTATTTCGTGGATTTCTTTGCTAGCCTTTTTTCTGTGGAATCTGACAAAGACATTTCCTTTCCCTTTGAAGACTATAGGGCCAAAGGAAATACGCTCTGATAACCAAGAGAAAGAAGCTTTCTGAGAAACTTCTTTGTGTTCTGTGAAATCATCTCACAGAGTTACAGCTTTCCCCTCAAGAAGCCTTTCGCTAAGACAGTTCTTGTGGAATTGGCAAAGTGATATTTGGAAGCCCATAGAGGGCTATGGTGAGAAAGGAAATATCCTCCCATTAAATCTGGAAGGAAGCTTTCTGAGAAACTGCTTAGTGTTCTGTTAATTCATCTCACAGAGTTACATCTGTATTTCGTGGATATCTTTGCTAGCCTTATTTCTGTGGAATCTGACAACAGATATTTCCTTTCCCTTTGAAGACTATAGGGCCAAAGGAAATATCCTCCGATAACCAAGAGAAAGAAGCTTTCTGAGAAACTTCTTTGTGTTCTGTGAAATCATCTCACAGAGTTACAGCTTTCCCCTCAAGAAGCCTTTCGCTAAGAGAGTTCTTGTGGAATTGGAAAAGTGTTATTTGGAAGCCCATAGAGGGTTATGGTGAAAAAGGAAATATCCTCCGATGAAATCTGGAAAGAAGCTTTCTGAGAAACTGCTTAGTGTTCTGTTAATTCATCTCACAGAGTTACATCTGTATTTTGTGGATCTCTTTGCTAGCCTTATTTCTGTGGAATCTGACAACAGATATTTCCTTTCCCTTTGAAGACTATAGGGCCAAAGGAAATATCCTCAGATAAAAAAGAGAAAGAAGCTTTCTCAGAAACTTCTTTGTGTTCTGTGAAATCATCTCACAGAGTTACAGCTTTCCCCTCAAGAAGTCTTTCGCTAAGACAGTTCTTGTGGAATTGGCAAAGTGATATTTGGAAGCCCTTAGAGGGCTATGGTGAAAAAGGAAATATCCTCCGATGAAATCTGGAAAGAAGCTTTCTGGGAAGCTGCTTAGTGTTCTGTTAATTCATCTCACAGAGTTACATCTGTATTTCGTGGATCTCTTTGCTAGCCTTATTTCTGTGGAATCTGAGAACAGATGTTTCCTTTCCCTTTGAAGACTATAGGGCCGAAGGAAATATCCTCCGATAACCAAGAGAAAGAAGCTTTCTGAGAAACTTCTTTGTGTTCTGTGAAATCATCTCACAGAGTTACAGCTTTCCCCTCAAGAAGTCTTTCGCTAAGACACTTCTTGTGGAATTGGCAAAGTGATATTTGGAAGCCCATAGAGGGCTATGGTGAAAAAGGAAATATCCTCCGATGAAATCTGGAAAGAAGCTTTCTGAGAAACTGCTTAGTGTTCTGTTAATTCATCTCACCGAGTTACATCTGTATTTCATGGATCTCATTGCTAGCCTTATTTCTGTGGAATCTGACAACAGATATTTCCTTTCCCTTTGAAGACTATAGGGCCAAAGGAAATATCCTCCGATAACAAAGAGAAAGAAGCTTTCTGAGAAACTTCTTTGTGTTCTGTGAAATCACCTCACAGAGTTACAGCTTTCCCCTCAAGAAGCCTTTCGCTAAGACAGTTCTTGTGGAATTGGCAAAGTGATATTTGGAAGCCCATAGAGGGCTATGGTCAAAAAGGAAATATCCTCCGATGAAATCTGGAAAGAAGCTTTCTGAGAAACTGCTTAGTGTTCTGTTAATTCATCTGACAGAGTTTCATCTGTATTTCGTGGATCTCTTTGCGAGCCTTATTTCTGTGGAATCTGACAACAGATATTTCCTTTCCCTTTGAAGACTAAGGGGCCAAAGGAAATATCCTCCGATAACCAAGAGAAAGAAGCTTTCTGAGAAACTTCCTTGTGTTCTGTGAAATCATCTCATAGAGTTACAGCTTTCCCCTCAAGAAGCCTTTCGCTAAGACAGTTCTTGTGGAATTGGCAAAGTGATATTTGGAAGCCCATAGAGGGCTATGGTGAAAAAGAAAATATCCTCCGATGAAATCTGGAAAGAAGCTTTCTGAGAAACTGCTTAGTGTTCTGTTAATTCATCTCACAGAGTTACATCTGTATTTCGTGGATTTCTTTGCTAGCCTTATTTCTGTGAAATCTGACAAAGATATTTCCTTTCCCTTTGAAGTCTATAGGGCCAAAGGAAATATCCTCTGATAACCAAGAGAAAGAAGCTTTCTGAGAAACTTCTTTGTGTTCTGTGAAATCATCTCGCAGAGTTACAGCTTTCCCCTCAAGAAGCCTTTCGCTAAGACAGTTCTTGTGGAATTGGCAAAGTGATATTTGGAAGCCCATAGAGGGCTATGGTGAAAAAGGAAATATCCTCCGATGAAATCCGGAAAGAAGCTTTCTGAGAAACTGCTTAGTGTTCTGTTAATTCATTTCACAGAGTTACATCTGTATTTCGTGGATCTCTTTGCTAGCCTTATTTCTATGGAATATGACAACAGATATTTCCTTTCCCTTTGAAGAGTATAGGGCCAAAGGAAATATCCTCCGATAACAAAGAGAAAGAAGCTTTCTGAGAAACTTCTTTGTGTTCTGTGAGATCATCTCACAGAGTTACAGCTTTCCCCTCAAGAAGCTTTTAGCTAAGACAGTTCTTGTGGAATAGGAAAAGTGTTATTTGGAAGCACATAGAGGGCTATGGTGAGAAAGGAAGTATCCTCCCATGAAATCTGGATAGAAGCTTTCTGAGAAACTGCTTAGTGTTCTGTTAATTTATCTCACAGAGTTACAACTGTATTTCGTGGATCTCTTTGCTAGCCTTATTTCTGTGGAATCTGACAACAGATATTTCCTTTCCCTTGAAGACTATAGGGCCAAAGGAAATATCCTCCGATAACAAAGAGAAAGAAACTTTCTGAGAAACTTCTTTGTGTTCTGTGAAATCATCTCACAGAGTTACAGCTTTCCCCTCAAGAAGCCTTTCGCTAAGACAGTTCTTGTGGAATTGGCAAAGTGATATTTGGAAGCCCATAGAGGGCTATGGTCAAAAAGGAAATATCCTCCGATGAAATCTGGAAAGAAACTTTCTGAGAAACTGTTTAGTGTTCTGTTAATTCATCTCAGAGAGTTACATCTGTATTTCGTGGATCTCTTTGCTAGCCTTATTTCTGTGGAATCTGACAACAGATATTTCCTTTCCCTTTGAAGACTATAGGGCCAAAGGAAATATCCTCCGATAACCAAGAGAAAGAAGCTTTCTGAGAAACTTCTTTGTGTTCCGTGAAATCATCTCACAGAGTTACAGCTCTCCCCTCAAGAAGCCTTTCGCTAAGACAGTTCTTGTGGAATTGGAAAAGTGTTATTTGGAAGCCCATAGAGGGGTATGGTGAAAAAGGAAATATCCTCCGATGAAATCTGGAAAGAAGCTTTCTGAGAAACTGCTTAGTGTTCTGTTAATTCATCTCACAGAGTTACATCTGTATTTCGTGGATATCTTTGCTAGCCTTATTTCTGTGGAATCTGACAACAGATATTTCCTTTCCCTATGAAGACTATAGGGCCAAAGGAAATATCCTCCGATAACAAAGAGAAAGAAGCTTTCTGAGAAACTTCTTTGTGTTCTGTGAAATCATCTCACAGAGTTACAGCTTTCCTCTCAAGAAGCCATTCGCTAAGACAGTTCTTGTGGAATTGGCAAAGTGATATTTGGAAGCCCATAGAGGACTATGGTGAAAAAGAAAATATCCTCCGATGAAATCTGGAAAGAAGCTTTATGAGAATCTGCTTAGTGTTCTGTTAATTCATATCACAGAGTTACATCTGTATTTCGTGGATTTCTTTGCTAGCCTTATTTCTGAGGAATCTGACAACAGATATTTCCTTTCCCTTTGAAGACTATAGGGCCAAAGGAAATATCCTCTGATAACCAAGAGAAAGAAGCTTTCTGAGAAACTTCTTTGTGTTCTGTGAAATCATCTCACAGAGTTACAGCTTTCCCCTCAAGAAGCCTTTCGCTAAGACAGTTCTTGTGGAATTGGCAAAGTGATATTTGGAAGCCCATAGAGGGCTATGGTGAAAAAGGAAATATCCTCCGATGAAATCCGGAAAGAAGCTTTCTGAGAAACTGCTTAGTGTTCTGTTAATTCATTTCACAGAGTTACATCTGTATTTCGTGGATCTCTTTGCTAGCCTTATATCTGTGGAATATGACAACAGATATTTCCTTTCCCTTTGAAGAGTATAGGGCCAAAGGAAATATCCTCCGATAACAAAGAGAAAGCAGCTTTCTGAGAAACTTCTTTGTGTTCTGTGAAATCATCTCACAGAGTTACAGCTTTCCCCTCAAGAAGCTTTTAGCTAAGACAGTTCTTGTGGAATAGGAAAAGTGTTATTCGGAAGCACATAGAGGGCTATGGTGAGAAAGGAAGTATCCTCCCATGAAATCTGGAAAGAAG
This sequence comes from Macaca nemestrina, assembly GCF_043159975.1. Taxonomy (NCBI): domain Eukaryota; kingdom Metazoa; phylum Chordata; class Mammalia; order Primates; family Cercopithecidae; genus Macaca; species Macaca nemestrina. Next base: position 31,135,491 of record NC_092141.1, on the reverse strand, counting down.
CTTTCTGAGAAACTGCTTAGTGTTCTGTTAATTTATCTCACAGAGTTACATCTGTATTTCGTGGATCTCTTTGCTAGCCTTATTTCTGTGGAATCTGACAACAGATAATTCCTGTCCCTTTGAAGACTATAGGGCCAAAGGAAATATCCTCAGATAACAAAGAGAAAGAAGCTTTCTGAGAAACTTCTTTGTGTTCTGTGAAATCATCTCACAGAGTTACAGCTTTCACCTCAAGAAGCCTTTCGCTAAGACAGTTCTTGTGGAATTGGCAAAGTGATATTTGGAAGCCCATAGGGGGCTATGGTGAAAAAGGAAATATCCTCCGATGAAATCTGGAAAGAAGCTTTCTGAGAAACTGCTTAGTGTTCTGTTAATTCATCTCACAGAGTTACATCTGTATTTCGTGGATCTCTTTGTTAGCCTTATTTCTGTGAAATCTGACAACAGAATTTCCTTTCCCTTTGAAGACTATGGGGCCAAAGGAAATATCCTCCGATAACCAAGAGAAAGAAGCTTTCTGAGAAACTTCCTTGTGTTCTGTGAAATCATCTCATAGGGTTACAGCTTTCCCCTCAAGAAGCCTTTCGCTAAGACAGTTCTTGTGGAATTGGCAAAGTGATATTTGGAAGCCCATAGAGGGCTATGGTGAAAAAGGAAATATCCTCCGATGAAATCTGGAAAGAAGCTTTTTGAGAAACTGCTTAGTGTTCTGTTAATTCATCTCACAGAGTTACATCTGTATTTCGTGGATTTCTTTGCTAGCCTTTTTTCTGTGGAATCTGACAAAGACATTTCCTTTCCCTTTGAAGACTATAGGGCCAAAGGAAATATCCTCCAATAACCAAGAGAAAGAAGCTTTCTGAGAAACTTCTTTGTGTTCTGTGAAATCATCTCACAGAGTTACAGCTTTCCCCTCAAGAAGCCTTTCGCTAAGACAGTTCTTGTGGAATTGGCAAAGTGATATTTGGAAGCCCATAGAGGGCTATGGTGAGAAAGGAAATATCCTCCCATTAAATCTGGAAGGAAGCTTTCTGAGAAACTGCTTAGTGTTCTGTTAATTCATCTCACAGAGTTACATCTGTATTTCGTGGATATCTTTGCTAGCCTTATTTCTGTGGAATCTGACAACAGATATTTCCTTTCCCTTTGAAGACTATAGGGTCAAAGTAAATATCCTCCGATAACCAAGAGAAAGAAGCTTTCTGAGAAACTTCTTTGTGTTCTGTGAAATCATCTCACAGAGTTACAGCTTTCCCCTCAAGAAGCCTTTCGCTAAGAGAGTTCTTGTGGAATTGGAAAAGTGTTATTTGGAAGCCCATAGAGGGGTATGGTGAAAAAGGAAATATCCTCCGATGAAATCTGGAAAGAAGCTTTCTGAGAAACTGCTTAGTGTTCTGTTAATTCATCTCACAGAGTTACATCTGTATTTCGTGGATCTCTTTGCTAGCCTTTTTTCTGTGGAATCTGACAACAGATATTTCCTTTCCCTTTGAAGACTATAGGGCCAAAGGAAATATCCTCCTATAACCAAGAGAAGGAAGCTTTCTGAGAAACTTCTTTGTGTTCTGTGAAATCATCTCACAGAGTTACAGCTTTCCCCTCAAGAAGCCTTTCGCTAAGACAGTTCTTGTGGAATTGGCAAACTGATATTTGGAAGCCCATAGAGGGCTATGGTGAAAAAGGAAATATCCTCCGATGAAATCTGGAAAGAAGCTTTCTGAGAAACTGCTTAGTGTTCTGTTAATTCATATCACAGAGTTACATCTGTATTTCGTGGATTTCTTTGCTAGCCTTATTTCTGTGGAATCTGACAAAGATATTTTCTTTCCCTTTGAAGACTATAGGGCCAAAGGAAATATCCTCTGATAACCAAGAGAAAGAAGCTTTCTGAGAAACTTCTTTGTGTTCTGTGAAATCATCTCACAGAGTTACAGCTTTCCCCTCAAGAAGCCTTTCCCTAAGACAGTTCTTGTGGAATTGGCAAAGTGATATTTGGAAGCCCATAGAGGGCTATGGTGAAAAAGGAAATATCCTCCGATGAAATCCGGAAAGAAGCTTTCTGAGAAACTGCTTAGTGTTCTGTTAATTCATTTCACAGAGTTACATCTGTATTTCGTGGATCTCTTTGCTAGCCTTATTTCTGTGGAATATGACAACAGATATTTCCTTTCCCTTTGAAGACTATAGGGCCAAAGGAAATATCCTCCGATAACAAAGAGAAAGAAGCTTTCTGAGAAACTTCTTTGTGTTCTGTGAAATCATCTCACACAGTTACAGCTTTCCCCTCAAGGAGCTTTTAGCTAAGACAGTTCTTGTGGAATAGGAAAAGTGTTATTTGGAAGCACATAGAGGGCTATGGTGAGAAAGGAAGTATCCTCCCATGAAATCTGGAAAGAAGGTTTCTGAGAAACTGCCTAGTGTTCTGTTAATTCATCTCACAGAGTTACATCTGTATTTCGTGGATCTCTTTGCTAGCCTTATTTCTGTGGAATCTGACAACAGATATTTCCCTTCCCTTTGAAGACTATGGGGCCAAAGGAAATATCCTCCGATAACCAAGAGAAAGAAGCTTTCTGAGAAACTTCCTTGTGTTCTGTGAAATCATCTCATAGAGTTACAGCTTTCCCCTCAAGAAGCCTTTCGCTAAGACAGTTCTTGTGGAATTGGCAAAGTGATATTTGGAAGCCCATAGAGGGCTACCGTGAAAAAGGAAATATCCTCCGATGAAATCTGGAAAGAAGCTTTCTGAGAAACTGCTTAGTGTTCTGTTAATTCATCTCACAGAGTTACCTCTGTATTTCGTGGATTTCTTTGCTAGCCTTATTTCTGTGGAATCTGACAAAGACATTTCCGTTCCCTTTGAAGACTGTAGGGACAAAGGAAATACCCTCTGATAAACAAGAGAAAGAAGCTTTCTGAGAAACTTCTTTGTGTTCTGTGAAATCATCTCACAGAGTTACAGCTTTCCCCTCAAGAAGCTTTTAGCTAAGACAGTTCTTGTGGAATAGGAAAAGTGTTATTTGGAAACACATAGAGGGCTATGGTGAGAAAGGAAGAATCCTCCCATGAAATCTGGAAAGAAGCTTTCTGATCAACTGCTTAGTGTTCTGTTAATTTATCTCACAGAGTTACATCTGTATTTCTTGGATCTCTTTGCTAGCCTTATTTCTGTGGAATCTGACAAAGATATTTCCTTTCCCTTTGAAGACTATAGGGCCAAAGGAAATATCCTCCGATAACAAAGAGAAAGAAGCTTTCTGAGAAACTTCTTTGTGTTCTTTGAAATCATCTCACAGAGTTACAGCTTTCCCCTCAAGAATCCTTTAGCTAAGACTGTTCTTGTGGAATTGGCAAAGTGATATTTGGAAGCACATAGAGGGCTACGGTGAAAAAGGAAATATCCTCCGATGAAATCTGGAAAGAAGCTTTCTGAGAAACTGCTTAGTGTTCTGTTAATTCATCTCACAGAGTTACATCTGTATTTCGTGGATTTCTTTGCTAGCCTTATTTCTGTGGAATCTGAGAAAGACATTTCCGTTCCCATTGAAGACTATAGGGACAAAGGAAATACCCTCTGATAAACAAGAGAAAGAAGCTTTCTGAGAAACTTCTTTGTGTTCTGTGAAATCATCTCACAGAGTTACAGCTTTCCCCTCAAGAAGCCTTTCGCTAAGACAGTTCTTGTGGAATTGGCAAAGTGATATTTGGAAGCCCCTAGAGGGCTATGATGAGAAAGGAAATAACCTCCCATTAAATCTAGAAAGAAGCTTTCTGAGAAACTGCTTAGTGTTCTGTTAATTCATCTCTGAGAGTTACATCTGTATTTCGTGGATCTCTTTGCTAGCCTTATTTCTGTGGAATCTGACAACAGATATTTCCTTTCCCTTTGAAGACTATAGGGCCAAAGGAAATATCCTCCTATAACCAAGAGAAGGAAGCTTTCTGAGAAACTTCTTTGTGTTCTGTGAAATCATCTCACAGAGTTACAGCTTTCCCCTCAAGAAGCCTTTCGCTAAGACAGTTCTTGTGGAATTGGCAAAGTGATATTTGGAAGCCCCTAGAGGGCTATGATGAGAAAGGAAATAACCTCCCATTAAATCTAGAAAGAAACTTTCTGAGAAACTGCTTAGTGTTCTGTTAATTCATCTCTGAGAGTTACATCTGTATTTCGTGGATCTCTTTGCTAGCCTTATTTCTGTGGAATCTGACAAAGACATTTCCGTTCCCATTGAAGACTATAGGGACAAAGGAAATACCCTCTGATAACCAAGAGAAAGAAGCTTTCTGAGAAACTTCTTTGTGTTCTGTGAAATCATCTCACAGAGTTACAGCTTTCCCCTCAAGAAGCCTTTCGCTAAGACAGTTCTTGTGGAATTGGAAAAGTGTTATTTGGAAGCCCATAGAGGGGTATGGTGAAAAAGGAAATATCCTCCGATGAAATCTGGAAAGAAGCTTTCTGAGAAACTGCTTAGTGTTCTGTTAATTCATCTCACAGAGTTACATCTGTATTTCGTGGATCTCTTTGCTAGCCTTTTTTCTGTGGAATCTGACAACAGATATTTCCTTTCCCTTTGAAGACTATAGGGCCAAAGGAAATATCCTCCTATAACCAAGAGAAGGAAGCTTTCTGAGAAACTTCTTTGTGTTCTGTGAAATCATCTCACAGAGTTACAGCTTTCCCCTCAAGAAGCCTTTCGCTAAGACAGTTCTTGTGGAATTGGCAAACTGATATTTGGAAGCCCATAGAGGGCTATGGTGAAAAAGGAAATATCCTCCGATGAAATCTGGAAAGAAGCTTTCTGAGAAACTGCTTAGTGTTCTGTTAATTCATATCACAGAGTTACATCTGTATTTCGTGGATTTCTTTGCTAGCCTTATTTCTGTGGAATCTGACAAAGATATTTTCTTTCCCTTTGAAGACTATAGGGCCAAAGGAAATATCCTCTGATAACCAAGAGAAAGAAGCTTTCTGAGAAACTTCTTTGTGTTCTGTGAAATCATCTCACAGAGTTACAGCTTTCCCCTCAAGAAGCCTTTCCCTAAGACAGTTCTTGTGGAATTGGCAAAGTGATATTTGGAAGCCCATAGAGGGCTATGGTGAAAAAGGAAATATCCTCCGATGAAATCCGGAAAGAAGCTTTCTGAGAAACTGCTTAGTGTTCTGTTAATTCATTTCACAGAGTTACATCTGTATTTCGTGGATCTCTTTGCTAGCCTTATTTCTGTGGAATATGACAACAGATATTTCCTTTCCCTTTGAAGACTATAGGGCCAAAGGAAATATCCTCCGATAACAAAGAGAAAGAAGCTTTCTGAGAAACTTCTTTGTGTTCTGTGAAATCATCTCACACAGTTACAGCTTTCCCCTCAAGGAGCTTTTAGCTAAGACAGTTCTTGTGGAATAGGAAAAGTGTTATTTGGAAGCACATAGAGGGCTATGGTGAGAAAGGAAGTATCCTCCCATGAAATCTGGAAAGAAGCTTTCTGAGAAACTGCCTAGTGTTCTGTTAATTCATCTCACAGAGTTACATCTGTATTTCGTGGATCTCTTTGCTAGCCTTATTTCTGTGGAATCTGACAACAGATATTTCCCTTCCCTTTGAAGACTATGGGGCCAAAGGAAATATCCTCCGATAACCAAGAGAAAGAAGCTTTCTGAGAAACTTCCTTGTGTTCTGTGAAATCATCTCATAGAGTTACAGCTTTCCCCTCAAGAAGCCTTTCGCTAAGACAGTTCTTGTGGAATTGGCAAAGTGATATTTGGAAGCCCATAGAGGGCTATGGTGAAAAAGGAAATATCCTCCGATGAAATCTGGAAAGAAGCTTTCTGAGAAACTGCTTAGTGTTCTGTTAATTCATCTCACAGAGTTACCTCTGTATTTCGTGGATTTCTTTGCTAGCCTTATTTCTGTGGAATCTGACAAAGACATTTCCGTTCCCTTTGAAGACTGTAGGGACAAAGGAAATACCCTCTGATAAACAAGAGAAAGAAGCTTTCTGAGAAACTTCTTTGTGTTCTGTGAAATCATCTCACAGAGTTACAGCTTTCCCCTCAAGAAGCTTTTAGCTAAGACAGTTCTTGTGGAATAGGAAAAGTGTTATTTGGAAACACATAGAGGGCTATGGTGAGAAAGGAAGAATCCTCCCATGAAATCTGGAAAGAAGCTTTCTGATCAACTGCTTAGTGTTCTGTTAATTTATCTCACAGAGTTACATCTGTATTTCTTGGATCTCTTTGCTAGCCTTATTTCTGTGGAATCTGACAAAGATATTTCCTTTCCCTTTGAAGACTATAGGGCCAAAGGAAATATCCTCCGATAACAAAGAGAAAGAAGCTTTCTGAGAAACTTCTTTGTGTTCTTTGAAATCATCTCACAGAGTTACAGCTTTCCCCTCAAGAATCCTTTAGCTAAGACTGTTCTTGTGGAATTGGCAAAGTGATATTTGGAAGCACATAGAGGGCTACGGTGAAAAAGGAAATATCCTCCGATGAAATCTGGAAAGAAGCTTTCTGAGAAACTGCTTAGTGTTCTGTTAATTCATCTCACAGAGTTACATCTGTATTTCGTGGATTTCTTTGCTAGCCTTATTTCTGTGGAATCTGAGAAAGACATTTCCGTTCCCATTGAAGACTATAGGGACAAAGGAAATACCCTCTGATAAACAAGAGAAAGAAGCTTTCTGAGAAACTTCTTTGTGTTCTGTGAAATCATCTCACAGAGTTACAGCTTTCCCCTCAAGAAGCCTTTCGCTAAGACAGTTCTTGTGGAATTGGCAAAGTGATATTTGGAAGCCCCTAGAGGGCTATGATGAGAAAGGAAATAACCTCCCATTAAATCTAGAAAGAAGCTTTCTGAGAAACTGCTTAGTGTTCTGTTAATTCATCTCTGAGAGTTACATCTGTATTTCGTGGATCTCTTTGCTAGCCTTATTTCTGTGGAATCTGACAACAGATATTTCCTTTCCCTTTGAAGACTATAGGGCCAAAGGAAATATCCTCCTATAACCAAGAGAAGGAAGCTTTCTGAGAAACTTCTTTGTGTTCTGTGAAATCATCTCACAGAGTTACAGCTTTCCCCTCAAGAAGCCTTTCGCTAAGACAGTTCTTGTGGAATTGGCAAAGTGATATTTGGAAGCCCCTAGAGGGCTATGATGAGAAAGGAAATAACCTCCCATTAAATCTAGAAAGAAACTTTCTGAGAAACTGCTTAGTGTTCTGTTAATTCATCTCTGAGAGTTACATCTGTATTTCGTGGATCTCTTTGCTAGCCTTATTTCTGTGGAATCTGACAAAGACATTTCCGTTCCCATTGAAGACTATAGGGACAAAGGAAATACCCTCTGATAACCAAGAGAAAGAAGCTTTCTGAGAAACTTCTTTGTGTTCTGTGAAATCATCTCACAGAGTTACAGCTTTCCCCTCAAGAAGCCTTTCGCTAAGACAGTTCTTGTGGAATTGGCAAAGTGATATTTGGAAGCCCCTAGAGGGCTCTTATGAGAAAGGAAATAACCTCCCATTAAATCTAGAAAGAAGCTTTCTGAGAGACTGCTTAGTGTTCTGTTAATTCATCTCTGAGAGTTACATCTGTATTTCGTGGATCTCTTTGCTAGCCTTATTTCTGTGGAATCTGACAACAGATATTTCCTTTCCCTTTGAAGACTATAGGGCCAAAGGAAATATCCTCCTATAACCAAGAGAAGGAAGCTTTCTGAGAAACTTCTTTGTGTTCTGTGAAATCATCTCACAGAGTTACAGCTTTCCCCTCAAGAAGCCTTTCGCTAAGACAGTTCTTGTGGAATTGGCAAAGTGATATTTGGAAGCCCCTAGAGGGCTATGATGAGAAAGGAAATAACCTCCCATTAAATCTAGAAAGAAGCTTTCTGAGAAACTGCTTAGTGTTCTGTTAATTCATCTCTGAGAGTTACATCTGTATTTCGTGGATCTCTTTGCTAGCCTTATTTCTGTGGAATCTGACAACAGATATTTCCTTTCCCTTTGAAGACTATAGGGCCAAAGGAAATATCCTCCTATAACCAAGAGAAGGAAGCTTTCTGAGAAACTTCTTTGTGTTCTGTGAAATCATCTCACAGAGTTACAGCTTTCCCCTCAAGAAGCCTTTCGCTAAGACAGTTCTTGTGGAATTGGCAAAGTGATATTTGGAAGCCCCTAGAGGGCTATGATGAGAAAGGAAATAACCTCCCATTAAATCTAGAAAGAAGCTTTCTGAGAAACTGCTTAGTGTTCTGTTAATTCATCTCTGAGAGTTACATCTGTATTTCGTGGATCTCTTTGCTAGCCTTATTTCTGTGGAATCTGACAAAGACATTTCCGTTCCCAATGAAGACTATAGGGACAAAGGAAATACCCTCTGATAAACAAGAGAAAGAAGCTTTCTGAGAAACTTCTTTGTGTTCTTTGAAATCATCTCACAGAGTTACAGCTTTCCCCTCAAGAATCCTTTAGCTAAGACTGTTCTTGTGGAATTGGCAAAGTGATATTTGGAAGCACATAGAGGGCTACGGTGAAAAAGGAAATATCCTCCGATGAAATCTGGAAAGAAGCTTTCTGAGAAACTGCTTAGTGTTCTGTTAATTCATCTCACAGAGTTACATCTGTATTTCGTGGATTTCTTTGCTAGCCTTATTTCTGTGGAATCTGACAAAGACATTTCCGTTCCCATTGAAGACTATAGGGACAAAGGAAATACCCTCTGATAAACAAGAGAAAGAAGCTTTCTGAGAAACTTCTTTGTGTTCTGTGAAATCATCTCACAGAGTTACAGCTTTCCCCTCAAGAAGCCTTTCGCTAAGACAGTTCTTGTGGAATTGGCAAAGTGATATTTGGAAGCCCCTAGAGGGCTATGATGAGAAAGGAAATAACCTCCCATTAAATCTAGAAAGAAGCTTTCTGAGAAACTGCTTAGTGTTCTGTTAATTCATCTCTGAGAGTTACATCTGTATTTCGTGGATCTCTTTGCTAGCCTTATTTCTGTGGAATCTGACAACAGATATTTCCTTTCCCTTTGAAGACTATAGGGCCAAAGGAAATATCCTCCTATAACCAAGAGAAGGAAGCTTTCTGAGAAACTTCTTTGTGTTCTGTGAAATCATCTCACAGAGTTACAGCTTTCCCCTCAAGAAGCCTTTCGCTAAGACAGTTCTTGTGGAATTGGCAAAGTGATATTTGGAAGCCCATAGAGGGCTATGGTGAAAAAGGAAATATCCTCCGATGAAATCTGGAAAGAAGCTTTCTGAGAAACTGCTTAGTGTTCTGTTAATTCATCTCACAGAGTTACATCTGTATTTCGTGGCTATCTTTGCTAGCCTTATTTCTGTGGAATCTGACAACAGATATTTCCTTTCCCTTTGAAGACTATAGGGCCAAAGGAAATATCCTCCGATAACCAAGAGAAAGAAGCTTTCTGAGAAACGTCTTTGTGTTCTGTGAAATCAACTCACAGAGTTACAGCTTTCCCCTCAAGAAGCCTTTCGCTAAGACAGTTCTTGTGGAATTGGAAAAGTGTTATTTGGAAGCCCATATAGGGGTATGGTGAAAAAGGAAATATCCTCCGATGAAATCTCTAAAGAAGCTTTCTGAGAAACTGCTTAGTGTTCTGTTAATTCATCTCACAGAGTTACATCTGTATTTCGTGGATCTCTTTGCTAGCCTTATTTCTGTGGAATATGACAACAGATATTTCCTTTCCCTTTGAAAACTATAGGGCCAAAGGAAATATCCTCCGATAACAAAGAGAAAGAAGCTTTCTGAGAAACTTCTTTGTGTTCTGTGAAATCATCTCACAGAATTACAGCTTTCCCCTCAAGAAGCTTTTAGCTAAGACAGTTCTTGTGGAATAGGAAATGTGTTATTTGGAAGCACATAGAGGGCTATGGTGAGAAAGGAAGTATCCTCCCATGAAATCTGGAAAGAAGCTTTCTGAGAAACTGCTTAGTGTTCTGTTAATTCATCTCACAGAGTTACATCTGTATTTCGCGGATCTCTTTGCTAGCCTTATTTCTGTGGAATCTGACAACAGATATTTCCCTTCCCTTAGAAGACTATGGGGCCAAAGGAAATATCCTCCGATAACCAGGAGAAAGAAGCTTTCTGAGAAACTTCCTTGTGTTCTGTGAAATCATCTCATAGAGTTACAGCTTTCCCCTCAAGAAGCCTTTCGCTAAGACAGTTCTTGTGGAATTGGCAAAGTGATATTTGGAAGCCCATAGAGGGCTACGGTGAAAAAGGAAATATCCTCCGATGAAATCTGGAAAGAAGCTTTCTGAGAAACTGCTTAGTGTTCTGTTAATTCATCTCACAGAGTTACCTCTGTATTTCGTGGATTTCTTTGCTAGCCTTATTTCTGTGGAATCTGACAAAGACATTTCCGTTCCCTTTGAAGACTATAGGGACAAAGGAAATACCCTCTGATAAACAAGAGAAAGAAGCTTTCTGAGAAACTTCTTTGTGTTCTGTGAAATCATCTCACAGAGTTACAGCTTTCCCCTCAAGAAGCTTTTAGCTAAGACAGTTCTTGTGGAATAGGAAAAGTGTTATTTGGAAGCACATAGAGGGCTATGGTGAGAAAGGAAGTATCCTCCCATGAAATCTGGAAAGAAGCTTTCTGATCAACTGCTTAGTGTTCTGTTAATTTATCTCACAGAGTTACATCTGTATTTCTTGGATCTCTTTGCTAGCCTTATTTCTGTGGAATCTGACAAAGATATTTCCTTTCCCTTTGAAGACTATAGGGCCAAAGGAAATATCCTCCGATAACAAAGAGAAAGAAGCTTTCTGAGAAACTTCTTTGTGTTCTTTGAAATCATCTCACAGAGTTACAGCTTTCCCCTCAAGAATCCTTTCGCTAAGACAGTTCTTGTGGAATTGGCAAAGTGATATTTGGAAGCACATAGAGGGCTACGGTGAAAAAGGAAATATCCTCCGATGAAATCTGGAAAGAAGCTTTCTGAGAAACTGCTTAGTGTTCTGTTAATTCATCTCACAGAGTTACATCTGTATTTCGTGGATTTCTTTGCTAGCCTTTTTTCTGTGGAATCTGACAAAGACATTTCCGTTCCCTTTGAAGACTATAGGGACAAAGGAAATACCCTCTGATAAACAAGAGAAAGAAGCTTTCTGAGAAACTTCTTTGTGTTCTGTGAAATCATCTCACAGAGTTACAGCTTTCCCCTCAAGAAGCCTTTCGCTAAGACAGTTCTTGTGGAATTGGCAAAGTGATATTTGGAAGCCCCTAGAGGGCTATGATGAGAAAGGAAATAACCTCCCATTAAATCTGGAAAGAAGCTTTCTGAGAAACTGCTTAGTGTTCTGTTAATTCATCTCTGAGAGTTACATCTGTATTTCGTGGATCTCTTTGCTAGCCTTATTTCTGTGGAATCTGACAACAGATATTTCCTTTCCCTTTGAAGACTATAGGGCCAAAGGAAATATCCGCCTATAACCAAGAGAAGGAAGCTTTCTGAGAAACTTCTTTGTGTTCTGTGAAATCATCTCACAGAGTTACAGCTTTCCCCTCAAGAAGCCTTTCGCTAAGACAGTTCTTGTGGAATTGGCAAAGTGATATTTGGTAGCCCATAGAGGGCTATGGTGAAAAAGGAAATATCCTCCGATGAAATCTGGAAAGAAGCTTTCTGAGAAACTGCTTAGTGTTCTGTTAATTCATCTCACAGAGTTACATCTGTATTTCGTGGCTATCTTTGCTAGCCTTATTTCTGTGGAATCTGACAACAGATATTTCCTTTCCCTTTGAAGACTATAGGGCCAAAGGAAATATCCTCCGATAACCAAGAGAAAGAAGCTTTCTGAGAAACGTCTTTGTGTTTTGTGAAATCAACTCACAGAGTTACAGCTTTCCCCTCAAGAAGCCTTTCGCTAAGACAGTTCTTGTGGAATTGGAAAAGTGTTATTTGGAAGCCCATATAGGGGTATGGTGAAAAAGGAAATATCCTCCGATGAAATCCCTAAGAAGCTTTCTGAGAAACTGCTTAGTGTTCTGTTAATTCATCTCACAGAGTTACATCTGTAATTCGTGGATCTCTTTGCTAGCCTTATTTCTGTAGAATCTGACAACAGATATTTCCTTTCCCTTTGAAGACTATAGGGCCAAAGGAAATATCCTCCGATAACAAAGAGAAAGAAGCTTTCTGAGAAACTTCTTTGTGTTCTGTGAAATCATCTCACAGAGTTACAGCTTTCCCCTCAAGAAGCCTTTCGCTAAGACAGTTCTTGTGGAATTGGCAAAGTGATATTTGGAAGCCCATAGAGGGCTATGGTGAAAAAGGAAATATCCTCCGATGAAATCTGGAAAGAAGCTTTCTGAGAAACTGCTTAGTGTTCTGTTAATTCATATCACAGAGTTACATGTGTATTTCGTGGATTTCTTTGCTAGCCTTATTTCTGTGGAATCTGACAAAGATATTTTCTTTCCCTTTGAAGACTATAGGGCCAAAGGAAATATCCTCTGATAACCAAGAGAAAGAAGCTTTCTGAGAAACTTCTTTGTGTTCTGTGAAATCATTTCACAGAGGTACAGCTTTCCCCTCAAGAAGCCTTTCGCTAAGACAGTTCTTGTGGAATTGGCAAAGTGATATTTGGAAGCCCATAGAGGGCTATGGTGAAAAAGGAAATATCCTCCGATGAAATCCGGAAAGAAGCTTTCTGAGAAACTGCTTAGTGTTCTGTTACTTCATTTCACAGAGTTACATCTGTATTTCGTGGATCTCTTTGCTAGCCTTATATCTGTGGAATATGACAACAGATATTTCCTTTCCCTTTGAAGAGTATAGGGTCAAAGGAAATATCCTCCGATAACAAAGAGAAAGAAGCTTTCTGAGAAACTTCTTTGTGTTCTGTGAAATCAACTCACAGAGTTACAGCTTTCCCCTCAAGAAGCTTTTAGCTAAGACAGTTCTTGTGGAATTGGCAAAGTGTTATTTGGAAGCACATAGAGGGCTATGGTGAGAAAGGAATATCCTCCCATGAAATCTGGAAAGAAGCTTTCTGAGAAACTACTTAGTGTTCTGTTAATTTACCTCACAGAGTTACATCTGTATATCGTGGATCTCTTTGCTAGCCTTATTTCTGTGGAATCTGACAACAGATAATTCCTTTCCCTTTGAAGACTATAGGGCCAAAGGAAATATCCTCAGATAACAAAGAGAAAGAAGCTTTCTGAGAAACTTCTTTGTGTTCTGTGAAATCACCTCACAGAGTTACAGCTTTCCCCTCAAGAAGCCTTTCGCTAAGACAGTTCTTGTGGAATTGGCAAAGTGATATTTGGAAGCCCATAGAGGGCTATGGTGAAAAAGGAAATATCCTCCGATGAAATCTGGAAAGAAGCTTTCTGAGAAACTGCTTAGTGTTCTGTTAATTCATATCACAGAGTTACATCTGTATTTCGTGGATCTCTTTGCTAGCCTTATTTCTGTGAAATCTGACAACAGATATTTCCTTTCCCTTTGAAGACTATGGGGCCAAAGGAAATATCCTCCGATAACCAAGAGAAAGAAGCTTTCTGAGAAACTTCCTTGTGTTCTGTGAAATCATCTCATAGGGTTACAGCTTTCCCCTCAAGAAGCCTTTCGCTAAGACAGTTCTTGTGGCATTGGCAAAGTGATATTTGGAAGCCCATAGAGGGGTATGGTGAAAAAGGAAATATCCTCCGATGAAATCTGGAAAGAAGCTTTCTGAGAAACTGCTTAGTGTTCTGTTAATTCATCTCACAGAGTTACATCTGTATTTCGTGGATCTCTTTGCTAGCCTTATTTCTGTGGAATCCGACAACAGATATTTCCTTTCCCTTTGAAGACTATAGGGCCAAAGGAAATATCCTCCGATAACAAAGAGAAAGAAGCTTTCTGAGAAACTTCTTTGTGTTCTGTGAAATCATCTCACAGAGTTACAGCTTTCCCCTCAAGAAGCCTTTCGCTAAGACAGTTCTTGTGGAATTGGCAAAGTGATATTTGGAAGCCCATAGAGGGCTATGGTGAAAAAGGAAATATCCTCCGGTGAAATCCGGAAAGAAGCTTTCTGAGAAACTGCTTAGTGTTCTGTTAATTCATTTCACAGAGTTACATCTGTATTTCCTGGATCTCTTTGCTAGCCTTATTTCTGTGGAATCTGAGAAAGATATTTTCTTTCCCTTTGAAGACTATAGGGCCAAAGGAAATATCCTCTGATAACCAAGAGAAAGAAGCTTTCTGAGAAACTTCATTGTGTTCCGTGAAATCATCTCACAGAGTTACAGCTTTCCCCTCAAGAAGCCTTTCCCTAAGACAGTTCTTGTGGAATTGGCAAAGTGATATTTGGAAGCCCATAGAGGGCTATGGTGAAAAAGGAAATATCCTCCGATGAAATCCGGAAAGAAGCTTTCTGAGAAACTGCTTAGTGTTCTGTTAATTCATTTCAAAGAGTTACATCTGTATTTCGTGGATCTCTTTGCTAGCCTTATTTCTGTGGAATATGACAACAGATATTTCCTGTCCCTTTGAAGACTATAGGGCCAAAGGAAATATCCTCCGATAACAAAGAGAAAGAAGCTTTCTGAGAAACTTCTTTGTGTTCTGTGAAATCATCTCACAGAGTTACAGCTTTCCGCTCAAGAAGCTTTTAGCTAGGACAGTTCTTGTGGAATTGGAAAAGTGTTATTTGGAAGCACATAGAGGGCTATGGTGAGAAAGGAAGTATCCTCCCATGAAATCTGGAAAGAAGCTTTCTGAGAAACTGCTTAGTGTTCTGTTAATTTATCTCACAGAGTTACATCTGTATTTCGTGGATCTCTTTGCTAGCCTTATTTCTGTGGAATCGGACAAAGATATTTCCTTTCCCTTTGAAGACTAAAGGGCCAAAGGAAATATCCTCCGATAACAAAGAGAAAGAAGCTTTCTGAGAAACTTCTTTGTGTTCTGTGAAATCATCTCACAGAGTTACAGCTTTCCCCTCAAGAATCCTTTCGCTAAGACAGTTCTTGTGGAATTGGCAAAGTGATATTTGGAAGCCCATAGAGGGCTATGGTCAAAAAGGAAATATCCTCCGATGAAATCTGGAAAGAAGATTTCTGAGAAACTGCTTAGTGTTCTGTTAATTCATCTCACAGAGTTACATCTGTATTTCGTGGATCTCTTTGCTAGCCTTATTTCTGTGGAATCTGACAACGGATATTTCCCTTCCCTTTGAAGACTATGGGGCCAAAGGAAATATCCTCCGATAACCAAGAGAAAGAAGCTTTCTGAGAAACTTCCTTGTGTTCTGTGAAATCATCTCATAGAGTTACAGCTTTCCCCTCAAGAAGCCTTTCGCTAAGACAGTTCTTGTGGAATTGGCAGAGTGATATTTGGAAGCCCATAGAGGGCTACGGTGAAAAAGGAAATATCCTCCGATGAAATCTGGAAAGAAGCTTTCTGAGAAACTGCTTAGTGTTCTGTTAATTCATCTCACAGAGTTACATCTGTATTTCGTGGATTTCTTTGCTAGCCTTATTTCTGTGGAATCTGACAAAGACATTTCCGTTCCCTTTGAAGACTATAGGGACAAAGGAAATACCCTCTGATAACCAAGAGAAAGAAGCTTTCTGAGAAACTTCTTTGTGTTCTGTGAAATCATCTCACAGATTTACAGCTTTCCCCTCAAGAAGCCTTTCGCTAAGACAGTTCTTGTGGAATTGGCAAAGTGATATTTGGAAGCCCATAGAGGGCTATGGTGAGAAAGGAAATAACCTCCCATTAAATCTGTAAAGAAGCTTTCTGAGAAACTGCTTAGTGTTCTGTTAATTCATCTCAGAGAGTTACATCTGTATTTCGTGGATCACTTTGCTAGCCTTATTTCTGTGGAATCTGACAACAGATATTTCCTTTCCCTTTGAAGACTATAGGGCCAAAGGAAATATCCTCCGATAACAAAGAGAAAGAAGCTTTCTGAGAAACTTCTTTGTGTTCTGTGAAATCATCTCACAGAGTTACAGCTTTCCCCTCAAGAAGCTTTTAGCTAAGACAGTTCTTGTGGAATAGGAAAAGTGTTATTTGGAAGCACATAGAGGAATATGGTGAGAAAGGAAGTATCCTCCCATGAAATCCGGAAAGAAGCTTTCTGAGAAACTGCTTAGTGTTCCGTTAATTTATCTCACAGAGTTACATCTGTATTTCGTGGATCTCTTTGCTAGCCTTATTTCTGTGGAATCTGACAACAGATATTTCCTTTCCCTTTGAAGACTATAGGGCCAAAGGAAATATCCTCCGATAACAAAGAGAAAGAAGCTTTCTGAGAAACTTCTTTGTGTTCTGTGAAATCATCTCACAGAGTTACAGCTTTCCCCTCAAGAAGATTTTAGCTAAGACAGTTCTTGTGGAATAGGAAAAGTGTTATTTGGAAGCACATAGAGGGCTATGGTGAGAAAGAAAGTATCCTTCCATGAAATCTGGAAAGAAGCTTTCTGAGAAACTGCTTAGTGTTCTGTTAATTCATCTCACAGAGTTACATCTGTATTTCGTGGATCTCTTTGCTAGCCTTATTTCTGTGGAATCTGACAACAGATATTTCCCTTCCCTTTGAAGACTATGGGGCCAAAGGAAATATCCTCCGATAACCAAGAGAAAGAAGCTTTCTGAGAAATTTCCTTGTGTTCTGTGAAATTATCTCATAGAGTTACAGCTTTCCCCTCAAGAAGCCTTTCGCTAAGACAGTTCTTGTTGAATTGGCAAAGTGATATTTGGAAGCCCATAGAGGGCTATGGTGAAAAAGGAAATATCCTCCGATGAAATCTGGAAAGAAGCTTTCTGAGAAACTGCTTAGTGTTCTGTTAATTCATCTCACAGAGTTACATCTGTATTTCGTGGATTTCTTTGCTAGCCTTATTTCTGTGGAATCTGACAAATTCATTTCCTTTCCCTTTGAAGACAATAGGGCCAAGGGAAATACCCTCTGATAACCAAGAGAAAGAAGCTTTCTGAGAAACTTCTTTGTGTTCTGTGAAATCATCTCACAGAGTTACAGCTTTCCCCTCAAGAAGCCTTTCGCAAAGACAGTTCTTGTGGAATTGGCAAGGTGATATTTGGAAGCCCATAGAGGGCTATGGTGAGAAAATAAATATCCTCCGATGAAATCTGGAAAGAAGCTTTCTGAGAAACTGCTTAGTGTTCTGTTAATTCATCTCACAGAGTTACATCTGTATTTCGTGGATCTCTTTGCTAGCCTTATTTCTGTGGAATCTGACAATAGATATTTCCCTTCCCTTTGAAGACTATGGGGCCAAAGGAAATATCCTCCGATAACCAAGAGAAAGAAGCTTTCTGAGAAACTTCCTTGTGTTCTGTGAAATCATCTCATAGAGTTACAGCTTTCCCCTCAAGAAGCCTTTCGCTAAGACAGTTCTTGTGGAATTGGCAAAGTGATATTTGGAAGCCCATAGAGGGCTACGGTGAAAAAGGAAATATCCTCCGATGAAATCTGGAAAGAAGCTTTCTGAGAAACTGCTTAGTGTTCTGTTAATTCATACCACAGAGTTACATATGTATTTCGTGGATTTCTTTGCTAGCCTTATTTCTGTGGAATCTGACAAAGATATTTTCTTTCCCTTTGAAGACTATAGGGCCAAAGGAAATATCCTCTGGTAACCAAGAGAAAGAAGCTTTCTGAGAAACTTCTTTGTGTTCTGTGAAATCATTTCACAGAGTTACAGCTTTCCCCTCAAGAAGCCTTTCGCTAAGACAGTTCTTGTGGAATTGGCAAAGTGATATTTGGAAGCCCATAGAGGGCTATGGTGAAAAAGGAAATATCCTCCGATGAAATCCGGAAAGAAGCTTTCTGAGAAACTGCTTAGTGTTCTGTTAATTCATTTCACAGAGTTACATCTGTATTTCTTGGATCTCTTTGCTAGCCTTATTTCTGTGGAATATGACAACAGATATTTCCTTTCCCTTTGAAGACTATAGGGCCAAAGGAAATATCCTCCGATAACCAAGAGAAAGAAGCTTTCTGAGAAACTTCTTTGTGTTCTGTGAAATCATCTCACAGAGTTACAGCTTTCCCCTCAAGAAGCTTTTAGCTAAGACAGTTCTTGTGGAATAGGAAAAGTGTTATTTGGAAGCACATAGAGGGCTATGGTGAGAAAGGAAGTATCCTCCCATGAAATCTGGAAAGAAGCTTTCTGAGAAACTGCGTAGTGTTCCGTTAATTTATCTCACAGAGTTACATCTGTATTTCGTGGATCTCTTTGCTAGCCTTATTTCTGTGGAATCTGACAACAGATATTTCCTTTCCCTTTGAAGACTATAGGGCCAAAGGAAATATCCTCCGATAACAAAGAGAAAGAAGCTTTCTGAGAAACTTCTTTGTGTTCTGTGAAATCATCTCACAGAGTTACAGCTTTCCCCTCAAGAAGCCTTTCGCTAAGACAGTTCTTGTGGAATTGGCAAAGTGATATTTGGAAGCCTATAGAGGGCTATGGTCAAAAAGGAAATATCCTCCGATGAAATCTGGAAAGAAGCTTTCAGAGAAACTGCTTAGTGTTCTGTTAATTCATCTCACAGAGTTACATCTGTATTTCGTGGATCTCTTTGCTAGCCTTATTTCTTTGGAATCTGACAACAGATATTTCCTTTCCCTTTGAAGACTATAGGGTCAAAGGAAATATCCTCCGATAACAAAGAGAAAGAAGCTTTCTGAGAAACTTGTTTGTGTTCTGTGAAATCATCTCACAGAGTTACAGCTTTCCCCTCAAGAAGCCTTTCGCTAAGACAGTTCTTGTGGAATTGGCAAAGTGATATTTGGAAGCCTATAGAGGGCTATGGTCAAAAAGGAAATATCCTCCGATGAAATCTGGAAAGAAGCTTTCAGAGAAACTGCTTAGTGTTCTGTTAATTCATCTCACAGAGTTACATCTGTATTTCGTGGATTGCTTTGCTAGCCTTATTTCTGTGGAATCTGACAAATTCATTTCCTTTCCCTTTGAAGAGTATAGGGCCAAGGGAAATACCCTCTGATAACCAAGAGAAAGAAGCTTTCTGAGAAACTTCTTTGTGTTCTGTGAAATCATCTCACAGAGTTACAGCTTTCCCCTCAAGAAGCCTTTCACAAAGACAGTTCTTGTGGAATTGGCAAGGTGATATTTGGAAGCCCATAGAGGGCTATGGTGAGAAAATAAATATCCTCCGATGAAATCTGGAAAGAAGCTTTCTGAGAAACTGCTTAGTGTTCTGTTAATTCATCTCACAGAGTTACATCTGTATTTCGTGGATATCTTTGCTAGCCTTATTTCTGTGGAATCTGACAACAGATATTTCCTTTCCCTTTGAAGACTATAGGGCCAAAGGAAATATCCTCCGATAACAAAGAGAAAGAAGCTTTCTGAGAAACTTCTTTGTGTTCTGTGAAATCATCTCACAGAGTTACAGCTTTCCCCTCAAGAAGCCTTTCGCTAAGACAGTTCTTGTGGAATTGGAAAAGTGTTATTTGGAAGCCCATAGAGGGGTATGGTGAAAAAGGAAATATCCTCCGATGAAATCTGGAAAGAAGCTTTCTGAGAAACTGCTTAGTGTTCTGTTAATTCATATCACGGAGTTACATCTGTATTTCGCGGATCTCTTTGCTAGCCTTATTTCTGTGGAATCTGACAACAGATATTTCCTTTCCCTTTGAAGACTATAGGGCCAAAGGAAATATCCTCCTATAACCAAGAGAAGGAAGCTTTCTAGGAAACTTCTTTGTGTTCTGTGAAATCATCTCACAGAGTTACAGCTTTCCCCTCAAGAAGCCTTTCGCTAAGACAGTTCTTGTGGAATTGGCAAAGTGATATTTGGAAGACCATACAGGGCTATGGTGAAAAAGGATATATCCTCCGATGAAATCTGGAAAGAAGCTTTCTGAGAAATTGCTTAGTGTTCTGTTAATTCATCTCACAGAGTTACATCTGTATTTCGTGGATCTCTTTGCTAGCCTTATTTCTGTGGAATCTGACAAAGACATTTCCTTTCCCTTTGAAGACTATAGGCCATAGGAAATACCATCTGATAACCAAGAGAAAGAAGCTTTATGAGAAACTTCTTTGTGTTCTGTGAAATCATCTCACAGAGTTACAGCTTTCCCCTCAAGAAGCCTTTCGCTAAGACAGTTCTTGTGGAATTGGCAAAGTGATATTTGGAAGCCCATAGAGGGCTATGGTGAGAAAGGAAATATCCTCCGATGAAATCTGGAAAGAAGCTTTCTGAGAAACTGCTTAGTGTTCTGTTAATTCATCTCAGAGAGTTACATCTGTATTTCGTGGATCTCTTTGCTAGCCTTATTTCTGTGGAATCTGACAACAGATATTTCCTTTCACTTTGAAGACTATAGGGCCAAAGGAAATATCCTCCTATAACCAAGAGAAGGAAGCTTTCTGAGAAACTTCTTTGTGTTCTGTGAAAACATCTCGCAGACTTACAGCTCTCCTCTCAAGAAGCCTTTCGCTTAGACAGTTCTTGTGGAATTGGCAAAGTGATATTTGGAAGCCCATAGAGGGCTATGGTGAAAAAGGAAATATCCTCCGATGAAATCTGGAAAGAAGCTTTCTGAGAAACTGCTTAGTGTTCTGATAATTCATCTCACAGAGTTACATCTGTATTTCGTGGATTTCTTTGCTAGCCTTTTTTCTGTGGAATCTGACAACAGATATTTCCTTTCCCTCTGAAGACAATAGGGCCAAAAGAAATATCCTACGATGACCAAGAGAAAGAAGCTTTCTGAGAAACTTCTTTGTATTCTGTGAAATCATCTCACAGAGTTACAGCTTTCCCCTCAAGAAGCCTTTCGCTAAGACAGTTCTTGTGGAATTGGCAAAGTGATATTTGGAAGCCCATAGAGGGCTATGGTGAAAAAGGAAATACCCTCCGATGAAATCTGGAAAGAAGCTTTCTCTGAAACTGCTTAGTGTTCTGTTAATTCATCTCACAGAGTTACATCTGTATTTCGTGGATCTCTTTGCTAGCCTTTTTTCTCTGGAATCTGACAACAGATATTTCCTTTCCCTTTGAAGACTATGGGGCCTAAGGAAATATCCTCCGATAACCAAGAGAAAGAAGCTTTCTGAGAAACTTCTTTGTGTTCTGTGAAATCATCTCACAGAGTTACAGCTTTCCCCTCAAGAAGCCTTTCGCTAAGACAGTTCTTGTGGAATTGGCAAAGTGATATTTGGAAGCCCATAGAGGGCTATGGTGAAAAAGGAAATATCCTCCGATGAAATCTGGAAAGAAGCTTTCTGAGAAACTGCTTAGTGTTCTGTTAATTCATCTCACAGAATTACATCTCTATTTCGTGGATGTCTTTGATAGCCTTATTTCTGTGGAATCTGACAAAGATATTTCCTTTCCCTTTGAAGACTATAGGGCCAAAGGAAATATCCTCTGATAACCAAGAGAAACAAGCTTTCTGAGAAACTTCTTTGCGTTCTGTGAAATCATCTCACAGAGTTACAGCATTCCCCTCAAGAAGCCTTTCGCTAAGACAGTTCTTGTGGAATTGGCAAAGTGATATTTGGAAGCCCTTAGAGGGCTATGGTGAAAAAGGAAATATCCTCCGATGAAATCTGGAAAGAAGCTTTCTGAGAAACTGCTTAGTGTTCTGTTAATTCATTTCACAGAGTTACATCTGTATTTCTTGGATCTCTTTGCTAGCCTTATTTCTGTGGAATCTGACAACGGATATTTCCCTTCCCTTTGAAGACTATGGGGCCAAAGGAAATATCCTCCGATAACCAAGAGAAAGAAGCTTTCTGAGAAACTTCCTTGTGTTCTGTGAAATCATCTCATAGAGTTACAGCTTTCCCCTCAAGAAGCCTTTCGCTAAGACAGTTCTTGTGGAATTGGCAGAGTGATATTTGGAAGCCCATAGAGGGCTATGGTGAAAAAGGAAATATCCTCCGATGAAATCTGGAAAGAAGCTTTCTGAGAAACTGCTTAGTGTTCTGTTAATTCATCTCACAGAGTTACATCTGTATTTCGTGGATTTCTTTGCTGGCCTTATTTCTGTGGAATCTGACAAAGACATTTCCGTTCCCTTTGAAGACTATAGGGACAAAGGAAATACCCTCTGATAACCAAGAGAAAGAAGCTTTCTGAGAAACTTCTTTGTGTTCTGTGAAATCATCTCACAGATTTACAGCTTTCCCCTCAAGAAGCCTTTCGCTAAGACAGTTCTTGTGGAATTGGCAAAGTGATATTTGGAAGCCCATAGAGGGCTATGGTGAGAAAGGAAATAACCTCCCATTAAATCTGGAAAGAAGCTTTCTGAGAAACTGCTTAGTGTTCTGTTAATTCATCTCAGAGAGTTACATCTGTATTTCGTGGATCACTTTGCTAGCCTTATTTCTGTGGAATCTGACAACAGATATTTCCTTTCCCTTTGAAGACTATAGGGCCAAAGGAAATATCCTCCTATAACCAAGAGAAGGAAGCTTTCTAGGAAACTTCTTTGTGTTCTGTGAAATCATCTCACAGAGTTACAGCTTTCCCCTCAAGAAGCCTTTCGCTAAGACAGTTCTTGTGGAATTGGCAAAGTGATATTTGGAAGACCATAGAGGGCTATGGTGAAAAAGGATATATCCTCCGATGAAATCTGGAAAGAAGCTTTCTGAGAAATTGCTTAGTGTTCTGTTAATTCATCTCACAGAGTTACATCTGTATTTCGTGGATCTCTTTGCTAGCCTTATTTCTGTGGAATCTGACAAAGACATTTCCTTTCCCTTTGAAGACTATAGGCCATAGGAAATACCATCTGATAACCAAGAGAAAGAAGCTTTCTGAGAAACTTCTTTGTGTTCTGTGAAATCATCTCACAGAGTTACAGCTTTCCCCTCAAGAAGCCTTTCGCTAAGACAGTTCTTGTGGAATTGGCAAAGTGATATTTGGAAGCCCATAGAGGGCTATGGTGAGAAAGGAAATATCCTCCGATGAAATCTGGAAAGAAGCTTTCTGAGAAACTGCTTAGTGTTCTGTTAATTCATCTCAGAGAGTTACATCTGTATTTCGTGGATCTCTTTGCTAGCCTTATTTCTGTGGAATCTGACAACAGATATTTCCTTTCACTTTGAAGACTATAGGGCCAAAGGAAATATCCTCCTATAACCAAGAGAAGGAAGCTTTCTGAGAAACTTCTTTGTGTTCTGTGAAAACATCTCGCAGACTTACAGCTCTCCTCTCAAGAAGCCTTTCGCTTAGACAGTTCTTGTGGAATTGGCAAAGTGATATTTGGAAGCCCATAGAGGGCTATGGTGAAAAAGGAAATATCCTCCGATGAAATCTGGAAAGAAGCTTTCTGAGAAACTGCTTAGTGTTCTGATAATTCATCTCACAGAGTTACATCTGTATTTCTTGGATTTCTTTGCTAGCCTTTTTTCTGTGGAATCTGACAACAGATATTTCCTTTCCCTCTGAAGACAATAGGGCCAAAAGTAATATCCTACGATGACCAAGAGAAAGAAGCTTTCTGAGAAACTTCTTTGTATTCTGTGAAATCATCTCACAGAGTTACAGCTTTCCCCTCAAGAAGCCTTTCGCTAAGACAGTTCTTGTGGAATTGGCAAAGTGATATTTGGAAGCCCATAGAGGGCTATGGTGAAAAAGGAAATACCCTCCGATGAAATCTGGAAAGAAGCTTTCTCTGAAACTGCTTAGTGTTCTGTTAATTCATCTCACAGAGTTACATCTGTATTTCGTGGATCTCTTTGCTAGCCTTTTTTCTCTGGAATCTGACAACAGATATTTCCTTTCCCTTTGAAGACTATGGGGCCTAAGGAAATATCCTCCGATAACCAAGAGAAAGAAGCTTTCTGAGAAACTTCTTTGTGTTCTGTGAAATCATCTCACAGAGTTACAGCTTTCCCCTCAAGAAGCCTTTCGCTAAGACAGTTCTTGTGGAATTGGCAAAGTGATATTTGGAAGCCCATAGAGGGCTATGGTGAAAAAGGAAATATCCTCCGATGAAATCTGGAAAGAAGCTTTCTGAGAAACTGCTTAGTGTTCTGTTAATTCATCTCACAGAATTACATCTCTATTTCGTGGATGTCTTTGATAGCCTTATTTCTGTGGAATCTGACAAAGATATTTCCTTTCCCTTTGAAGACTATAGGGCCAAAGGAAATATCCTCTGATAACCAAGAGAAACAAGCTTTCTGAGAAACTTCTTTGCGTTCTGTGAAATCATCTCACAGAGTTACAGCTTTCCCCTCAAGAAGCCTTTCGCTAAGACAGTTCTTGTGGAATTGGCAAAGTGATATTTGGAAGCCCTTAGAGGGCTATGGTGAAAAAGGAAATATCCTCCGATGAAATCTGGAAAGAAGCTTTCTGAGAAACTGCTTAGTGTTCTGTTAATTCATTTCACAGAGTTACATCTGTATTTCGTGGATCTCTTTGCTAGCCTTATTTCTGTGGAATCTGACAACGGATATTTCCCTTCCCTTTGAAGACTATGGGGCCAAAGGAAATATCCTCCGATAACCAAGAGAAAGAAGCTTTCTGAGAAACTTCCTTGTGTTCTGTGAAATCATCTCATAGAGTTACAGCTTTCCCCTCAAGAAGCCTTTCGCTAAGACAGTTCTTGTGGAATTGGCAGAGTGATATTTGGAAGCCCATAGAGGGCTACGGTGAAAAAGGAAATATCCTCCGATGAAATCTGGAAAGAAGCTTTCTGAGAAACTGCTTAGTGTTCTGTTAATTCATCTCACAGAGTTACATCTGTATTTCGTGGATTTCTTTGCTAGCCTTATTTCTGTGGAATCTGACAAAGACATTTCCGTTCCCTTTGAAGACTATACGAACAAAGGAAATACACTCTGATAACCAAGAGAAAGAAGCTTTCTGAGAAACTTCTTTGTCTTCTGTGAAATCATCTCACAGATTTACAGCTTTCCCCTCAAGAAGCCTTTCGCTAAGACAGTTCTTGTGGAATTGGCAAAGTGATATTTGGAAGCCCATAGAGGGCTATGGTGAGAAAGGAAATAACCTCCCATTAAATCTGGAAAGAAGCTTTCTGAGAAACTGCTTAGTGTTCTGTTAATTCATCTCAGAGAGTTACATCTGTATTTCGTGGATCACTTTGCTAGCCTTATTTCTGTGGAATCTGACAACAGATATTTCCTTTCCCTTTGAAGACTATAGGGCCAAAGGAAATATCCTCTGATAACCAAGAGAAAGAAGCTTTCTGAGAAACTTCTTTGTGTTCTGTGAAATCATCTCACAGAGTTACAGCTTTCCCCTCAAGAAGCCTTTCGCTAAGACAGTTCTTGTGGAATTGGCAAAGTGATATTTGGAAGCCCTTAGAGGGCTATGGTGAAAAAGGAAATATCCTCCGATGAAATCCGGAAAGAAGCTTTCTGAGAAACTGCTTAGTGTTGTGTTAATTCATTTCACAGAGTTACATCTGTATTTCGTGGATCTCTTTGCTAGCCTTATTTCTGTGGAATCTGAGGAAGATATTTTCTTTCCCTTTGAAGACTATAGGGCCAAAGGAAATATCCTCTGATAACCAAGAGAAAGAAGCTTTCTGAGAAACTTCTTTGTGTTCTGTGAAATCATCTCACAGAGTTACAGCTTTCCCCTCAAGAAGCCTTTCCCTAAGACAGTTCTTGTGGAATTGGCAAAGTGATATTTGGAAGCCCATAGAGGGCTATGGTGAAAAAGGAAATATCCTCCGATGAAATCTGGAAAGAAGCTTTCTGAGAAACTGCTTAGTGTTCTGTTAATTCATTTCAAAGAGTTACATCTGTATTTCGTGGATCTCTTTGCTAGCCTTATTTCTGTGGAATATGACAACAGATATTTCCTTTCCCTTTGAAGACTATAGGGCCAAAGGAAATATCCTCCGATAACAAAGAGAAAGAAGCTTTCTGAGAAACTTCTTTGTGTTCTGTGAAATCATCTCACAGAGTTACAGCTTTCCCCTCAAGAAGCTTTTAGCTAAGACAGTTCTTGTGGAATAGGAAAAGTGTTATTTGGAAGCACATAGAGGAATATGGTGAGAAAGGAAGTATCCTCCCATGAAATCCGGAAAGAAGCTTTCTGAGAAACTGCTTAGTGTTCCGTTAATTTATCTCACAGAGTTACATCTGTATTTCGTGGATCTCTTTGCTAGCCTTATTTCTGTGGAATCTGACAACAGATATTTCCTTTCCCTTTGAAGACTATAGGGCCAAAGGAAATATCCTCCGATAACAAAGAGAAAGAAGCTTTCTGAGAAACTTCTTTGTGTTCTGTGAAATCATCTCACAGAGTTACAGCTTTCCCCTCAAGAAGATTTTAGCTAAGACAGTTCTTGTGGAATAGGAAAAGTGTTATTTGGAAGCACATAGAGGGCTATGGTGAGAAAGAAAGTATCCTCCCATGAAATCTGGAAAGAAGCTTTCTGAGAAACTGCTTAGTGTTCTGTTAATTTATCTCACAGAGTTACATCTGTATTTCGTGGATCACTTTGCTAGCCTTATTTCTGTGGAATCTGACAACAGATATTTCCTTTCCCTTTGAAGACTATAGGGCCAAAGGAAATATCCTCTGATAACCAAGAGAAAGAAGCTTTCTGAGAAACTTCTTTGTGTTCTGTGAAATCATCTCACAGAGTTACAGCTTTCCACTCAAGAAGCCTTTCCCTAAGACAGTTCTTGTGGAATTGGCAAAGTGATATTTGGAAGCCCATAGAGGGCTATGGTGAAAAAGGAAATATCCTCCGATGAAATCTGGAAAGAAGCTTTCTGAGAAACTGCTTAGTGTTCTGTTAATTCATTTCAAAGAGTTACATCTGTATTTCGTGGATCTCTTTGCTAGCCTTATTTCTGTGGAATATGACAACAGATATTTCCTTTCCCTTTGAAGACTATAGGGCCAAAGGAAATATCCTCCGATAACAAAGAGAAAGAAGCTTTCTGAGAAACTTCTTTGTGTTCTGTGAAATCATCTCACAGAGTTACAGCTTTCCCCTCAAGAAGCTTTTAGCTAAGACAGTTCTTGTGGAATAGGAAAAGTGTTATTTGGAAGCACATAGAGGAATATGGTGAGAAAGGAAGTATCCTCCCATGAAATCCGGAAAGAAGCTTTCTGAGAAACTGCTTAGTGTTCCGTTAATTTATCTCACAGAGTTACATCTGTATTTCGTGGATCTCTTTGCTAGCCTTATTTCTGTGGAATCTGACAACAGATATTTCCTTTCCCTTTGAAGACTATAGGGCCAAAGGAAATATCCTCCGATAACAAAGAGAAAGAAGCTTTCTGAGAAACTTCTTTGTGTTCTGTGAAATCATCTCACAGAGTTACAGCTTTCCCCTCAAGAAGATTTTAGCTAAGACAGTTCTTGTGGAATAGGAAAAGTGTTATTTGGAAGCACATAGAGGGCTATGGTGAGAAAGAAAGTATCCTCCCATGAAATCTGGAAAGAAGCTTTCTGAGAAACTGCTTAGTGTTCTGTTAATTTATCTCACAGAGCTACATCTGTATTTCGTGGATCTCTTTGCTAGCCTTATTTCTGTGGAATCTGACAAAGATATTTCCTTTCCCTTTGAAGACTATAGGGCCAAAGGAAATATCCTCCGATAACAAAGAGAAAGAAGCTTTCTGAGAAACTTCTTTGTGTTCTGTGAAATCATCTCACAGAGTTACAGCTTTCCCCTCAAGAATCCTTTCGCTAAGACAGTTCTTGTGGAATTGGCAAGGTGATATTTGGAAGCCCATAGAGGGCTATGGTGAGAAAATAAATATCCTCCGATGAAATCTGGAAAGAAGCTTTCTGAGAAACTGCTTAGTGTTCTGTTAATTCATCTCACAGAGTTACATCTTTATTTCGTGGATATCTTTGCTAGCCTTATTTCTGTGGAATCTGACAACAGATATTTCCTTTCCCTTTGAAGACTATAGGGCCAAAGGAAATATCCTCCGATAACCAAGAGAAAGAAGCTTTCTGAGAAACTTCTTTGTGTTCTGTGAAATCATCTCACAGAGTTACAGCTTTCCCCTCAAGAAGCCTTTCGCTAAGACAGTTCTTGTGGAATTGGAAAAGTGTTATTTGGAAGCCCATAGAGGGGTATGGTGAAAAAGGAAATATCCTCCGATGAAATCTGGAAAGAAGCTTTCTGAGAAACTGCTTAGTGTTCTGTTAATTCATATCACAGAGTTACATCTGTATTTCGCGGATCTCTTTGCTAGCCTTATTTCTGTGGAATCTGACAACAGATATTTCCTTTCCCTTTGAAGACTATAGGGCCAAAGGAAATATCCTCCTATAACCAAGAGAAGGAAGCTTTCTAGGAAACTTCTTTGTGTTCTGTGAAATCATCTCACAGAGTTACAGCTTTCCCCTCAAGAAGCCTTTCGCTAAGACAGTTCTTGTGGAATTGGCAAAGTGATATTTGGAAGACCATAGAGGGCTATGGTGAAAAAGGATATATCCTCCGATGAAATCTGGAAAGAAGCTTTCTGAGAAATTGCTTAGTGTTCTGTTAATTCATCTCACAGAGTTACATCTGTATTTCGTGGATCTCTTTGCTAGCCTTATTTCTGTGGAATCTGACAAAGACATTTCCTTTCCCTTTGAAGACTATAGGCCATAGGAAATACCATCTGATAACCAAGAGAAAGAAGCTTTCTGAGAAACTTCTTTGTGTTCTGTGAAATCATCTCACAGAGTTACAGCTTTCCCCTCAAGAAGCCTTTCGCTAAGACAGTTCTTGTGGAATTGGCAAAGTGATATTTGGAAGCCCATAGAGGGCTATGGTGAAAAAGGAAATACCCTCCGATGAAATCTGGAAAGAAGCTTTCTCTGAAACTGCTTAGTGTTCTGTTAATTCATCTCACAGAGTTACATCTGTATTTCGTGGATCTCTTTGCTAGCCTTTTTTCTCTGGAATCTGACAACAGATATTTCCTTTCCCTTTGAAGACTATGGGGCCTAAGGAAATATCCTCCTATAACCAAGAGAAGGAAGCTTTCTGAGAAACTTCTTTGTGTTCTGTGAAAACATCTCGCAGACTTACAGCTCTCCTCTCAAGAAGCCTTTCGCTTAGACAGTTCTTGTGGAATTGGCAAAGTGATATTTGGAAGCCCATAGAGGGCTATGGTGAAAAAGGAAATATCCTCCGATGAAATCTGGAAAGAAGCTTTCTGAGAAACTGCTTAGTGTTCTGTTAATTCATCTCACAGAATTACATCTCTATTTCGTGGATGTCTTTGATAGCCTTATTTCTGTGGAATCTGACAAAGATATTTCCTTTCCCTTTGAAGACTATAGGGCCAAAGGAAATATCCTCTGATAACCAAGAGAAACAAGCTTTCTGAGAAACTTCTTTGCGTTCTGTGAAATCATCTCACAGAGTTACAGCTTTCCCCTCAAGAAGCCTTTCGCTAAGACAGTTCTTGTGGAATTGGCAAAGTGATATTTGGAAGCCCTTAGAGGGCTATGGTGAAAAAGGAAATATCCTCCGATGAAATCTGGAAAGAAGCTTTCTGAGAAACTGCTTAGTGTTCTGTTAATTCATTTCACAGAGTTACATCTGTATTTCGTGGATCTCTTTGCTAGCCTTATTTCTGTGGAATCTGACAACGGATATTTCCCTTCCCTTTGAAGACTATGGGGCCAAAGGAAATATCCTCCGATAACCAAGAGAAAGAAGCTTTCTGAGAAACTTCCTTGTGTTCTGTGAAATCATCTCATAGAGTTACAGCTTTCCCCTCAAGAAGCCTTTCGCTAAGACAGTTCTTGTGGAATTGGCAGAGTGATATTTGGAAGCCCATAGAGGGCTACGGTGAAAAAGGAAATATCCTCCGATGAAATCTGGAAAGAAGCTTTCTGAGAAACTGCTTAGTGTTCTGTTAATTCATCTCACAGAGTTACATCTGTATTTCGTGGATTTCTTTGCTAGCCTTATTTCTGTGGAATCTGACAAAGACATTTCCGTTCCCTTTGAAGACTATACGAACAAAGGAAATACACTCTGATAACCAAGAGAAAGAAGCTTTCTGAGAAACTTCTTTGTGTTCTGTGAAATCATCTCACAGATTTACAGCTTTCCCCTCAAGAAGCCTTTCGCTAAGACAGTTCTTGTGGAATTGGCAAAGTGATATTTGGAAGCCCATAGAGGGCTATGGTGAGAAAGGAAATAACCTCCCATTAAATCTGGAAAGAAGCTTTCTGAGAAACTGCTTAGTGTTCTGTTAATTCATCTCAGAGAGTTACATCTGTATTTCGTGGATCACTTTGCTAGCCTTATTTCTGTGGAATCTGACAACAGATATTTCCTTTCCCTTTGAAGACTATAGGGCCAAAGGAAATATCCTCTGATAACCAAGAGAAAGAAGCTTTCTGAGAAACTTCTTTGTGTTCTGTGAAATCATCTCACAGAGTTACAGCTTTCCCCTCAAGAAGCCTTTCGCTAAGACAGTTCTTGTGGAATTGGCAAAGTGATATTTGGAAGCCCTTAGAGGGCTATGGTGAAAAAGGAAATATCCTCCGATGAAATCCGGAAAGAAGCTTTCTGAGAAACTGCTTAGTGTTCTGTTAATTCATTTCACAGAGTTACATCTGTATTTCGTGGATCTCTTTGCTAGCCTTATTTCTGTGGAATCTGAGGAAGATATTTTCTTTCCCTTTGAAGACTATAGGGCCAAAGGAAATATCCTCTGATAACCAAGAGAAAGAAGCTTTCTGAGAAACTTCTTTGTGTTCTGTGAAATCATCTCACAGAGTTACAGCTTTCCCCTCAAGAAGCCTTTCCCTAAGACAGTTCTTGTGGAATTGGCAAAGTGATATTTGGAAGCCCATAGAGGGCTATGGTGAAAAAGGAAATATCCTCCGATGAAATCTGGAAAGAAGCTTTCTGAGAAACTGCTTAGTGTTCTGTTAATTCATTTCAAAGAGTTACATCTGTATTTCGTGGATCTCTTTGCTAGCCTTATTTCTGTGGAATATGACAACAGATATTTCCTTTCCCTTTGAAGACTATAGGGCCAAAGGAAATATCCTCCGATAACAAAGAGAAAGAAGCTTTCTGAGAAACTTCTTTGTGTTCTGTGAAATCATCTCACAGAGTTACAGCTTTCCCCTCAAGAAGCTTTTAGCTAAGACAGTTCTTGTGGAATAGGAAAAGTGTTATTTGGAAGCACATAGAGGAATATGGTGAGAAAGGAAGTATCCTCCCATGAAATCCGGAAAGAAGCTTTCTGAGAAACTGCTTAGTGTTCCGTTAATTTATCTCACAGAGTTACATCTGTATTTCGTGGATCTCTTTGCTAGCCTTATTTCTGTGGAATCTGACAACAGATATTTCCTTTCCCTTTGAAGACTATAGGGCCAAAGGAAATATCCTCCGATAACAAAGAGAAAGAAGCTTTCTGAGAAACTTCTTTGTGTTCTGTGAAATCATCTCACAGAGTTACAGCTTTCCCCTCAAGAAGATTTTAGCTAAGACAGTTCTTGTGGAATAGGAAAAGTGTTATTTGGAAGCACATAGAGGGCTATGGTGAGAAAGAAAGTATCCTCCCATGAAATCTGGAAAGAAGCTTTCTGAGAAACTGCTTAGTGTTCTGTTAATTTATCTCACAGAGCTACATCTGTATTTCGTGGATCTCTTTGCTAGCCTTATTTCTGTGGAATCTGACAAAGATATTTCCTTTCCCTTTGAAGACTATAGGGCCAAAGGAAATATCCTCCGATAACAAAGAGAAAGAAGCTTTCTGAGAAACTTCTTTGTGTTCTGTGAAATCATCTCACAGAGTTACAGCTTTCCCCTCAAGAATCCTTTCGCTAAGACAGTTCTTGTGGAATTGGCAAAGTGATATTTGGAAGCCCATAGAGGGCTATGGTCAAAAAGGAAATATCCTCCGATGAAATCTGGAAAGAAGCTTTCTGAGAAACTGCTTAGTGTTCTGTTAATTCATCTCACAGAGTTACATCTGTATTTCGTGGATCTCTTTGCTAGCCTTATTTCTGTGGAATCTGACAACAGATATTTCCCTTCCCTTTGAAGACTATGGGGCCAAAGGAAATATCCTCCGATAACCAAGAGAAAGAAGCTTTCTGAGAAATTTCCTTGTGTTCTGTGAAATCATCTCATAGAGTTACAGCTTTCCCCTCAAGAAGCCTTTCGCTAAGACAGTTCTTGTGGAATTGGCAAAGTGATATTTGGAAGCCCATAGAGGGCTATGGTGAAAAAGGAAATATCCTCCGATGAAATCTGGAAAGAAGCTTTCTGAGAAACTGCTTAGTGTTCTGTTAATTCATCTCACAGAGTTACATCTGTATTTCGTGGATTTCTTTGCTAGCCTTATTTCTGTGGAATCTGACAAATTCATTTCCTTTCCCTTTGAAGACTATAGGGCCAAGGGAAATACCCTCTGATAACCAAGAGAAAGAAGCTTTCTGAGAAACTTCTTTGTGTTCTGTGAAATCATCTCACAGAGTTACAGCTTTCCCCTCAAGAAGCCTTTCGCAAAGACAGTTCTTGTGGAATTGGCAAGGTGATATTTGGAAGCCCATAGAGGGCTATGGTGAGAAAATAAATATCCTCCGATGAAATCTGGAAAGAAGCTTTCTGAGAAACTGCTTAGTGTTCTGTTAATTCATCTCACAGAGTTACATCTGTATTTCGTGGATCTCTTTGCTAGCCTTATTTCTGTGGAATCTGACAACAGATATTTCCCTTCCCTTTGAAGACTATGGGGCCAAAGGAAATATCCTCCGATAACCAAGAGAAAGAAGCTTTCTGAGAAACTTCCTTGTGTTCTGTGAAATCATCTCATAGAGTTACAGCTTTCCCCTCAAGAAGCCTTTCGCTAAGACAGTTCTTGTGGAATTGGCAAAGTGATATTTGGAAGCCCATAGAGGGCTACGGTGAAAAAGGAAATATCCTCCGATGAAATCTGGAAAGAAGCTTTCTGAGAAACTGCTTAGTGTTCTGTTAATTCATACCACAGAGTTACATATGTATTTCGTGGATTTCTTTGCTAGCCTTATTTCTGTGGAATCTGACAAAGATATTTTCTTTCCCTTTGAAGACTATAGGGCCAAAGGAAATATCCTCTGGTAACCAAGAGAAAGAAGCTTTCTGAGAAACTTCTTTGTGTTCTGTGAAATCATTTCATAGAGTTACAGCTTTCCCCTCAAGAAGCCTTTCGCTAAGACAGTTCTTGTGGAATTGGCAAAGTGATATTTGGAAGCCCATAGAGGGCTGTGGTGAAAAAGGAAATATCCTCCGATGAAATCCGGAAAGAAGCTTTCTGAGAAACTGCTTAGTGTTCTGTTAATTCATTTCACAGAGTTACATCTGTATTTCTTGGATCTCTTTGCTAGCCTTATTTCTGTGGAATATGACAACAGATATTTCCTTTCCCTTTGAAGACTATAGGGCCAAAGGAAATATCCTCCGATAACCAAGAGAAAGAAGCTTTCTGAGAAACTTCTTTGTGTTCTGTGAAATCATCTCACAGAGTTACAGCTTTCCCCTCAAGAAGCTTTTAGCTAAGACAGTTCTTGTGGAATAGGAAAAGTGTTATTTGGAAGCACATAGAGGGCTTTGGTGAGAAAGGAAGTATCCTCCCATGAAATCTGGAAAGAAGCTTTCTGAGAAACTGCGTAGTGTTCCGTTAATTTATCTCACAGAGTTACATCTGTATTTCGTGGATCTCTTTGCTAGCCTTATTTCTGTGGAATCTGACAACAGATATTTCCTTTCCCTTTGAAGACTATAGGGCCAAAGGAAATATCCTCCGATAACAAAGAGAAAGAAGCTTTCTGAGAAACTTCTTTGTGTTCTGTGAAATCATCTCACAGAGTTACAGCTTTCCCCTCAAGAAGCCTTTCGCTAAGACAGTTCTTGTGGAATTGGCAAAGTGATATTTGGAAGCCTATAGAGGGCTATGGTCAAAAAGGAAATATCCTCCGATGAAATCTGGAAAGAAGCTTTCAGAGAAACTGCTTAGTGTTCTGTTAATTCATCTCACAGAGTTACATCTGTATTTCGTGGATTTCTTTGCTAGCCTTATTTCTGTGGAATCTGACAAATTCATTTCCTTTCCCTTTGAAGAGTATAGGGCCAAGGGAAATACCCTCTGATAACCAAGAGAAAGAAGCTTTCTGAGAAACTTCTTTGTGTTCTGTGAAATCATCTCACAGAGTTACAGCTTTCCCCTCAAGAAGCCTTTCACAAAGACAGTTCTTGTGGAATTGGCAAGGTGATATTTGGAAGCCCATAGAGGGCTATGGTGAGAAAATAAATATCCTCCGATGAAATCTGGAAAGAAGCTTTCTGAGAAACTGCTTAGTGTTCTGTTAATTCATCTCACAGAGTTACATCTGTATTTCGTGGATATCTTTGCTAGCCTTATTTCTGTGGAATCTGACAACAGATATTTCCTTTCCCTTTGAAGACTATAGGGCCAAAGGAAATATCCTCCGATAACCAAGAGAAAGAAGCTTTCTGAGAAACTTCTTTGTGTTCTGTGAAATCATCTCACAGAGTTACAGCTTTCCCCTCAAGAAGCCTTTCGCTAAGACAGTTCTTGTGGAATTGGAAAAGTGTTATTTGGAAGCCCATAGAGGGGTATGGTGAAAAAGGAAATATCCTCCGATGAAATCTGGAAAGAAGCTTTCTGAGAAACTGCTTAGTGTTCTGTTAATTCATATCACAGAGTTACATCTGTATTTCGCGGATCTCTTTGCTAGCCTTATTTCTGTGGAATCTGACAACAGATATTTCCTTTCCCTTTGAAGACTATAGGGCCAAAGGAAATATCCTCCGATAACAAAGAGAAAGAAGCTTTCTAGGAAACTTCTTTGTGTTCTGTGAAATCATCTCACAGAGTTACAGCTTTCCCCTCAAGAAGCCTTTCGCTAAGACAGTTCTTGTGGAATTGGCAAAGTGATATTTGGAAGCCCATAGAGGGCTATGGTGAAAAAGGATATATCCTCCGATGAAATCTGGAAAGAAGCTTTCTGAGAAATTGCTTAGTGTTCTGTTAATTCATCTCACAGAGTTACATCTGTATTTCGTGGATCTCTTTGCTAGCCTTATTTCTGTGGAATCTGACAAAGACATTTCCTTTCCCTTTGAAGACTATAGGCCATAGGAAATACCATCTGATAACCAAGAGAAAGAAGCTTTCTGAGAAACTTCTTTGTGTTCTGTGAAATCATCTCACAGAGTTACAGCTTTCCCCTCAAGAAGCCTTTCGCTAAGACAGTTCTTGTGGAATTGGCAAAGTGATATTTGGAAGCCCATAGAGGGCTATGGTGAGAAAGGAAATATCCTCCGATGAAATCTGGAAAGAAGCTTTCTGAGAAACTGCTTAGTGTTCTGTTAATTCATCTCAGAGAGTTACATCTGTATTTCGTGGATCTCTTTGCTAGCCTTATTTCTGTGGAATCTGACAACAGATATTTCCTTTCACTTTGAAGACTATAGGGCCAAAGGAAATATCCTCCTATAACCAAGAGAAGGAAGCTTTCTGAGAAACTTCTTTGTGTTCTGTGAAAACATCTCGCAGACTTACAGCTCTCCTCTCAAGAAGCCTTTCGCTTAGACAGTTCTTGTGGAATTGGCAAAGTGATATTTGGAAGCCCATAGAGGGCTATGGTGAAAAAGGAAATATCCTCCGATGAAATCTGGAAAGAAGCTTTCTGAGAAACTGCTTAGTGTTCTGATAATTCATCTCACAGAGTTACATCTGTATTTCGTGGATTTCTTTGCTAGCCTTTTTTCTGTGGAATCTGACAACAGATATTTCCTTTCCCTCTGAAGACAATAGGGCCAAAAGAAATATCCTACGATGACCAAGAGAAAGAAGCTTTCTGAGAAACTTCTTTGTGTTCTGTGAAATCATCTCACAGAGTTACAGCTTTCCCCTCAAGAAGCCTTTCGCTAAGACAGTTCTTGTGGAATTGGCAAAGTGATATTTGGAAGCCCATAGAGGGCTATGGTGAAAAAGGAAATACCCTCCGATGAAATCTGGAAAGAAGCTTTCTCTGAAACTGCTTAGTGTTCTGTTAATTCATCTCACAGAGTTACATCTGTATTTCGTGGATCTCTTTGCTAGCCTTTTTTCTCTGGAATCTGACAACAGATATTTCCTTTCCCTTTGAAGACTATGGGGCCTAAGGAAATATCCTCCGATAACCAAGAGAAAGAAGCTTTCTGAGAAACTTCTTCGTGTTCTGTGAAATCATCTCACAGAGTTACAGCTTTCCCCTCAAGAAGCCTTTCGCTAAGACAGTTCTTGTGGAATTGGCAAAGTGATATTTGGAAGCCCATAGAGGGCTATGGTGAAAAAGGAAATATCCTCCCATGAAATCTGGAAAGAAGCTTTCTGAGAAACTGCTTAGTGTTCTGTTAATTCATCTCACAGAATTACATCTCTATTTCGTGGATGTCTTTGATAGCCTTATTTCTGTGGAATCTGACAAAGATATTTCCTTTCCCTTTGAAGACTATAGGGCCAAAGGAAATATCCTCTGATAACCAAGAGAAACAAGCTTTCTGAGAAACTTCTTTGCGTTCTGTGAAATCATCTCACAGAGTTACAGCTTTCCCCTCAAGAAGGCTTTCGCTAAGACAGTTCTTGTGGAATTGGCAAAGTGATATTTGGAAGCCCATAGAGGGCTATGGTGAAAAAGGAAATATCCTCCGATGAAATCTGGAAAGAAGCTTTCTGAGAAACTGCTTAGTGTTCTGTTAATTCATTTCACAGAGTTACATCTGTATTTCGTGGATCTCTTTGCTAGCCTTATTTCTGTGGAATCTGACAACAGATATTTCCTTTCCCTTTGAAGACTATAGGGCCAAAGGAAATATCCTCCTATAACCAAGAGAAGGAAGCTTTCTGAGAAACTTCTTTGTGTTCTGTGAAATCATCTCACAGAGTTACAGCTTTCCCCTCAAGAAGCCTTTCGCTAAGACAGTTCTTGTGGAATTGGCAAAGTGATATTTGGAAGCCCATAGAGGGCTATGGTGAAAAAGGAAATATCCTCCCATGAAATCTGGAAAGAAGCTTTCTGAGAAACTGCTTAGTGTTCTGTTAATTCATCTCACAGAGTTACATCTGTATTTCGTGGATCTCTTTGCTAGCCTTTTTTCTGTGGAATCTGACAACAGATATTTCCTTTCCCTTTGAAGACTATAGGGCCAAAGGAAATATCCTCCGATAACAAAGAGAAAGAAGCTTTCTGAGAAACTTCTTTGTGTTCTGTGAAATCATCTCACAGAGTTACAGCTTTCCCCTCAAGAAGCTTTTCGCTAAGACAGTTCTTATGGAATTGGCAAAGTGTTATTTGGAAGCACATAGAGGGCTATGGTGAGAAAGGAAATACCCTCCCATTAAATCTGGAAAGAAGCTTTCTGAGAAACTGCTTAGTGTTCTGTTAATTCATCTCAGAGAGTTACATCTGTATTTCGTGGACCTCTTTGCTAGCCTTATTTCTGTGGAATCTGACAACAGATATTTCCTTTCCCTTTGAAGACTATAGGGCCAAAGGAAATATCCTCTGGTAACCAAGAGAAAGAAGCTTTCTGAGAAACTTCTTTGTGTTCTGTGAAATCATTTCATAGAGTTACAGCTTTCCCCTCAAGAAGCCTTTCGCTAAGACAGTTCTTGTGGAATTGGCAAAGTGATATTTGGAAGCCCTTAGAGGGCTATGGTGAAAAAGGAAATATCCTCCGATGAAATCCGGAAAGAAGCTTTCTGAGAAACTGCTTAGTGTTCTGTTAATTCATTTCACAGAGTTACATCTGTATTTCTTGGATCTCTTTGCTAGCCTTATTTCTGTGGAATATGACAACAGATATTTTTTTTCCCTTTGAAGACTATAGGGCCAAAGGAAATATCCTCCGATAACCAAGAGAAAGAAGCTTTCTGAGAAACTTCTTTGTGTTCTGTGAAATCATCTCACAGAGTTACAGCTTTCCCCTCAAGAAGCTTTTAGCTAAGACAGTTCTTGTGGAATAGGAAAAGTGTTATTTGGAAGCACATAGAGGGCTTTGGTGAGAAAGGAAGTATCCTCCCATGAAATCTGGAAAGAAGCTTTCTGAGAAACTGCGTAGTGTTCCGTTAATTTATCTCACAGAGTTACATCTGTATTTCGTGGATCTCTTTGCTAGCCTTATTTCTGTGGAATCTGACAACAGATATTTCCTTTCCCTTTGAAGACTATAGGGCCAAAGGAAATATCCTCCGATAACAAAGAGAAAGAAGCTTTCTGAGAAACTTCTTTGTGTTCTGTGAAATCATCTCACAGAGTTACAGCTTTCCCCTCAAGAAGCCTTTCGCTAAGACAGTTCTTGTGGAATTGGCAAAGTGATATTTGGAAGCCTATAGAGGGCTATGGTCAAAAAGGAAATATCCTCCGATGAAATCTGGAAAGAAGCTTTCAGAGAAACTGCTTAGTGTTCTGTTAATTCATCTCACAGAGTTACATCTGTATTTCGTGGATTTCTTTGCTAGCCTTATTTCTGTGGAATCTGACAAATTCATTTCCTTTCCCTTTGAAGAGTATAGGGCCAAGGGAAATACCCTCTGATAACCAAGAGAAAGAAGCTTTCTGAGAAACTTCTTTGTGTTCTGTGAAATCATCTCACAGAGTTACAGCTTTCCCCTCAAGAAGCCTTTCACAAAGACAGTTCTTGTGGAATTGGCAAGGTGATATTTGGAAGCCCATAGAGGGCTATGGTGAGAAAATAAATATCCTCCGATGAAATCTGGAAAGAAGCTTTCTGAGAAATTGCTTAGTGTTCTGTTAATTCATCTCACAGAGTTACATCTGTATTTCGTGGATCTCTTTGCTAGCCTTATTTCTGTGGAATCTGACAAAGACATTTCCTTTCCCTTTGAAGACTATAGGCCATAGGAAATACCATCTGATAACCAAGAGAAAGAAGCTTTCTGAGAAACTTCTTTGTGTTCTGTGAAATCATCTCACAGAGTTACAGCTTTCCCCTCAAGAAGCCTTTCGCTAAGACAGTTCTTGTGGAATTGGCAAAGTGATATTTGGAAGCCCATAGAGGGCTATGGTGAGAAAGGAAATATCCTCCGATGAAATCTGGAAAGAAGCTTTCTGAGAAACTGCTTAGTGTTCTGTTAATTCATCTCAGAGAGTTACATCTGTATTTCGTGGATCTCTTTGCTAGCCTTATTTCTGTGGAATCTGACAAAAGATATTTCCTTTCACTTTGAAGACTATAGGGCCAAAGGAAATATCCTCCTATAACCAAGAGAAGGAAGCTTTCTGAGAAACTTCTTTGTGTTCTGTGAAAACATCTCGCAGACTTACAGCTCTCCTCTCAAGAAGCCTTTCGCTTAGACAGTTCTTGTGGAATTGGCAAAGTGATATTTGGAAGCCCATAGAGGGCTATGGTGAAAAAGGAAATATCCTCCGATGAAATCTGGAAAGAAGCTTTCTGAGAAACTGCTTAGTGTTCTGATAATTCATCTCACAGAGTTACATCTGTATTTCGTGGATTTCTTTGCTAGCCTTTTTTCTGTGGAATCTGACAACAGATATTTCCTTTCCCTCAGAAGACAATAGGGCCAAAAGAAATATCCTACGATGACCAAGAGAAAGAAGCTTTCTGAGAAACTTCTTTGTGTTCTGTGAAATCATCTCACAGAGTTACAGCTTTCCCCTCAAGAAGCCTTTCGCTAAGACAGTTCTTGTGGAATTGGCAAAGTGATATTTGGAAGCCCATAGAGGGCTATGGTGAAAAAGGAAATACCCTCCGATGAAATCTGGAAAGAAGCTTTCTCTGAAACTGCTTAGTGTTCTGTTAATTCATCTCACAGAGTTACATCTGTATTTCGTGGATCTCTTTGCTAGCCTTTTTTCTCTGGAATCTGACAACAGATATTTCCTTTCCCTTTGAAGACTATGGGGCCTAAGGAAATATCCTCCGATAACCAAGAGAAAGAAGCTTTCTGAGAAACTTCTTCGTGTTCTGTGAAATCATCTCACAGAGTTACAGCTTTCCCCTCAAGAAGCCTTTCGCTAAGACAGTTCTTGTGGAATTGGCAAAGTGATATTTGGAAGCCCATAGAGGGCTATGGTGAAAAAGGAAATATCCTCCCATGAAATCTGGAAAGAAGCTTTCTGAGAAACTGCTTAGTGTTCTGTTAATTCATCTCACAGAATTACATCTCTATTTCGTGGATGTCTTTGATTGCCTTATTTCTGTGGAATCTGACAAAGATATTTCCTTTCCCTTTGAAGACTATAGGGCCAAAGGAAATATCCTCTGATAACCAAGAGAAACAAGCTTTCTGAGAAACTTCTTTGCGTTCTGTGAAATCATCTCACAGAGTTACAGCTTTCCCCTCAAGAAGGCTTTCGCTAAGACAGTTCTTGTGGAATTGGCAAAGTGATATTTGGAAGCCCTTAGAGGGCTATGGTGAAAAAGGAAATATCCTCCGATGAAATCTGGAAAGAAGCTTTCTGAGAAACTGCTTAGTGTTCTGTTAATTCATTTCACAGAGTTACATCTGTATTTCGTGGATCTCTTTGCTAGCCTTATTTCTGTGGAATCTGACAACAGATATTTCCTTTCCCTTTGAAGACTATAGGGCCAAAGGAAATATCCTCCTATAACCAAGAGAAGGAAGCTTTCTGAGAAACTTCTTTGTGTTCTGTGAAATCATCTCACAGAGTTACAGCTTTCCCCTCAAGAAGCCTTTCGCTAAGACAGTTCTTGTGGAATTGGCAAAGTGATATTTGGAAGCCCATAGAGGGCTATGGTGAAAAAGGAAATATCCTCCCATGAAATCTGGAAAGAAGCTTTCTGAGAAACTGCTTAGTGTTCTGTTAATTCATCTCACAGAGTTACATCTGTATTTCGTGGATCTCTTTGCTAGCCTTTTTTCTGTGGAATCTGACAACAGATATTTCCTTTCCCTTTGAAGACTATAGGGCCAAAGGAAATATCCTCCGATAACAAAGAGAAAGAAGCTTTCTGAGAAACTTCTTTGTGTTCTGTGAAATCATCTCACAGAGTTACAGCTTTCCCCTCAAGAAGCTTTTCGCTAAGACAGTTCTTATGGAATTGGCAAAGTGTTATTTGGAAGCACATAGAGGGCTATGGTGAGAAAGGAAATACCCTCCCATTAAATCTGGAAAGAAGCTTTCTGAGAAACTGCTTAGTGTTCTGTTAATTCATCTCAGAGAGTTACATCTGTATTTCGTGGACCTCTTTGCTAGCCTTATTTCTGTGGAATCTGACAACAGATATTTCCTTTCCCTTTGAAGACTATAGGGCCAAAGGAAATATCCTCCTATAACCAAGAGAAGGAAGCTTTCTGAGAAACTTCTTTGTGTTCTGTGAAATCATCTCACAGAGTTACAGCTTTCCCCTCAAGAAGCCTTTCGCTTAGACAGTTCTTGTGGAATTGGCAAAGTGATATTTGGAAGCCCATAGAGGGCTATGGTGAAAAAGGAAATATCCTCCGATGAAATCTGGAAAGAAGCTTTCTGAGAAACTGCTTAGTGTTCTGTTAATTCATCTCACAGAGTTACATCTGTATTTCGTGGATCTCTTTGCTAGCCTTATTTCTGTGGAATCTGACAACAGATATTTCCTTTCCCTCTGAAGACAATAGGGCCAAAAGAAATATCCTCCGATGACCAAGAGAAAGAAGCTTTCTGAGAAACTTCTTTGTGTTCTGTGAAATCATCTCACAGAGTTACAGCTTTCCCCTCAAGAAGCCTTTCGCTAAGACAGTTCTTGTGGAATTGGCAAAGTGATATGTGGAAGCCCATAGAGGGCTATGGTGAAAAAGGAAATATTCTCCTATGAAATCTGGAAAGAAGCTTTCTCTGAAACTGCTTAGTGTTCTGTTAATTCATCTCACAGAGTTACATCTGTATTTCGTGGATCTCTTTGCTAGCCTTTTTTCTCTGGAATCTGACAACAGATATTTCCTTTCCCTTTGAAGACTATAGGGCCAAAGGAAATATCCTCCGATAACAAAGAGAAAGAAGCTTTCTGAGAAACTTCTTTGTTTTCTGTGAAATCATCTCACAGAATTACAGCTTTCACCTCAAGAAGTCTTTCGCTAAGAGAGTTCTTGTGGAATTGGGAAAGTGATATTTGGAAGCCGATAGAGGACTATGGTGAAAAAGGAAATATCCTCTGATGAAATCTGGAAAGAAGCTTTCTGAGAATCTGCTTAGTGTTCTGTTAATTCACCTCACAGAGTTACATCTGTATTTCGTGGATCTCTTTGCTAGCCTTTTTTCTGTGGAATCTGACAACAGATATTTCCTTTCCCTTTGAAGACTATGAGGCCAAAGGAAATATCCTCCGATAACGAAGAGAAAGAAGCTTTCTGAGAAACTTCTTTGTGTTCTGTGAAATCATCTCACAGAGTTACAGCTTTCCCCTCAAGAAGCCTTTCGCTAAGACAGTTCTTCTAGAATTGGCAAAGTGATATTTGGAAGCCCCTAGATTGCTATGGTGAAAAAGGAAATATACTCCGATGAAATCTGGAAAGAAGCTTTCTGAAAAACTACTTAGTGTTCTGTTAATTCATCTCACAGAGTTACATCTGTATTTCGTGGATCTCTTTGCTAGCCTTATTTCTCTGGAATCTGACAACAGATATTTCCTTTCCCTTTGAAGACTATGGGGCCAAAGGAAATATCCTCCGATAACCAAGAGAAAGAAGCTTTCTGAGAAACTTCTTTGTGTTCTGTGAAATGATCTCACAGAATTACAGCTTTCCCCTCAAGAAGTCTTTCGCTAAGAGAGTTGTTGTGGAATTGGCAAAGTGATATTTGGAAGCCCATAGAGGACTATGGTGAAAAAGGAAATATCCTCTGATGAAAACTGGAAAGAAGCTTTCTGAGAAACTGCTTAGTGTTCTGTTAATTCACCTCACCGATTTACGTCTGTATTTCGTGGATCTCTATGCTAGCCTTATTTCTGTGGAATCTGACAACAGATATTTCCTTTCCCTTTGAAGACTATGAGGCCAAAGGAAATATCCTCCGATAACCAAGAGAAAGAAGCTTTCTGAGAAACTTCTTTGTGTTCTGTGAAATCATC
Organism: Macaca nemestrina; assembly: GCF_043159975.1. Lineage (NCBI taxonomy): Eukaryota > Metazoa > Chordata > Mammalia > Primates > Cercopithecidae > Macaca > Macaca nemestrina. The sequence goes on along the minus strand of NC_092141.1, from coordinate 31,092,460 downwards.
TCACAGAGTTACAGCTTTCCCCTCCAGAAGCCTTTCGCTAAGACAGTTCTTCTAGAATTGGCAAAGTGATATTTGGAAGCCCATAGATTGCTATGGTGAAAAAGGAAATATACTCCGATGAAATCTGGAAAGAAGCTTTCTGAAAAACTGCTTAGTGTTCTGTTAATTCATCTCACAGAGTTACATCTGTATTTCGTGGATCTCTTTGCTAGCCTTATTTCTCTGGAATCTGACAACAGATATTTCCTTTCCCTTTGAAGACTATGGGGCCAAAGGAAATATCCTCCGATAACAAAGAGAAAGAAGCTTTCTGAGAAACTTCTTTGTGTTCTGTGAAATCATCTCACAGAGTTACAGCTTTCCCCTCAAGAAGCCTTTCGCTAAGACAGTTCTTGTGGAATTGGCAAAGTGATATTTGGAAGCCCATAGAGGGCTATGGTGAAAAAGGAAATATCCTCCGATGAAATCTGGAAAGAAGGTTTCTGAGAAACTGCTTAGTGTCTGTTAATTCATCTCACAGAGTTACATCTGTATTTCGTGGATCTCTTTGCTAGCCTTATTTCTGTGGAATCTGACAACAGATATTTCCTTTCCCTTTGAAGAATATAGGGCCAAAGGAAATATCCTCCTATAACCAAGAGAAGGAAGCTTTCTGAGAAACTTCTTTGTGTTCTGTGAAATCATCTCACAGAGTTACAGCTTTCCCCTCAAGAAGCCTTTGGCTAAGACAGTTCTTGTGGAATTGCCAAAGTGATATTTGGAAGCCCATAGAGGGCTATGGTGAAAAAGGAAATATCCTCCCATGAAATCTGGAAAGAATCTTTCTGAGAAACTGCTTAGTGTTCTGTTAATTCATCTCACAGAGTTACATCTGTATTTCGTGGATCTCTTTGCTAGCCTTTTTTCTGTGGAATCTGACAACAGATATTTCCTTTCCCTTTGAAGACTATAGGGCCAAAGGAAATATCCTCCGATAACAAAGAGAAAGAAGCTTTCTGAGAAACTTCTTTGTGTTCTGTGAAATCATCTCACAGAGTTACAGCTTTCCCCTCAAGAAGCTTTTCGCTAAGACAGTTCTTGTGGAATTGGCAAAGTGTTATTTGGAAGCACATAGAGGGCTATGGTGAGAAAGGAAATATCCTCCCATTAAATCTGGAAAGAAGCTTTCTGAGAAACTGCTTAGTGTTCTGTTAATTCATCTCAGAGAGTTACATCTGTATTTCGTGGATCTCTTTGCTAGCCTTATTTCTGTGGAATCTGACAACAGATATTTCCTTTCCCTTTGAAGACTATAGGGCCAAAGGAAATATCCTCCTATAACCAAGAGAAGGAAGCTTTCTGAGAAACTTCTTTGTGTTCTGTGAAATCATCTCACAGAGTTACAGCTTTCCCCTCAAGAAGCCTTTCGCTTAGACAGTTCTTGTGGAATTGGCAAAGTGATATTTGGAAGCCCATAGAGGCCTATGGTGAAAAAGGAAATATCCTCCGATGAAATCTGGAAATTAGCTTTCTGAGAAACTGCTTAGTGTTCTGTTAATTCATCTCACAGAGTTACATCTGTATTTCGTGGATCTCTTTGCTAGCCTTATTTCTGTGGAATCTGACAACAGATATTTCCTTTCCCTGTGAAGACTATAGGGCCAAAAGAAATATCCTCCGATGACCAAGAGAAAGAAGCTTTCTGAGAAACTTCTTTGTGTTCTGTGAAATCATCTCACAGAGTTACAGCTTTCCCCTCAAGAAGCCTTTCGCTAAGACAGTTCTTGTGGAATTGGCAAAGTGATATGTGGAAGCCCATAGAGGGCTATGGTGAAAAAGGAAATATTCTCCGATGAAATCTGGAAAGAAGCTTTCTCTGAAACTGCTTAGTGTTCTGTTAATTCATCTCACAGAGTTACATCTGTATTTCGTGGATCTCTTTGCTAGCCTTTTTTCTCTGGAATCTGACAACAGATATTTCCTTTCCCTTTGAAGACTATAGGGCCAAAGGAAATATCCTCCGATAACAAAGAGAAAGAAGCTTTCTGAGAAACTTCTTTGTTTTCTGTGAAATCATCTCACAGAATTACAGCTTTCACCTCAAGAAGTCTTTCGCTAAGAGAGTTCTTGTGGAATTGGGAAAGTGATATTTGGAAGCCGATAGAGGACTATGGTGAAAAAGGAAATATCCTCTGATGAAATCTGGAAAGAAGCTTTCTGAGAATCTGCTTAGTGTTCTGTTAATTCACCTCACAGAGTTACATCTGTATTTCGTGGATCTCTTTGCTAGCCTTTTTTCTGTGGAATCTGACAACAGATATTTCCTTTCCCTTTGAAGACTATGAGGCCAAAGGAAATATCCTCCGATAACGAAGAGAAAGAAGCTTTCTGAGAAACTTCTTTGTGTTCTGTGAAATCATCTCACAGAGTTACAGCTTTCCCCTCCAGAAGCCTTTCGCTAAGACAGTTCTTCTAGAATTGGCAAAGTGATATTTGGAAGCCCCTAGATTGCTATGGTGAAAAAGGAAATATACTCCGATGAAATCTGGAAAGAAGCTTTCTGAAAAACTACTTAGTGTTCTGTTAATTCATCTCACAGAGTTACATCTGTATTTCGTGGATCTCTTTGCTAGCCTTATTTCTCTGGAATCTGACAACAGATATTTCCTTTCCCTTTGAAGACTATGGGGCCAAAGGAAATATCCTCCGATAACCAAGAGAAAGAAGCTTTCTGAGAAACTTCTTTGTGTTCTGTGAAATGATCTCACAGAATTACAGCTTTCCCCTCAAGAAGTATTTCGCTAAGAGAGTTGTTGTGGAATTGGCAAAGTGATATTTGGAAGCCCATAGAGGACTATGGTGAAAAAGGAAATATCCTCTGATGAAAACTGGAAAGAAGCTTTCTGAGAAACTGCTTAGTGTTCTGTTAATTCACCTCACCGATTTACGTCTGTATTTCGTGGATCTCTATGCTAGCCTTATTTCTGTGGAATCTGACAACAGATATTTCCTTTCCCTTTGAAGACTATGAGGCCAAAGGAAATATCCTCCGATAACCAAGAGAAAGAAGCTTTCTGAGAAACTTCTTTGTGTTCTGTGAAATCATCTCACAGAGTTACAGCTTTCCCCTCCAGAAGCCTTTCGCTAAGACAGTTCTTCTAGAATTGGAAAAGTGATATTTGGAAGCCCATAGATTGCTATGGTGAAAAAGGAAATATACTCCGATGAAATCTGGAAAGAAGCTTTCTGAAAAACTGCTTAGTGTTCTGTTAATTCATCTCACAGAGTTACATCTGTATTTCGTGGATCTCTTTGCTAGCCTTATTTCTCTGGAATCTGACAACAGATATTTCCTTTCCCTTTGAAGACTATGGGGCCAAAGGAAATATCCTCCGATAACAAAGAGAAAGAAGGTTTCTGAGAAACTTCTTTGTGTTCTGTGAAATCATCTCACAGAGTTACAGCTTTCCCCTCAAGAAGCCTTTCGCTAAGACAGTTCTTGTGGAATTGGCAAAGTGATATTTGGAAGCCCATAGAGGGCTATGGTGAAAAAGGAAATATCCTCCGATGAAATCTGGAAAGAAGCTTTCTGAGAAACTGCTTAGTGTTCTGTTAATTCATTTCAGAGAGTTACATCTGTATTTCGTAGATCTCTTTGCTAGCCTTATTTCTGTGGAATCTGACAACAGATATTTCCTTTCCCTTTCAAGAATATAGGGCCAAAGGAAATATCCTCCTATAACCAAGAGAAGGAAGCTTACTGAGGAACTTCTTTGTGTTCTGTGAAATCATCTCACAGAGTTACAGCTTTCCCCTCAAGAAGCCTTTCGCTAAGACAGTTCTTGTGGAATTGGCAAAGTGATATTTGGAAGCCCATAGAGGGCCATGGTGAAAAAGGAAATATCCTCCGATGAAATCTGGAAAGAAGCTTTCTCTGAAACTGCTTAGTGTTCTGTTAATTCATCTCACAGAGTTACATCTGTATTTCGTGGATCTCTTTGCTAGCCTTTTTTCTGTGGAATCTGACAACAGATATTTCCTTTCCCTTTGAAGACTATAGGGCCAAAGGAAATATCCTCCGATAACAAAGAGAAAGAAGCTTTCTGAGAAACTTCTTTGTGTTCTGTGAAATCATCTCACAGAGTTACAGCTTTCCCCTCAAGAAGCTTTTCGCTAAGACAGTTCTTGTGGAATTGGCAAAGTGTTATTTGGAAGCACATAGAGGGCTATGGTGAGAAAGGAAATATCCTCCCATTAAATCTGGATAGAAGCTTTCTGAGAAACTGCTTAGTGTTCTGTTAATTCATCTCAGAGAGTTACATCTGTATTTCGTGGATCTCTTTGCTAGCCTTATTTCTGTGGAATATGACAACAGATATTTCCTTTCCCTTTGAAGACTATAGGGCCAAAGGAAATATCCTCCTATAACCAAGAGAAGGAAGCTTTCTGAGAAACTTCTTTGTGTTCTGTGAAATCATCTCACAGAGTTACAGCTTTCCCCTCAAGAAGCCTTTCGCTTAGACAGTTCTTGTGGAATTGGCAAAGTGATATTTGGAAGCCCATAGAGGCCTATGGTGAAAAAGGAAATATCCTCCGATGAAATCTGGAAATTAGCTTTCTGAGAAACTGCTTAGTGTTCTGTTAATTCATCTCACAGAGTTACATCTGTATTTCGTGGATCTCTTTGCTAGCCTTATTTCTGTGGAATCTGACAACAGATATTTCCTTTCCCTCTGAAGACAATAGGGCCAAAAGAAATATCCTCCGATGACCAAGAGAAAGAAGCTTTCTGAGAAACTTCTTTGTGTTCTGTGAAATCATCTCACAGAGTTACAGCTTTCCCCTCAAGAAGCCTTTCGCTAAGACAGTTCTTGTGGAATTGGCAAAGTGATATGTGGAAGCCCATAGAGGGCTATGGTGAAAAAGGAAATATTCTCCGATGAAATCTGGAAAGAAGCTTTCTCTGAAACTGCTTAGTGTTCTGTTAATTCATCTCACAGAGTTACATCTGTATTTCGTGGATCTCTTTGCTAGCCTTTTTTCTCTGGAATCTGACAACAGATATTTCCTTTCCCTTTGAAGACTATAGGGCCAAAGGAAATATCCTCCGATAACAAAGAGAAAGAAGCTTTCTGAGAAACTTCTTTGTTTTCTGTGAAATCATCTCACAGAATTACAGCTTTCACCTCAAGAAGTCTTTCGCTAAGAGAGTTCTTGTGGCATTGGGAAAGTGATATTTGGAAGCCGATAGAGGACTATGGTGAAAAAGGAAATATCCTCTGATGAAATCTGGAAAGAAGCTTTCTGAGAATCTGCTTAGTGTTCTGTTAATTCACCTCACAGAGTTACATCTGTATTTCGTGGATCTCTTTGCTAGCCTTTTTTCTGTGGAATCTGACAACAGATATTTCCTTTCCCTTTGAAGACTATGAGGCCAAAGGAAATATCCTCCGATAACGAAGAGAAAGAAGCTTTCTGAGAAACTTCTTTGTGTTCTGTGAAATCATCTCACAGAGTTACAGCTTTCTCCTCCAGAAGCCTTTCGCTAAGACAGTTCTTCTAGAATTGGCAAAGTGATATTTGGAAGCCCCTAGATTGCTATGGTGAAAAAGGAAATATACTCCGATGAAATCTGGAAAGAAGCTTTCTGAAAAACTACTTAGTGTTCTGTTAATTTATCTCACAGAGTTACATCTGTATTTCGTGGATCTCTTTGCTAGCCTTATTTCTCTGGAATCTGACAACAGATATTTCCTTTCCCTTTGAAGACTATGGGGCCAAAGGAAATATCCTCCGATAACCAATAGAAAGAAGCTTTCTGAGAAACTTCTTTGTGTTCTGTGAAATGATCTCACAGAATTACAGCTTTCCCCTCAAGAAGTCTTTCGCTAAGAGAGTTGTTGTGGAATTGGCAAAGTGATATTTGGAAGCCCATAGAGGACTATGGTGAAAAAGGAAATATCCTCTGATGAAAACTGGAAAGAAGCTTTCTGAGAAACTGCTTAGTGTTCTGTTAATTCACCTCACCGATTTACGTCTGTATTTCGTGGATCTCTATGCTAGCCTTATTTCTGTGGAATCTGACAACAGATATTTCCTTTCCCTTTGAAGACTATGAGGCCAAAGGAAATATCCTCCGATAACCAAGAGAAAGAAGCTTTCTGAGAAACTTCTTTGTGTTCTGTGAAATCATCTCACAGAGTTACAGCTTTCCCCTCCAGAAGCCTTTCGCTAAGACAGTTCTTCTAGAATTGGAAAAGTGATATTTGGAAGCCCATAGATTGCTATGGTGAAAAAGGAAATATACTCCGATGAAATCTGGAAAGAAGCTTTCTGAAAAACTGCTTAGTGTTCTGTTAATTCATCTCACAGAGTTACATCTGTATTTCGTGGATCTCTTTGCTAGCCTTATTTCTCTGGAATCTGACAACAGATATTTCCTTTCCCTTTGAAGACTATGGGGCCAAAGGAAATATCCTCCGATAACAAAGAGAAAGAAGCTTTCTGAGAAACTTCTTTGTGTTCTGTGAAATCATCTCACAGAGTTACAGCTTTCCCCTCAAGAAGCCTTTCGCTAAGACAGTTCTTGTGGAATTGGCAAAGTGATATTTGGAAGCCCATAGAGGGCTATGGTGAAAAAGGAAATATCCTCCGATGAAATCTGGAAAGAAGCTTTCTGAGAAACTGCTTAGTGTTCTGTTAATTCATTTCAGAGAGTTACATCTGTATTTCGTAGATCTCTTTGCTAGCCTTATTTCTGTGGAATCTGACAACAGATATTTCCTTTCCCTTTGAAGAATATAGGGCCAAAGGAAATATCCTCCTATAACCAAGAGAAGGAAGCTTACTGAGAAACTTCTTTGTGTTCTGTGAAATCATCTCACAGAGTTACAGCTTTCCCCTCAAGAAGCCTTTCGCTAAGACAGTTCTTGTGGAATTGGCAAAGTGATATTTGGAAGCCCATAGAGGGCCATGGTGAAAAAGGAAATATCCTCCGATGAAATCTGGAAAGAAGCTTTCTCTGAAACTGCTTAGTGTTCTGTTAATTCATCTCACAGAGTTACATCTGTATTTCGTGGATCTCTTTGCTAGCCTTTTTTCTCTGGAATCTGACAACAGATATTTCCTTTCCCTTTGAAGACTATAGGGCCAAAGGAAATATCCTCCGATAACAAAGAGAAAGAAGCTTTCTGAGAAACTTCTTTGTGTTCTGTGAAATCATCTCACAGAATTACAGCTTTCCCCTCAAGAAGTCTTTCGCTAAGAGAGTTCTTGTGGAATTGGGAAAGTGATATTTGGAAGCCGATAGAGGACTATGGTGAAAAAGGAAATATCCTCTGATGAAATCTGGAAAGAAGCTTTCTGAGAAACTGCTTAGTGTTCTGTTAATTCACCTCACAGAGTTACATCTGTATTTCGTGGATCTCTTTGCTAGCCTTTTTTCTGTGGAATCTGACAACAGATATTTCCTTTCCCTTTGAAGACTATGAGGCCAAAGGAAATATCCTCCGATAACCAAGAGAAAGAAGCTTTCTGAGAAACTTCTTTGTGTTCTGTGAAATCATCTCACAGAGTTACAGCTTTCCCCTCCAGAAGCCTTTCGCTAAGACAGTTCTTCTAGAATTGGCAAAGTGATATTTGGAAGCCCATAGATTGCTATGGTGAAAAAGGAAATATACTCCGATGAAATCTGGAAAGAAGCTTTCTGAAAAACTGCTTAGTGTTCTGTTAATTCATCTCACAGAGTTACATCTGTATTTCGTGGATCTCTTTGCTAGCCTTATTTCTCTGGAATCTGACAACAGATATTTCCTTTCCCTTTGAAGACTATGGGGCCAAAGGAAATATCCTCCGATAACAAAGAGAAAGAAGCTTTCTGAGAAACTTCTTTGTGTTCTGTGAAATCATCTCACAGAATTACAGCTTTCCCCTCAAGAAGTCTTTCGCTAAGAGAGTTCTTGTGGAATTGGCAAAGTGATATTTGGAAGCCCATAGAGGACTATGGTGAAAAAGGAAATATCCTCTGATGAAATCTGGAAAGAAGCTTTCTGAGAAACTGCTTAGTGTTCTGTTAATTCACCTCACCGATTTACGTCTGTATTTCGTGGATCTCTATGCTAGCCTTATTTCTGTGGAATCTGACAACAGATATTTCCTTTCCCTTTGAAGACTATGGGGCCAAAGGAAATATCCTCCGATAACAAAGAGAAAGAAGCTGTCTGAGAATCTTCTTTGTGTTTTGTGAAATCATCTCACAGAGTTACAGCTTTCCCCTCCAGAAGTCTTTCGCTAAGACAGTTCTTCTGGAATTGGCAAAGTGATATTTGGAAGCCCACAGAGGGCTATGGTGAAAAAGGAAATATCCTCCGATGAAATCTGGAAAGAAGCTTTCTGAGAAACTGCTTAGTGTCTGTTAATTCATCTCACAGAGTTACATCTGTATTTCGTGGATCTCTTTGCTAGCCTTATTTCTGTGGAATCTGACCACAGATATTTCCTTTCCCTTTGAAGACTATAGGGCCAAAGGAAATATCCTCCTATAACCAAGAGAAGGAAGCTTTCTGAGAAACTTCTTTGTGTTCTGTGAAATCATCTCACAGAGTTACAGCTTTCCCCTCAAGAAGCCTTTCGCTAAGACAGTTCTTGTGGAATTGCCAAAGTGATATTTGGAAGCCCATAGAGGGCTATGGTGAAAAAGGAAATATCCTCCCATGAAATCTGGAAAGAATCTTTCTGAGAAACTGCTTAGTGTTCTGTTAATTCATCTCACAGAGTTACATCTGTATTTCGTGGATCTCTTTGCTAGCCTTTTTTCTGTGGAATCTGACAACAGATATTTCCTTTCCCTTTGAAGACTATAGGGCCAAAGGAAATATCCTCCGATAACAAAGAGAAAGAAGCTTTCTGAGAAACTTCTTTGTGTTCTGTGAAATCATCTCACAGAGTTACAGCTTTCCCCTCAAGAAGCTTTTCGCTAAGACAGTTCTTGTGGAATTGGCAAAGTGGTATTTGGAAGCACATAGAGGGCTATGGTGAGAAAGGAAATATCCTCCGATGAAATCTGGAAAGAAGCTTTCTGAGAAACTGCTTAGTGTTCTGTTAATTCATCTCACAGAGTTACATCTGTATTTCGTGGATCTCTTTGCTAGCCTTATTTCTGTGGAATCTGACAACAGATATTTCCTTTCCCTTTGAAGACTATAGGGCCAAAGGAAATATCCTCCTATAACCAAGAGAAGGAAGCTTTCTGAGAAACTTCTTTGTGTTCTGTGAAATCATCTCACAGAGTTACAGCTTTCCCCTCAAGAAGCCTTTCGCTTAGACAGTTCTTGTGGAATTGGCAAAGTGATATTTGGAAGCCCATAGAGGCCTATGGTGAAAAAGGAAATATCCTCCGATGAAATCTGGAAATTAGCTTTCTGAGAAACTGCTTAGTGTTCTGTTAATTCATCTCACAGAGTTACATCTGTATTTCGTGGATCTCTTTGCTAGCCTTATTTCTGTGGAATCTGACAACAGATATTTCCTTTCCCTCTGAAGACAATAGGGCCAAAAGAAATATCCTCCGATGACCAAGAGAAAGAAGCTTTCTGAGAAACTTCTTTGTGTTCTGTGAAATCATCTCACAGAGTTACAGCTTTCCCCTCAAGAAGCCTTTCGCTAAGACAGTTCTTGTGGAATTGGCAAAGTGATATTTGGAAGCCCATAGAGGGCTATGGTGAAAAAGGAAATATCCTCCGATGAAATCTGGAAAGAAGCTTTCTGAGAAACTGCTTAGTGTTCTGTTAATTCATTTCACAGAGTTACATCTGTATTTCGTAGATCTCTTTGCTAGCCTTATTTCTGTGGAATCTGACAACAGATATTTCCTTTCCCTTTGAAGAATATAGGGCCAAAGGAAATATCCTCCTATAACCAAGAGAAGGAAGCTTACTGAGAAACTTCTTTGTGTTCTGTGAAATCATCTCACAGAGTTACAGCTTTCCCCTCAAGAAGCCTTTCGCTAAGACAGTTCTTGTGGAATTGGCAAAGTGATATTTGGAAGCCCGTAGAGGGCTATGGAGAAAAAGGAAATATCCTCTGATGAAATCTGGAAAGAAGCTTTCTGAGAAACTGATTAGTGTTCTGTTAATTCATCTCACAGAGTTACATCTGTATTTCGTGGATCTCTTTGCTAGCCTTATTTCTGTGGAATCTGACAACAGATATTTCCTTTCCCTCTGAAGACTATAGGGCCAAAAGAAATATCCTCCGATAACCAAGAGAAAGAAGCTTTCTGAGAAACTTCTTTGTGTTCTGTGAAATCATCTCACAGAGTTACAGCTTTCCCCTCAAGAAGCCTTTCGCTAAGACCGTTCTTGTGGAATTGGCAAAGTGATATTTGGAAGCCCATAGAGGGCTATGGTGAAAAAGGAAATATCCTCCGATGAAATGTGGAAAGAAGCTTTCTCTGAAACTGCTTAGTGTTCTGTTAATTCATCTCACAGAGTTACATCTGTATTTCGTGGATCTCTTTGCTAGCCTTATTTCTGTGGAATCTGACAACAGATATTTCCTTTCCCTTTGAAGACTATAGGGCCAAAGGAAATATCCTCCGATAACAAAGAGAAAGTAGCTTTCTGAGAAACTTCTTTGTGTTCTGTGAAATCATCTCACAGAGTTACAGCTTTCCCCTCAAGAAACTTTTCGCTAAGACAGTTCTTGTGGAATTGGCAAAGTCTTATTTGGAAGCACATAGAGGGCTATGGTGAGAAAGGAAATATCCTCCCATTAAATCTGGAAAGAAGCTTTCTGAGAAACTGCTTAGTGTTCTGTTAATTCATCTCAGAGAGTTACATCTGTATTTCGTGGATCTCTTTGCTAGCCTTATTTCTGTGGAATCTGACAACAGAGATTTCCTTTCCCTTTGAAGACTATAGGGCCAAAGGAAATATCCTCCTATAACCAAGAGAAGGAAGCTTTCTGAGAAACTTCTTCGTGTTCTGTGAAATCATCTCACAGAGTTACAGCTTTCCCCTCAAGAAGCCTTTCGCTTAGACAGTTCTTGTGGAATTGGCAAAGTGATATTTGGAAGCCCATAGAGGGCTATGGTGAAAAAGGAAATATCCTCCGATGAAATCTGGAAAGAAGCTTTCTGAGAAACTGCTTAGTGTTCTGTTAATTCATCTCACAGAGTTACATCTGTATTTCGTGGATCTCTTTGCTAGCCTTTTTTCTGTGGAATCTGACAACAGATATTTCCTTTCCCTCTGAAGACAACAGGGCCAAAAGAAATATCCTCCGATGACCAAGAGAAAGAAGCTTTCTGAGAAACTTCTTTGTGTTCTGTGAAATCATCTCACAGAGTTACAGCTTTCCCCTCAAGAAGCCTTTCGCTAAGACAGTTCTTGTGGAATTGGCAAAGTGATATTTGGAAGCCCATAGAGGGCTATGGTGAAAAAGGAAATATCCTCCGATGAAATGTGGAAAGAAGCTTTCTCTGAAACTTCTTAGTGTTCTGTTAATTCATCTCACAGAGTTACATCTGTATTTGGTGGATCTCTTTGCTAGCCTTTTTTCTCTGGAATCTGACAACAGATATTTCCTTTCCCTTTGAAGACTATAGGGCCAAAGGAAATATGCTCCGATGACAAAGAGAAAGAAGCTTTCTGAGAAACTTCTTTGTGTTCTGTGAAATCATCTCACAGAATTACAGCTTTCCCCTCAAGAAGTCTTTCGCTAAGAGAGTTCTTGTGGAATTGGCAAAGTGATATTTGGAAGCCCATAGAGGACTATGGTGAAAAAGGAAATATCCTTTGATGAAATCTGGAAAGAAGCTTTCTGAGAAACTGCTTAGTGTTCTGTTAATTCATCTCACAGAGTTACATCTGTATTTCGTGGATCTCTTTGCTAGCCTTATTTCTGTGGAATCTGAGAACAGATATTTCCTTTCCCTTTGAAGACTATGGGGCCAAAGGAAATATCCTCCGATAACCAAGAGAAAGAAGCTTTCGGAGAAACTTCTTTGTGTTCTGTGAAATCATCTCACAGAGTTACAGCTTTCCCCTCAAGAAGCCTTTCGCTAAGACAGTTCTTGTGGAATTGACAAAGTGTTATTTGGAAGCATATAGAGGGCTATGGTGAAAAAGGAAATATCCTCCGATGAAATCTGGAAAGAAGTTTTCTGAGAAACTGCTTAGTGTTCTGTTAATTCAACTCACAGAATTACATCTGTATTTCGTGGATGTCTTTGATAGCCTTATTTCTGTGGAATCTGACAAAGATATTTCCTTTCCCTTTGAAGACTATAGGGCCAAAGGAAATATCCTCTGATAACCAAGAGAAACAAGCTTTCTGAGAAACTTCTTTGCGTTCTGTGAAATCATCTCACAGAGTTACAGCTTTCCCCTCAAGAAGCCTTTCGCTAAGACAGTTCTTGTGGAATTGGCAAAGTGATATTTGGAAGCCCATAGAGGGCTATGGTGAAAAAGGAAATATCCTCCGATGAAATCTGGAAAGAAGCTTTCTGAGAAACTGCTTAGTGTTCTGTTAATTCATTTCACAGAGTTACATCTGTATTTCGTGGATCTCTTTGCTAGCCTTATTTCTGTGGAATCTGACAACAGATATTTCCTTTCCCTTTGAAGACTATAGGGCCAAAGGAAATATCCTCCGATAACAAAGAGAAAGAAGCTTTCTGAGAAACTTCTTTGTGTTCTGTGAAATCATCTCACAGAGTTACAGCTTTCCCCTCAAGAAGCTTTTCGCTAAGACAGTTCTTGTGGAATTGGCAATGTGTTATTTGGAAGCACATAGAGGGCTATGGTGAGAAAGGAAATATACTCCCATGAAATCTGGAAAGAAGCTTTCTGAGAAACTGCTTAGTGTTCTGTTAATTCACCTCACAGAGTTACATCTGTATTTCGTGGATCTCTTTGCTAGCCTTTTTTCTGTGTAATCTGACAACAGATATTTCCTTTCCCTCTGATGACAACAGGGCCAAAAGAAATATCCTCCGATGACCAAGAGAAAGAAGCTTTCTGAGAAACTTCTTTGTGTTCTGTGAAATCATCTCACAAAGTTACAGCTTTCCCCTCAAGAAGCCTTTCGCTAAGACAGTTCTTGTGGAATTGGCAAGGTGATATTTGGAAGCCCATAGAGGGCTATGGTGAAAAAGGAAATATCCTCCGATGAAATCTGGAAAGAAGCTTTCTCTGAAACTGCTTAGTGTTCTGTTAATTCATCTCACAGAGTTACATCTGTATTTCGTCGATCTCTTTGCTAGCCTTTTTTCTCTGGAATCTGACAACAGATATTTCCTTTCCCTTTGAAGACTATAGGGCCAAAGGAAATATCCTCCGATAACAAAGAGAAAGAAGCTTTCTGAGAAACTTCTTTGTGTTCTGTGAAATCATCTCACAGAATTACAGCTTTCCCCTCAAGAAGTCTTTCGCTAAGAGAGTTCTTGTGGAATTGGCAAAGTGATATTTGGAAGCCCATAGAGGACTATGGTGAAAAAGGAAATATCCTTTGATGAAATCTGGAAAGAAGCTTTCTGAGAAACTGCTTAGTGTTCTGTTAATTCATCTCACAGAGTTACATCTGTATTTCGTGGATCTCTTTGCTAGCCTTATTTCTATGGAATCTGAGAACAGATATTTCCTTTCCCTTTGAAGACTATGGGGCCAAAGGAAATATCCTCCGATAACCAAGAGAAAGAAGCTTTCTGAGAAACTTCTTTGTGTTCTGTGATATCATCTCACAGAGTTACAGCTTTCCCCTCAAGAAGCCTTTCGCTAAGACAGTTCTTGTGGAATTGACAAAGTGTTATTTGGAAGCATATAGAGGGCTATGGTGAAAAAGGAAATATCCTCCGATGAAATCTGGAAAGAAGCTTTCTGAGAAACTGCTTAGTGTTCTGTTAATTCAACTCACAGAATTACATCTGTATTTCGTGGATGTCTTTGATAGCCTTATTTCTGTGGAATCTGACAAAGATATTTCCTTTCCCTTTGAAGACTATAGGGCCAAAGGAAATATCCTCTGATAACCAAGAGAAACAAGCTTTCTGAGAAACTTCTTTGCGTTCTGTGAAATCTTCTCACAGAGTTACAGCTTTCCCCTCAAGAAGCCTTTCGCTAAGACAGTTCTTGTGGAATTGGCAAAGTGATATTTGGAAGCCCATAGAGGGCTATGGTGAAAAAGGAAATATCCTCCGATGAAATCTGGAAAGAAGCTTTCTGAGAAACTGCTTAGTGTTCTGTTAATTCATTTCACAGAATTACATCTGTATTTCGTGGATCTCTTTGCTAGCCTTATTTCTGTGGAATCTGACAACAGATATTTCCTTTCCCTTTGAAGACTATAGGGCCAAAGGAAATATCCTCCGACAACAAAGAGAAAGAAGCTTTCTGAGAAACTTCTTTGTGTTCTGTGAAATCATCTCACAGAGTTACAGCTTTCCCCTCAAGAATCTTTTCGCTAAGACAGTTCTTGTGGAATTGGCAAAGTGTTATTTGGAAGCACATAGAGGGCTATGGTGAGAAAGGAAACATCCTCCCATGAAATCTGGAAAGAAGCTTTCTGAGAAACTGCTTAGTGTTCTGTTAATTCATCTCACAGAGTTACATCTGTATTTCGTGTATCTCTTTGCTAGCCTTATTTCTGTGGAATCTAACAACAGATATTTCCTTTCCCTTTGAAGACTAAAGGGCCAAAGGAAATATCCTCCTATAACCAAGAGAAGGAAGCTTTCTGAGAAACTTCTTTGTGTTCTGTGAAATCATCTCACAGAGTGACAGCTTTCCCCTCAAGAAGCTTTTCGCTAAGACAGTTCTTGTGGAATTGGCAAAGTGTTATTTGGAAGGACATAGAGGGCTATGGTGAGAAAGGAAATATCCTCCCATGAAATCTGGAAAGAAGCTTTCTGAGAAACTGCTTAGTGTTCTATTAATTCATCTCACAGAGTTATATCTGTATTTCGTGGATCTCTTTGCTAGCCTTATTTCTGTGGAATCTGACAACAGATATTTCCTTTCCCTTTGAAGACTATAGGGCCAAAGGAAATATCCTCCGATAACAAAGAGAAAGAAGCTTTCTGAGAAACTTCTTTGTGTTCTGTGAAATCATCTCACAGAGTTACAGCTTTCCCCTCCAGAAGCCTTTCGCCAAGACAGTTCTTGTGGAATTGGCAAAGTGATATTTGGAAGCCCATAGAGGACTATGGTGAAAAAGGAAATATCCTCCGATGGAATCTGGAAAGAATCTTTCTGAGAAACTGCTTAGTGTTCTGTTAATTCATCTCACAGAGTTACATCTGTATTTCGTGGATCTCTTTGCTAGCCTTATTTCTCTGGAATCTGACAACAGATATTTCCTTTCCCTTTGAAGACTATGGGGCCAAAGGAAATATCCTCTGATAAAAAAGAGAAAGAAGCTTTCTGAGAAACTTCTTTGTGTTCTGTGAAATCATCTCACAGAGTTACAGCTTTCCCCTCAAGAAGCCTTTCGCTAAGACAGTTCTTGTGGAATTGGCAATGTGATATTTGGAAGCCCATAGAGGGCTATGGTGAAAAAGGAAATATCCTCCGATGAAATACGGAAAGAAGCTTTCTGAGAAACTGCTTAGTGTTCCGTTAATTCATTTCACAGAGTTACATCTGTATGTCGTGGATCTCTTTGCTAGCCTTATTTCTGTGGAATCTGACAACAGATATTTCCTTTCCCTTTGAAGACTATAGGGCCAAAGGAATTATCCTCCTATAACCAAGAGAAGGAAGCTTTCTGAGAAACTTCTTTGTGTTCTGTGAAATCATATCACAGAGTTACAGCTTTCCCCTCAAGAAGCCTTTCGCTAAGACAGTTCTTGTGGAATTGGCAAAGTGATATTTGGAAGCCCATAGAGGGCTATGGTGAAAAGGAAATATCCTCCGATGAAATCTGGAAACAAGCTTTCTGAGAAACTGCTTAGTGTTCTGTTAATTCATCTCACACAGTTACATTTGTATTTCGTGGATCTCTTTGCTAGCCTTATTTTTGTGGAATCTGACAACAGATATTTCCTTTCCCTCTGAAGACTATAGGGCCAAAAGAAATATCCTCCGATAACCAAGAGAAAGAAGCTTTCTGAGAAACTTCTTTGTGTTCTGTGAAATCATCTCACAGAGTTACAGCTTTCCCCTCAAGAAGCCTTTCGCTAAGACCGTTCTTGTGGAATAGGCAAAGTGATATTTGGAAGCCCATAGAGGGCTATGGTGAAAAAGGAAATATCCTCCGATGAAATGTGGAAAGAAGCTTTCTCTGAAACTGCTTAGTTTTCTGTTAATTCATCTCACAGAGTAACATCTGTATTTCGTGGATCTCTTTGCTAGCCTTTTTTCTGTGGAATCTGACAACAGATAATTCCTTTCCCTTTGAAGACTATAGGTCCAAAGGAAATATCCTCCGATAACAAGGAGAAAGAGGCTTTCTGAGAAACTTCTTTGTGTTCTGTGAAATCATCACACAGAGTTACAGCTTTCCCCTCAAGAAGCTTTTCGCTAAGACAGTTCTTGTGGAATTGGCAAAGTGTTATTTGGAAGCCCATATAGGGCTATGGTGAGAAAGGAAATATCCTCCCATTAAATCTGGAAAGAAGCTTTCTGAGAAACTGCTTAGTGTTCTGTTAATTCATCTCAGAGAGTTACATCTGTATTTCCTGGATCTCTTTGCTAACCTTATTTCTGTGGAATCTGCCAACAGATATTTGCATTCCCTTTGAAGACTATAGGGCCAAAGGAAATATCCTCTGATAACCAAGAGAAGGAAGCTTTCTGAGAAACTTCTTTTTGTTCTGTGAAATCATCACACAGAGTTACAGCTTTCCCCTCAAGAAGCCTTTCGCTAAGACAGTTCTTGTGGAATTGACAAAGTGTTATTTGGAAGCCCATAGAGGGCTATGGTGAAAAAGGAAATATCCTCAGATGAAATCTGGAAAGAAGCTTTCTGAGAAACTGCTTAGTGTTCTGTTAATTCATACCACAGAGTTACATATGTATTTCGTGGATTTCTTTGCTAGCCTTATTTCTGTGGAATCTGACAAAGATATTTCCTTTCCCTTTGAAGACTATAGGGCCAAAGGAAATATCCTCTGATAAACAAGAGAAACAAGCTTTCTGAGAAACTTCTTTGCGTTCTGTAAAATCATCTCACAGAGTTACAGCTTTCCCCTCAAGAAGCCTTTCGCTAAGACAGTTCTTGTGGAATTGGCAAGGTGATATTTGGAAGCCCATAGAGGGCTATGGTGAAAAAGGAAATATCCTCCGATGAAATCTGGAAAGAAGCTTTCTCTGAAACTGCTTAGTGTTCTGTTAATTCATCTCACAGAGTTACATCTGTATTTCGTCGATCTCTTTGCTAGCCTTTTTTCTCCGGAATCTGACAACAGATATTTCCTTTCCCTTTGAAGACTATAGGGCCAAAGGAAATATCCTCCTATAACAAAGAGAAAGAAGCTTTCTGAGAAACTTCTTTGTGTTTTGTGAAATCATCTCACAGAATTACAGCTTTCCCCTCAAGAAGTCTTTCGCTAAGAGAGTTCTTGTGGAATTGGCAAAGTGATATTTGGAAGCCCATAGAGGACTATGGTGAAAAAGGAAATATCCTTTGATGAAATCTGGAAAGAAGCTTTCTGAGAAACTGCTTAGTGTTCTGTTAATTCATCTCACAGAGTTACATCTGTATTTCGTGGATCTCTTTGCTAGCCTTATTTCTATGGAATCTGAGAACAGATATTTCCTTTCCCTTTGAAGACTATGGGGCCAAAGGAAATATCCTCCGATAACCAAGAGAAAGAAGCTTTCTGAGAAACTTCTTTGTGTTCTGTGATATCATCTCACAGAGTTACAGCTTTCCCCTCAAGAAGCCTTTCGCTAAGACAGTTCTTGTGGAATTGACAAAGTGTTATTTGGAAGCATATAGAGGGCTATGGTGAAAAAGGAAATATCCTCCGATGAAATCTGGAAAGAAGCTTTCTGAGAAACTGCTTAGTGTTCTGTTAATTCAACTCACAGAATTACATCTGTATTTCGTGGATGTCTTTGATAGCCTTATTTCTGTGGAATCTGACAAAGATATTTCCTTTCCCTTTGAATACTATAGGGCCAAAGGAAATATCCTCTGATAACCAAGAGAAACAAGCTTTCTGAGAAACTTCTTTGCGTTCTGTGAAATCTTCTCACAGAGTTACAGCTTTCCCCTCAAGAAGCCTTTCGCTAAGACAGTTCTTGTGGAATTGGCAAAGTGATATTTGGAAGCCCATAGAGGGCTATGGTGAAAAAGGAAATATCCTCCGATGAAATCTGGAAAGAAGCTTTCTGAGAAACTGCTTAGTGTTCTGTTAATTCATTTCACAGAGTTACATCTGTATTTCGTGGATCTCTTTGCTAGCCTTATTTCTGTGGAATCTGACAACAGATATTTCCTTTCCCTTTGAAGACTATAGGGCCAAAGGAAATATCCTCCGACAACAAAGAGAAAGAAGCTTTCTGAGAAACTTCTTTGTGTTCTGTGAAATCATCTCACAGAGTTACAGCTTTCCCCTCAAGAAGCTTTTCGCTAAGACAGTTCTTGTGGAATTGGCAAAGTGTTATTTGGAAGCACATAGAGGGCTATGGTGAGAAAGGAAACATCCTCCCATGAAATCTGGAAAGAAGCTTTCTGAGAAACTGCTTAGTGTTCTGTTAATTCATCTCACAGAGTTACATCTGTATTTCGTGGATCTCTTTGCTAGCCTTATTTCTGTGGAATCTGACAACAGATATTTCCTTTCCCTTTGAAGACTAAAGGGCCAAAGGAAATATCCTCCTATAACCAAGAGAAGGAAGCTTTCTGAGAAACTTCTTTGTGTTCTGTGAAATCATCTCACAGAGTGACAGCTTTCCCCTCAAGAAGCTTTTCGCTAAGACAGTTCTTGTGGAATTGGCAAAGTGTTATTTGGAAGCACATAGAGGGCTATGGTGAGAAAGGAAATATCCTCCCATGAAATCTGGAAAGAAGCTTTCTGAGAACTGCTTAGTGTTCTATTAATTCATCTCACAGAGTTATATCTGTATTTCGTGGATCTCTTTGCTAGCCTTATTTCTGTGGAATCTGACAACAGATATTTCCTTTCCCTTTGAAGACTATAGGGCCAAAGGAAATATCCTCCGATAACAAAGAGAAAGAAGCTTTCTGAGAAACTTCTTTGTGTTCTGTGAAATCATCTCACAGAGTTACAGCTTTCCCCTCCAGAAGCCTTTCGCCAAGACAGTTCTTGTGGAATTGGCAAAGTGATATTTGGAAGCCCATAGAGGACTATGGTGAAAAAGGAAATATCCTCCGATGGAATCTGGAAAGAATCTTTCTGAGAAACTGCTTAGTGTTCTGTTAATTCATCTCACAGAGTTACATCTGTATTTCGTGGATCTCTTTGCTAGCCTTATTTCTCTGGAATCTGACAACAGATATTTCCTTTCCCTTTGAAGACTATGGGGCCAAAGGAAATATCCTCTGATAAAAAAGAGAAAGAAGCTTTCTGAGAAACTTCTTTGTGTTCTGTGAAATCATCTCACAGAGTTACAGCTTTCCCCTCAAGAAGCCTTTCGCTAAGACAGTTCTTGTGGAATTGGCAATGTGATATTTGGAAGCCCATAGAGGGCTATGGTGAAAAAGGAAATATCCTCCGATGAAATCCGGAAAGAAGCTTTCTGAGAAACTGCTTAGTGTTCCGTTAATTCATTTCACAGAGTTACATCTGTATTTCGTGGATCTCTTTGCTAGCCTTATTTCTGTGGAATCTGACAACAGATATTTCCTTTCCCTTTGAAGACTATAGGGCCAAAGAAATTATCCTCCTATAACCAAGAGAAGGAAGCTTTCTGAGAAACTTCTTTGTGTTCTGTGAAATCATATCACAGAGTTACAGCTTTCCCCTCAAGAAGCCTTTCGCTAAGACAGTTCTTGTGGAATTGGCAAAGTGATATTTGGAAGCCCATAGAGGGCTATGGTGAAAAGGAAATATCCTCCGATGAAATCTGGAAACAAGCTTTCTGAGAAACTGCTTAGTGTTCTGTTAATTCATCTCACACAGTTACATTTGTATTTCGTGGATCTCTTTGCTAGCCTTATTTTTGTGGAATCTGACAACAGATATTTCCTTTCCCTCTGAAGACTATAGGGCCAAAAGAAATATCCTCCGATAACCAAGAGAAAGAAGCTTTCTGAGAAACTTCTTTGTGTTCTGTGAAATCATCTCACAGAGTTACAGCTTTCCCCTCAAGAAGCCTTTCGCTAAGACCGTTCTTGTGGAATAGGCAAAGTGATATTTGGAAGCCCATAGAGGGCTATGGTGAAAAAGGAAATATCCTCCGATGAAATGTGGAAAGAAGCTTTCTCTGAAACTGCTTAGTGTTCTGTTAATTCATCTCACAGAGTAACATCTGTATTTCGTGGATCTCTTTGCTAGCCTTTTTTCTGTGGAATCTGACAACAGATAATTCCTTTCCCTTTGAAGACTATAGGTCCAAAGGAAATATCCTCCGATAACAAGGAGAAAGAGGCTTTCTGAGAAACTTCTTTGTGTTCTGTGAAATCATCACACAGAGTTACAGCTTTCCCCTCAAGAAGCTTTTCGCTAAGACAGTTCTTGTGGAATTGGCAAAGTGTTATTTGGAAGCCCATATAGGGCTATGGTGAGAAAGGAAATATCCTCCCATTAAATCTGGAAAGAAGCTTTCTGAGAAACTGCTTAGTGTTCTGTTAATTCATCTCAGAGAGTTACATCTGTAATTCCTGGATCTCTTTGCTAACCTTATTTCTGTGGAATCTGCCAACAGATATTTGCATTCCCTTTGAAGACTATAGGGCCAAAGGAAATATCCTCTGATAACCAAGAGAAGGAAGCTTTCTGAGAAACTTCTTTTTGTTCTGTGAAATCATCACACAGAGTTACAGCTTTCCCCTCAAGAAGCCTTTCGCTAAGACAGTTCTTGTGGAATTGACAAAGTGTTATTTGGAAGCCCATAGAGGGCTATGGTGAAAAAGGAAATATCCTCCGATGAAATCTGGAAAGAAGCTTTCTGAGAAACTGCTTAGTGTTCTCCTAATTCAACTCACAGAATTACATCTGTATTTCGTCGATATCTTTGATAGCCTTATTTCTGTGGAATCTGACAAAGATATTTCCTTTCCCTTTGAAGACTATAGGGCCAAAGGAAATATCCTCTGATAAACAAGAGAAACAAGCTTTCTGAGAAACTTCTTTGCGTTCTGTAAAATCATCTCACAGAGTTACAGCTTTCCCCTCAAGAAGCCTTTCGCTAAGACAGTTCTTGTGGAATTGGCAAAGTGATATTTGGAAGCCCATAGAGGGCTATGGTGAAAAAGGAAATATCCTCCGATGAAATCTGGAAAGAAGGTTTCTGAGAAACTGCTTAGTGTTCTGTTAATTCATTTCACAGAGTTACATCTGTATTTCGTGGATCTCTTTGCTAGCCTTATTTCTGTGGAATCTGACAACAGATATTTCCTTTCCCTTTGAAGACTATAGGGCCAAAGGAAATATCCTCCGATAACAAAGAGAAAGAAGCTTTCTGAGAAACTTCTTTGTGTTCTGTGAAATCATCTCACAGAGTTACAGCTTTCCCCTCAAGAAGCTTTTCGCTATGACAGTTCTTGTGGAATAGGCAAAGTGTTATTTGGAAGCACATAGAGGGCTATGGTGAGAAAGGAAATATCCTCCCATGAAATCTGGAAAGAAGCTTTCTGAGAAACTGCTTAGTGTTCTGTTAATTCATCTCACAGAGTTACATCTGTATTTCGTGGATCTCTTTGCTAGCCTTATTTCTGTGGAATCTGACAACAGATATTTCCTTTCCCATTGAAGACTAAAGGGCCAAAGGAAATATCCTCCTATAACCAAGAGAAGGAAGCTTTCTAAGAAACTTCTTTGTGTTCTGTGAAATCATCTCACAGAGTGACAGCTTTCCCCTCAAGAAGCTTTTCGCTAAGACAGTTCTTGTGGAATTGGCAAAGTGATATTTGGAAGACCATAGAGGGCTATGGTGAAAAAGGAAATATCCTCCGATGAAATCTGGAAAGAAGCTTTCTGAGAAAGTGCTTAGTGTTCTGTTAATTCATCTCACAGAGTTACATCTGTATTTCGTGGATCTCTTTGCTAGCCTTATTTCTCTGGAATCTGACAACAGATATTTCCTTTCCCTTTGAAGAATATGGGGCCAAAGGAAATATCCTCCGATAACCAAGAGAAAGAAGCTTTCTGAGAAACTTCTTTGTGTTCTGTGAAATCATCTCACAGAGTTACAGCTTTCCCCTCAAGAAGCTTTTCGCTAAGACAGTTCTTGTGGAATTGGCAAAGTGTTATTTGGAAGCCCATAGAGGGCTATATTGAGAAAGGAAATATCCTCCCATTAAATCTGGAAAGAAGCTTTCTGAGAAACTGCTTAGTTTCTCAGACTATAGGGCCAAAGGAAATATCCTCTGATAACCAAGAGAAGGAAGCTTTCTGAGAAACTTCTTTGTGTTATGTGAAATCATCTCACAGAGTTACAGCTTTCCCCTCAAGAAGCCTTTCGCTTAGACAGTTCTTGTGGAATTGGCAAAGTGATATTTGGAAGCCCATAGAGGGCTATGGTGAAAAAGGAAATATCCTCCGATGAAATCTGGAAAGAAGCTTTCTGAGAAACTGCTTAGTGTTCTGTTAATTCATCTCACAGAGTTACATCTGTATTTCGTGGATCTCTTTGCTAGCCTTATTTCTGTGAAATCTGACAACAGATATTTCCTTTCCCTTTGAAGACTATAGGGCAAAAGGAAATATCCTCCGATAACCAAGAGAAAGAAGCTTTCTGAGAATCTTCTTTGTGTTCTGTGAAATCATCTCACATAGTTACAGCTTTACCCTCAAGAAGCCTTTCGCTAAGACAGTTCTTGTGGAATTGGCAAAGTGTTATTTGGAAGCCCATAGAGGGCTATGGTGAAAAAGGAAATATCCTCCGATGAAATCTGGAAAGAAGCTTTCTGAGAAACTGCTTAGTGTTCTCTTAATTCATCTCACAGAGTTACATCTGTATTTCGTGGATCTCTTTGCTAGCCTTTTTTCTGTGGAATCTGACAACAGATATTTCCTTTCCCTTTGAAGACTATAGGGCCAAAGGAAATATCCTCCGATAACAAAGAGAAAGAAGCTTTCTGAGAAACTTCTTTGTGTTCTGTGAAATCATCTCACAGAGTTACAGCTTTCCCATCAAGAAGCCTTTCGCTAAGACCGTTCTTGTGGAATTGGCAAAGTGATATTTGGAAGCCCATAGAGGGCTATGGTGAAAAAGGAAATATCCTCCGATGAAATCAGGAAAGAAGCTTTCTGAGAAACTGCTTAGTGTTCTGTTAATTCATCTCAGAGAATTACATCTGTATTTCGTGGATCTCTTTGCTAGCCTTATTTCTGTGGAATCTGACAGCAGATATTTCCTTTCCCTCTGAAGACAACAGGGCCAAAAGAAATATCCTCCGATAACCAAGAGAAAGAAGCTTTCTGAGAAACTTCTTTGTGTTCTGTGAAATCATCTCACAGAGTTACAGCTTTCCCCTCAAGAAGCCTTTCGCTAAGACAGTTCTTGTGGAATTGACAAAGTGTTATTTGGAAGCATATAGAGGGCTATGGTGAAAAAGGAAATATCCTCAGATGAAATCTGGAAAGAAGCTTTCTGAGAAACTGCTTAGTGTTCTGTTAATTCAACTCACAGAATTACATCTGTATTTCGTGGATGTCTTTGATAGCCTTATTTCTGTGGACTCTGACAAAGATATTTCCTTTCCATTTGAAGACTATAGGGCCAAAGGAAATATCCTCTGATAACCAAGAGAAACAAGCTTTCTGAGAAACTTCTTTGCGTTCTGTGAAATCATCTCACAGAGTTACACCTTTCCCTCAAGAAGCCTTTCGCTAAGACAGTTCTTGTGGAATTGGCAAAGTGATATTTGGAAGCCCGTAGAGGGCTATGGTGAAAAAGGAAATATCCTCCGATGAAATCTGGAAAGAAGCTTTCTGAGAAACTGCTTAGTGTTCTGTTAATTCATTTCCCAGAGTTACATCTGTATTTCGTGGATCTCTTTGCTAGCCTTATTTCTGTGGATTCTGACAACAGATATTTCCTTTCCCTTTGAAGACTATAGGGCCAAAGGAAATATCCACCGATAACAAAGAGAAAGAAGCTTTCTGAGAAACTTCTTTGTGTTCTGTGAAATCATCTCACAGAGTTACAGCTTTCTCCTCAAGAAGCTTTTCGCTAAGACAGTTCTTGTGGAATTGGCAAAGTGTTATTTGGAAGCACATAGAGGGCTATGGTGAGAAAGGAAATATCCTCCCATGAAATCTGGAAAGAAGCTTTCTGAGAAACTGCTTAGTGTTCTGTTAATTCATCTCACAGAGTTACATCTGTATTTCGTGGATCTCTTTGCTAGCCTTATTTCTGTGGAATCTGACAACAGATATTTCCTTTCCCTTTGAAGACTTAAGGGCCAAAGGAAATATCCTCCTATAACCAAGAGAAGGAAGCTTTCTGAGAAACTTCTTTGTGTTCTGTGAAATCATCTCACAGAGTTACAGCTTTCCCCTCCAGAAGCCTTTCGCTAAGACACTTCTTGTGGAATTGGCAAAGTGATATTTGGAAGCCCATAGAGGGCTATGGTGAAAAAGGAAATATCCTCCGATGAAATCTGGAAAGAATCTTTCTGAGAAACTGCTTAGTGTTCTGTTAATTCATCTCAGAGAGTTACATCTGTATTTCGTGGATATCTTTGCTAGCCTTATTTCTCTGGAATCTGACAACAGATATTTCCTTTTCCTTTGAAGACTATGGGGCCAAAGGAAATATCCTCCGATAACCAAGAGAAAGAAGCTTTCTGAGAAACTTCTTTGTGTTCTGTGAAATCATCTCATAGAGTTACAGCTTTCCCCTCAAGAATCTTTTCGCTAAGACAGTTCTTGTGGAATTGGCAAAGTGGTATTTGGAAGCCCATAGAGGGCTATGGTGAAAAAGGAAATATCCTCCGATGAAATCTGGAAAGAAGCTTTCTGAGAAACTGCTTAGTGTTCTGTTAATTCATCTCACAGAATTACATCTGTATTTCGTGAATGTCTTTGCTATCCTTATTTCTGTGGAATCTGACAAAGATATTTCCTTTCCCTTTGAAGACTATAGGGCCAAAGGAAATATCCTCCGATAACAAAGAGAAAGGAGCTTTCTTAGAAACTTCTTTGTGTTCTGTGAAATCATCTCACAGAGTTACAGCTTTCCCCTCAAGAAGCTTTTCGATAAGACAGTTCTTGTGGAATAGGCAAAGTGTTATTTGGAAGCACATAGAGGGCTATGGTGAGAAAGGAAATATCCTCCCATGAAATCTGGAAAGAAGCTTTCTGAGAAACTGCTTAGTGTTCTGCTAATTCAACTCACAGAGTTACATCTGTATTTCGTCGATGTCTTTGATAGCCTTATTTCTGTGGAATCTGACAAAGATATTTCCTTTCCCTTTGAAGACTATAGGGCCAAAGGAAATATCCTCTGATAACCAAGAGAAACAAGCTTTCTGAGAAACTTCTTTGCGTTCTGTGAAATCATCTCAGATAGTTTCAGCTTTCCCCTCAAGAAGCCTTTCGCTAAGACAGTTCTTGTGGAATTGGCAAAGTGATATTTGGAAGCCCATAGAGGGCTATGGTGAAAAAGGAAATATCCTCCGATGAAATCTGGAAAGAAGCTTTCTGAGAAACTGCTTAGTGTTCTGTTAATTCATTTCACAGAGTTACATCTGTATTTCGTGGATCTCTTTGCTAGCCTTATTTCTGTGGAATCTGACAACAGATATTTCCTTTCCCTTTGAAGACTATAGGGCCAAAGGAAATATCCTCCGATAACAAAGAGAAAGAAGCTTTCTGAGAAACTTCTTTGTGTTCTGTGAAATCATCTCACAGAGTTACAGCTTTCCCCTCAAGAAGCTTTTCGCTAAGACAGTTCTTGTGGAATAGGCAAAGTGTTATTTGGAAGCACATAGAGGGCTATGGTGAGAAAGGAAATATACTCCCATGAAATCTGGAAAGAAACTTTCTGAGAAACTGCTTAGTGTTCTGTTAATTCATCTCACAGATTTACATCTGTATTTCGTGGATCTCTTTGCTAGCCTTATTTCTGTGGAATCTGACAACAGATATTTCCTTTCCCTTTGAAGACTAAAGGGCCAAAGGAAATATCCTCCTATAACCAAGAGAAGGAAGCTTTCTGAGAAACTTCTTTGTGTTCTGTGAAATCATCTCACAGAGTGACAGCTTTCCCCTCAAGAAGCTTTTCGCTAAGACAGTTCTTGTGGAATTGGCAAAGTGTTATTTGGAAGCACATAGAGTGCTATGGTGAGAAAGGAAATATCCTCCCATGAAATCTGGAAAGAAGCTTTCTGAGAAACTGCTTAGTGTTCTATTAATTCATCTCACAGAATTACATCTGTATTTCGTGGATCTCTTTGCTAGCCTTATTTCTGTGGAATCTGACAACAGATATTTCCTTTCCCTTTGAAGTCTATAGGGCCAAAGGAAATATCCTCCGATAACAAAGAGAAAGAAGCTTTCTGAGAAACTTCTTTGTGTTCTGTGAAATCATCTCACAGAGTTACAGCTTTCCCCTCAAGAAGCCTTTCGCTAAGACAGTTCTTCTGGAATTGGCAAAGTGATATTTGGAAGCCCATAGAGGGCTATGGTGAAAAAGGAAATATCCTCCGATGAAATCTGGAAAGAAGCTTTCTGAGAAACTGCTTAGTGTTCTGTTAATTCATCTCACAGAGTTACATCTGTATTTCGTGGATCTCTTTGCTAGCCTTATTTCTCTGGAATCTGACAACAGATATTTCCTTTCCCTTTGAAGACTATGGGTCCAAAGGAAATATCCTCCGATAACCAAGAGAAAGAAGCTTTCTGAGAAACTTCTTTGTGTTCCGTGAAATCATCTCATTGAGTTACAGCTTTCCCCTCAAGAAACTTTTCGCTAAGACAGTTCTTGTGGAATTGGCAAAGTGGTGTTTGGAAGCCCATAGAGGGCTAAGGTGAAAAAGGAAATATCCTCCGATGAAATCTGGAAAGAAGCTTTCTGAGAAACTGCTTAGTGTTCTGTTAATTCATCTCACAGAGTTACATCTGTATTTCGTGGATCTCTTTGCTAGCCTTATTTCTGTGGAATCTGACAACAGATATTTCCTTTCCCTTTGAAGACTATAGGGCCAAAGGAAATATCCTCCGATAACAAAGAGAAAGAAGCTTTCTGAGAAACTCTTTGTGTTCTGTGAAATCATCTCACAGAGTTACAGCTTTCCCCTCAAGAAGCCTTTCGCTAAGACAGTTCTTGTGGAATTGGCAAAGTGATATTTGGAAGCCCATAGAGGGCTATGGTGAAAAAGGAAATATCCTCCGATGAAATCCGGAAAGAAGCTTTCTGAGAAACTGCTTAGTGTTCTGTTAATTCATTTCACAGAGTTACACCTGTATTTCGTGGATCTCTTTGCTAGCCTTATTTCTGTGGAATCTGACAACAGATATTTGCTTTCCCTTTGAAGACTATAGGGCCAAAGGAAATATCCTCCTATAACCAAGAGAAGGAAGCTTTCTGAGAAACTTCTTTGTGTTCTGTGAAATCATCTCACAGAGATACAGCTTTCCGTTCAAGAAGCCTTTCGCTTAAACAGTTCTTGTGGAATTGGCAAAGTGATATTTGGAAGCCCATAGAGGGCTATGGTGAAAAAGGAAATATCCTCCAATGAAATCTGGAAAGAAGTTTTCTGAGAAACTGCTTAGTGTTCTGTTAATTCATCTCACAGAGTTACATCTGTATTTCGTGGATCTCTTTGCTAGCCTTATTTCTGTGGAATCTGACAAAGATATTTCCTTTCTCTTTGAAGACTATAGGGCCAAAGGAAATATCCTCCTATAACCAAGAGAAGGAAGCTTTCTGAGAAACTTCTTTGTGTTCTGTGAAATCATCTCACAGAGTTACAGCTTTCCCCTCAAGAAGCCTTTCGCTAAGACAGTTCTTGTGGAATTGGCAAAGTGATATTTGGAAGCCCATAGAGGACTATGGTGAAAAAGGAAATATCCTCTGATGAAATCTGGAAAGAAGCTTTGAGAAACTGCTTAGTGTTCTGTTAATTCATCTCACAGAGTTACATCTGTATTTCGTGGATCTCTTTGCTAGCCTTATTTCTGTGGAATCTGAGAACAGATATTTCCTTTCCCTTTGAAGACTATGGGGCCAAAGGAAATATCCTCCGATAAACAAGAGAAAGAAGCTTTCTGAGAAACTTCTTTGTGTTCTGTGAAATCATCTCACAGAGTTACAGCTTTCCCCTCAAGAATCTTTTCGCTAAGACAGTTCTTGTGGAATTGGCAAAGTGGTATTTGGAAGCCCATAGAGGGGTATGGTGAAAAAGGAAATATCCTCCGATGAAATCTGGAAAGAAGCTTTCTGAGAAACTGCTTAGTGTTCTGTTAATTCATATCACAGAATTACATCTGTATTTCGTGGATGTCTTTGCTAGCCTTATTTCTGTGGAATCTGACAAAGATATTTCCTTTCCCTTTGAAGACTATAGGGCCAAAGGAAATATCCTCTGATAAAAAAGAGAAAGAAGCTTTCTGAGAAACTTCTTTGTGTTCTGTGAAATCATCTCACAGAGTTACAGCTTTCCCCTCAAGAAGCTTTTCGCTAAGACAGTTCTTGTGGAATAGGCAAAGTGTTATTTGGAAGCACATAGAGGGCTATGGTGAGAAAGGAAATATCCTCCCATGAAATCTGGAAAGAAGCTTTCTGAGAAACTGCTTAGTGTTCTGCTAATTCAACTCACAGAGTTACATCTGTATTTCGTCGATGTCTTTGATAGCCTTATTTCTGTGGAATCTGACAAAGATATTTCCTTTCCCTTTGAAGACTATAGGGCCAAAGGTAATATCCTCTGATAACCAAGAGAAACAAGCTTTCTGAGAAACTTCTATGCGTTCTGTGAAATCATCTCACAGAGTTACAGCTTTCCCCTGAAGAAGCCTTTCGCTAAGACAGTTCTTGTGGAATTGGCAAAGTGATATTTGGAAGCCCTTAGAGGGCTATGGTGAAAAAGGAAATATCCTCCAATGAAATCTGGAAAGAAGCTTTCTGAGAAACTGCTTAGTGTTCTGTTAATTCATTTCAAAGAGTTACATCTGTATTTCGTGGATCTCTTTGCTAGCCTTATTTCTGTGGAATCTGACAACAGATATTTCCTTTCCCTTTGAAGACTATAGGGCCAAAGGAAATATCCTCCGATAACAAAGAGAAAGAAGCTTTCTGAGAAACTCTTTGTGTTCTGTGAAATCATCTCACAGAGTTACAGCTTTCCCCTCAAGAAGCCTTTCGCTAAGACAGTTCTTGTGGAATTGGCAAAGTGATATTTGGAAGCCAATAGAGGGCTATGGTGAAAAGGAAATATCCTCCGATGAAATCTGGAAAGAAGCTTTCTGAGAAGCTGCTTAGTGTTCTGTTAATTCATCTCAGAGAATTACATCTGTATTTCGTGGATCTCTTTGCTAGCCTTATTTCTGTGGAATCTGACAGCAGATATTTCCTTTCCCTCTGAAGAGTATAGGGCCAAAAGTAATATCCTCCGATAACCAAGAGAAAGAAGCTTTATGAGAAACTTCTTTGTGTTCTGTGAAATCATCTCACAGAGTTACAGCTTTCCCCTCAAGAAGCCTTTCGCTAAGACCGTTCTAGTGGAATTGGCAAAGTGATATTTGGAAGCCCATAGAGGGCTATGGTGAAAAAGGAAATATACTCCGATGAAATGTGGAAAGAAGCTTTCTCTGTAACTGCTTAGTGTTCTGTTAATTCATCTCACAGAGTTACATCTGTATTTCGTGGATCTCTTTGCTAGCCTTTTTTCTGTGGAATCTGACAACAGATAATTCCTTTCCCTTTGAAGACTATAGGGCCAAAGGAAATATCCTCCGATAACAAAGAGAAAGAAGCTTTCTGAGAAACTTCTTCTTTGTTCTGTGAAATCATCTCACAGAGTTGCAGCTTTCCCCTCAAGAAGCCTTTCGCTAAGACAGTTCTTGTGGTTTTGGCAAAGTGTTATTTGGAAGCACATAGAGGGCTATGGTGAGAAAGGAAGTATCCTCCCATGAAATCTGGAAAGAAGCTTTCTGAGAAACTGCTTAGTGTTCTGTTAATTTATCTCACAGAGTTACATCTGTATTTCGTGGATCTCTTTGCTAGCCTTATTTCTGTGGAATCTGACAACAGATATTTCCTTTCCCTTTGAAGACTATAGGGCCAAAGGAAATATCCTCCGATAACAAAGAGAAAGAAGCTTTCTGAGAAACTTCTTTGTGTTCTGTGAAATCATCTCACAGAGTTACAGCTTTCCCCTCAAGAAGCCTTTCGCTAAGACAGTTCTTGTGGAATTGGCAAAGTGATATTTGGAAGCCCATAGAGGGCTATGGTGAAAAAGGAAATATCCTCCGATGAAATCCGGAAAGAAGCTTTCTGAGAAACTGCTTAGTGTTCTGTTAATTCATTTCACAGAGTTACATCTGTATTTCGTGGATCTCTTTGCTAGCCTTATTTCTGTGGAATCTGACAACAGATATTTCCTTTCCCTTTGAAGACTATAGGTCCAAAGGAAATATCCTCCGATAACAAAGAGAAAGAAGCCTTCTGAGAAACTTCTTTGTGTTCTGTGAAATCATCTCACAGAGTTACAGCTTTCCCCTCAAGAAGCTTTTGGCTAAGACAGTTCTTGTGGAATAGGAAAAGTGTTATTTGGAAGCACATAGAGGGCTATGGTGAGAAAGGAAGTATCCTCCCATGAAATCTGGAAAGAAGCTTTCTGAGAATCTGCTTAGTGTTCTGTTAATTTATCTCATCGAGTTACATCTGTATTTCGTGGATCTCTTTGCTAGCCTTATTTCTGTGGAATCTGACAACAGATATTTCCTTTCCCTTTGAAGACTATAGGGCCAAAGGAAATATCCTCCGATAACAAAGAGAAAGAAGCTTTCTGAGAAACTTCTTTGTGTTCTGTGAAATCATCTCACAGAGTTACAGCTTTCCCCTCAAGAAGCCTTTCGCTAAGACAGTTCTTGTGGAATTGGCAAAGTGTTAATTGGAAGCCGATAGAGGGGTATGGTGAAAAAGGAAATATCCTCCGATGAAATCTGGAAAGAAGCTTTCTGAGAAACTGCTTAGTGTTCTGTTAATTCATCTCACAGAGTTACATCTGTATTTCGTGGATCTCTTTGCTAGCCTTATTTATGTGGAATCTGACAACAGATATTTCCTTTCCCTTTGAAGACTATAGGGCCAAAGGAAATATCCTCCGATAACAAAGAGAAAGAAGCTTTCTGAGAAACTTCTTTGTGTTCTGTGAAATCATCTCACAGAGTTACAGCTTTCCCCTCAAGAAGCTTTTAGTTAAGACAGTTCTTGTGGAATAGGAAAAGTGTTATTTGGAAGCACATAGAGGGCTATGGTGAGAAAGGAAGTATCCTCCCATGAAATCTGGAAAGAAGCTTTCTGAGAAACTGCTTAGTGTTCTGTTAATTTATCTCACAGAGTTTCATCTGTATTTCGTGGATCTCTTTGATAGCCTTATTTCTGTGGAATCTGACAACAGATATTTCCTTTCCCTGAAGACTATAGGGCCAAAGGAAATATCCTCCGATAACAAAGAGAAAGAAGCTTTCTGAGAAACTTCTTTGTGTTCTGTGAATTCATCTAACAGAGTTACAGCTTTCCCCTCAAGAAGCCTTTCGCTAAGACAGTTCTTGTGGAATTGGCAAAGTGATATTTGGAAGCCCATAGAGGGCTATGGTCAAAAAGGAAATATCCTCCGATGAAATCTGGAAAGAAGCTTTCTGAGAAACTGCTTAGTGTTCTGTTAATTCATCTCACAGAGTTACATCTGTATTTCGTGGATCTCTTTGCTAGCCTTATTTCTGTGGAATCTGACAACAGATATTTCCCTTCCCTTTGAAGACTATGGGGCCAAAGGAAATATCCTCCGATAACCAAGAGAAAGAAGCTTTCTGAGAAACTTCCTTGTGTTCTGTGAAATCATCTCATAGAGTTACAGCTTTCCCCTCAAGAAGCCTTTCGCTAAGACAGTTCTTGTGGAATTGGCAAAGTGATATTTGGAAGCCCATAGAGGGCTATGGTGAAAAAGGAAATATCCTCCGATGAAATCTGGAAAGAAGCTTTCTGAGAAACTGCTTAGTGTTCTGTTAATTCATCTCACAGAGTTACATCTGTATTTCGTGGATTTCTTTGCTAGCCTTATTTCTGTGGAATCTGACAAAGACATTTCCTTTCCCTTTGAAGACTATAGGGCCAAAAGAAATACCCTCTGATAACCAAGAGAAAGAAGCTTTCTGAGAAACTTCTTTGTGTTCTGTGAAATCATGTCACAGAGTTACAGCTTTCCCCTCAAGAAGCCTTTCGCTAAGACAGTTCTTGTGGAATTGGCAAAGTGATATTTGGAAGCCCATATAGGGCTATGGTGAGAAAGGAAATATCCTCCCATGAAATCTGGAAAGAAGCTTTCTGAGAAACTGCTTAGTGTTCTGTTAATTCATCTCAGAGAGTTACATCTGTATTTCGTGGATCTCTTTGCTAGCCTTATTTCTGTGGAATCTGACAACAGATATTTCCTTTCCCTTTGAAGACTATAGGTCCAAAGGAAATATCCTCCTATAACCAAGAGAAGGAAGCTTTCTGAGAAACTTCTTTGTGTTTGTGAAATCATCTCACAGAGTTACAGCTTTCCCCTCAAGAAGCCTTTCGCTAAGACAGTTCTTGTGGAATTGGAAAAGTGTTATTTGGAAGCCCATAGAGGGGTATGGTGAAAAAGGAAATATCCTCCGATGAAATCTGGAAAGAAGCTTTCTGAGAAACTGCTTAGTGTTCTGTTAATTCATCTCACAGAGTTACATCTGTATTTCGTGGATCTCTTTGCTAGCCTTATTTCTCTGGAATCTGACAACAGATATTTCCTTTCCCTTTGAAGACTATAGGGCCAAAGGAAATATCCTCCGATAACAAAGAGAAAGAAGCTTTCTGAGAAACTTCTTTGTGTTCTGTGAAATCATCTCACAGAGTTACAGCTTTCCCCTCAAGAAGACTTTCGCTAAGACAGTTCTTGTGGAATTGGCAAAGTGATATTTGGAAGCCCATAGAGGGCTATGGTGAAAAAGGAAATATCCTCCGATGAAATCTGGAAAGAAGCTTTCTGAGAAACTGCTTAGTGTTCTGTTAATTCATATCACAGAGTTACATCTGTATTTCGTGGATTTCTTTGCTAGCCTTATTTCTGTGGAATCTGACAAAGATATTTCCTTTCCCTTTGATGACTATAGGGCCAAAGGAAATATCCTCTGATAACCAAGAGAAAGAAGCTTTCTGAGAAACTTCTTTGTGTTCTGTGAAATCATCTCACAGAGTTACAGCTTTCCCCTCAAGAAGCCTTTCGCTAAGACAGTTCTTGTGGAATTGGCAAAGTGATATTTGGAAGTCCATAGAGGGCTATGGTGAAAAAGGAAATATCCTCCGATGAAATCCGGAAAGAAGCTTTCTGAGAAACTGCTTAGTGTTCTGTTAATTCATTTCACAGAGTTACATCTGTATTTCGTGAATCTCTTTGCTAGCCTTATTTCTGTGGAATATGACAACAGATATTTCCTTTCCCTTTGAAGAGTATAGGTCCAAAGGAAATACCCTCTGATAACCAAGAGAAAGAAGCTTTCTGAGAAACTTCTTTGTGTTCTGTGAAATCATCTCACAGAGTTACAGCTTTCCCCTCAAGAAGCCTTTCGCTAAGTCAGTTCTTGTGGAATTTGCAAAGTGATATTTGGAAGCCCATAGAGGGCTATGTTGAAAAAGGAAATATCCTCCGATGAAATCTGGAAAGAAGCTTTCTGAGAAACTGCTTAGTGTTCTGTTAATTCATCTCACAGAGTTACATCTGTATTTCGTGGATTTCTTTGCTAGCCTTATTTCTGTGGAATCTGACAACAGATATTTCCTTTCCCTTTGAAGACTATAGCACCAAAGGAAATATCCTCCGATAACAAAGAGAAAGAAGCTTTCTGAGAAACTTCTTTGTGTTCTGTGAAATCATCTCACAGAGTTACAGCTTTCCCCTCAAGAAGCCTTTCGCTAAGACAGTTCTTGTGGAATTGGCAAAGTGATATTTGGAAGCCCATAGAGGGCTATGGTGAAAAAGGAAATATCCTCCGATGAAATCTGGAAAGAAGCTTTCTGAGAAACTGCTTAGTGTTCTGTTAATTCATCTCACAGAGTTACATCTGTATTTCGTGGATTTCTTTGCTAGCCTTATTTCTGTGGAATCTGACAACAGATATTTCCTTTCCCTTTGAAGACTATAGCACCAAAGGAAATATCCTCCGATAACAAAGAGAAAGAAGCTTTCTGAGAAACTTCTTTGTGTTCTGTGAAATCATCTCACAGAGTTACAGCTTTCCCCTCAAGAAGCCTTTCGCTAAGACAGTTCTTGTGGAAATGGCAAAGTGATATTTGGAAGTCCATAGAGGGCTATGGTGAAAAAGGAAATATCCTCCGATGAAATGCGGAAAGAAGCTTTCTGAGAAACTGCTTAGTGTTCTGTTAATTCATTTCACAGAGTTACATCTGTATTTCGTGAATCTCTTTGCTAGCCTTATTTCTGTGGAATATGACAACAGATATTTCCTTTCCCTTTGAAGAGTATAGGGCCAAAGAAATATCCTCCTATAACAAAGAGAAAGAAGCTTTCTGAGAAACTTCTTTGTGTTCTGTGAAATCATCTCACAGAGTTACAGCTTTCCCCTCAAGAAGCTTTTAGCTAAGACAGTTCTTGTGGAATAGGAAAAGTGTTACTTGGAAACACATAGAGGGCTATGGTGAGAAAGGAAGTATCCTCCCATGAAATCTGGAAAGAAGCTTTCTGAGAAACTTCTTAGTGTTCTGTTAATTTATCTCACAGAGTTACATCTGTATTTCGTGGATCTCTTTGCTAGCCTTATTTCTGTGGAATCTGACAACAGATATTTCCTTTCCCTTTGAAGGCTATAGGGCCAAAGGAAATATCCTCCTATAACAAAGAGAAAGAAGCTCTCTGAGAAACTTCTTTGTGTTCTGTGAAATCATCTCACAGAGTTACAGCTTTCCCCTCAAGAAGCCTTTCGCTTAGACAGTTCTTGTGGAATTGGCAAAGTGATATTTGGAAGCCCATAGAGGGCTATGGTGAAAAAGGAAATATCCCGCGATGAAATCTGGAAAGAAGCTTTCTGAGAAACTCCTTAGTGTTCTGTTAATTCATCTCACACAGTTACATCTGTATTTCGTGGATCTCTTTGCTAGCCTTATTTCTGTGGAATCTGACAACAGATATTTCCTTTCCCTTTGAAGACTACAGGGCCAAAGGAAATATCCTCCGATAACCAAGAGAAAGAAGCTTTCTGAGAAACTTCCTTGTGTTCTCTGAAATCATCTCATAGAGTTACAGCTTTCCCCTCAAGAAGCCTTTCGCTAAGACAGTTCTTGTGGAATTGGCAAAGTGATATTTGGAAGCCCATAGAGGGCTATGGTGAAAAAGGAAATATCCTCCGATGAAATCTGGAAAGAAGCTTTCTGAGAAACTGCTTAGTGTTCTGTTAATTCATCTCACAGAGTTACATCTGTATTTCCTGGATTTCTTTGCTAGCCTTATTTCTGTGGAATCTGACAAAGACATTTCCTTTCCCTTTGAAGACTATAGGTCCAAAGGAAATACCCTCTGATAACCAAGAGAAAGAAGCTTTCTGAGAAACTTCTTTGTGTTCTGTGAAATCATCTCACAGAGTTACAGCTTTCCCCTCAAGAAGCCTTTCGCTAAGTCAGTTCTTGTGGAATTTGCAAAGTGATATTTGGAAGCCCATAGAGGGCTATGTTGAAAAAGGAAATATCCTCCGATGAAATCTGGAAAGAAGCTTTCTGAGAAACTGCTTAGTGTTCTGTTAATTCATCTCACAGAGTTACATCTGTATTTCGTGGATTTCTTTGCTAGCCTTATTTCTGTGGAATCTGACAACAGATATTTCCTTTCCCTTTGAAGATTATAGCACCAAAGGAAATATCCTCCGATAACAAAGAGAAAGAAGCTTTCTGAGAAACTTCTTTGTGTTCTGTGAAATCATCTCACAGAGTTACAGCTTTCCCCTCAAGAAGCCTTTCGCTAAGACAGTTCTTGTGGAATTGGCAAAGTGATATTTGGAAGCCCATAGAGGGCTATGGTGAAAAAGGAAATATCCTCCGATGAAATCTGGAAAGAAGCTTTCTGAGAAACTGCTTAGAGTTCTGTTAATTCATCTCACAGAGTTACATCTGTATTTCGTGGATTTCTTTACTAGCCTTATTTCTGTGGAATCTGACAAAGATATTTCCTTTCCCTTTGAAGACTATAGGGCCAAAGGAAACATCCTCTGATAACCAAGAGAAAGAAGCTTTCTGAGAAACTTCTTTGTGTTCTGTGAAATCATCTCACAGAGTTACAGCTTTCCCCTCAAGAAGCCTTTCACTAAGACATTTCTTTTGGAATTGGCAAAGTGATATTTGGAAGCCCATAGAGGGCTATGGTGAAAAAGGAAATATCCTCCGATGAAATCCGGAAAGAAGCTTTCTGAGAAACTGCTTAGTGTTCTGTTAATTCATTTCACAGAGTTACATCTGTATTTCGTAGATCTCTTTGCTAGCCTTATTTCTGTGGAATCTGACAACAGATATTTCCTTTCCCTTTGAAGACTATAGGGCCAAAGGAAATATCCTCCGATAACAAAGAGAAAGAAGCTTTCTGAGAAACTTCTTTGTGTTCTGTGAAATCATCTCACAGAGTTACAGCTTTCCCCTCAAGAAGCTTTTAGCTAAGACAGTTCTTGTGGAAAAGGAAAAGTGTTATTTGGAAGCACACAGAGGGCTATGGTGAGAAAGGAAGTATCCTCCCATGAAATCTGGAAAGAAGCTTTCTGAGAAACTGCTTAGTGTTCTGTTAATTTATCTCACAGAGTTACATCTGTATTTCGTGGATCTCTTTGCTAGCCTTATTTCTGTGGAATCTGACAACAGATATTTCCTTTCCCTTTGAAGACTATAGGGCCAAAGGAAATATCCTCCGATAACAAAGAGAAAGAAGCTTTCTGAGAAACTTCTTTGTGTTCTGTGAAATCATCTCACAGAGTTACAGCTTTCCCCTCAAGAAGCCTTTCGCTAAGACAGTCCTTGTGGAATTGGCAAAATGATATTTGGAAGCCCATAGAGGGCTATGGTCAAAAAGAAAATATCCTCCGATGAAATCTGGAAAGAAGCTTTCTGAGAAACTGCTTAGTGTTCTGTTAATTCATTTCACAGAGTTACATCTGTATTTCGTGGATCTCTTTGCTAGCCTTATTTCTTTGGAATCTCACAACAGATATTTCCTTTCCCTTTGAAGGCTATGGGGCCAAAGGAAATATCCTCCGATAACCAAGAGAAAGAAGCTTTCTGAGAAACTTCCTTGTGTTCTGTGAAATCATCTCATAGAGTTACAGCTTTCCCCTCAAGAAGCCTTTAGCTAAGACAGTTCTTGTGGAATTGGCAAAGTGATATTTGGAAGCCCATAGAGGGCTATGGTGAAAAAGGAAATATCATCCGATGAAATCTGGAAAGAAGCTTTCTGAGAAACTGCTTAGTGTTCTGTTAATTCATCTCACAGAGTTACATCTGTATTTCGTGGATTTCTTTGCTAGCCTTATGTCTGTGGAATCTGACAAAGACATTTCCTTTCCCTTTGAAGACTATAGGGCCAAAGGAAATACCCTCTGATAACCAAGAGAAAGAAGCTTTCTGAGAAACTTCTTTGTGTTCTGTGAAATCATCTCACAGAGTTACAGCTTTCCCCTCAAGAAGCCTTTCGCTAAGACAGTTCTTGTGGAATTGGCAAAGTGATATTTGGAAGCCCATAGAGGGCTATGGTGAGAAAGGAAATATCCTCCCATTAAATCTGGAAAGAAGCTTTCTGAGAAACTGCTTAGTGTTCTGTTAATTCATCTCAGAGAATTACATCTGTGTTTCGTGGATCTCTTTGCTAGCCTTATTTCTGTGGAATCTGACAACAGATATTTCCTTTCCCTTTGAAGACTATAGGGCCAAAGGAAATATCCTCCTATAACCAAGAGAAGGAAGCTTTCTGAGAAACTTCTTTGTGTTCTGTGAAATCATCTCACAGAGTTACAGCTTTCCCCTCAAGAAGCCTTTCGCTACGACAGTTCTTGTGGAATTGACAAAGTGATATTTGGAAGCCCATAGAGGGCTATGGTGAAAAAGGAAATATCCTCCGATGAAATCTGGAAAGAAGCTTTCTGAGAAACTGTTTAGTGTTCTGTTAATTCATCTCACAGAGTTACATCTGTATTTCGTGGATCTCTTTGCTAGCCTTATTTCTGTGGAATCTGACAACAGATATTTCCTTTCCCTTTGAAGACTATAGGGCCAAAGGAAATATCCTCCGATAACAAAGAGAAAGAAGCTTTCTGAGAAACTTCTTTGTGTTCTGTGAAATCATCTCACAGAGTTACAGCTTTCCCCTCAAGAAGCCTTTCGCTAAGACAGTTCTTGTGGAATTGGCAAAGTGATATTTGGAAGCCCATAGAGGGCTATGGTGAAAAAGGAAATATCCTCCGATGAAATCTGGAAAGAAGCTTTCTGAGAAACTGCTTAGTGTTCTGTTAATTCATATCACAGAGTTACATCTGTATTTCGTGGATTTCTTTGCTAGCCTTATTTCTGTGGAATCTGACAAAGATATTTCCTTTCCCTTTGATGACTATAGGGCCAAAGGAAATATCCTCTGATAACCAAGAAAAGAAGCTTTCTGAGAAACTTCTTTGTGTTCTGTGAAATCATCTCACAGAGTTACAGCTTTCCCCTCAAGAAGCCTTTCGCTAAGACAGTTCTTGTGGAATTGGCAAAGTGGTATTTGGAAGTCCATAGAGGGCTATGGTGAAAAAGGAAATATCCTCCGATGAAATCCGGAAAGAAGCTTTCTGAGAAACTGCTTAGTGTTCTCTTAATTCATTTCACAGAGTTACATCTGTATTTCGAGGATCTCTTTGCTAGCCTTATTTCTGTGGAATATGACAACAGATATTTCCTTTCCCTTTGAAGAGTATAGGGCCAAAGGAAATATCCTCCTATAACAAAGAGAAAGAAGCTTTCTGAGAAACTTCTTTGTGTTCTGTGAAATCATCTCACAGAGTTACAGCTTTCCCCTCAAGAAGCTTTTAGCTAAAACAGTTCTTGTAGAATAGGAAAAGTGTTACTTGGAAACACATAGAGGGCTATGGTGAGAAAGGAAGTATCCTCCCATGAAATCTGGAAAGAAGCTTTCT
Source organism: Macaca nemestrina (assembly GCF_043159975.1). Lineage (NCBI taxonomy): Eukaryota > Metazoa > Chordata > Mammalia > Primates > Cercopithecidae > Macaca > Macaca nemestrina. The sequence continues at coordinate 31,053,003 of NC_092141.1, read as the reverse complement.
GAGAAACTGCTTAGTGTTCTGTTAATTTATCTCACAGAGTTACATCTGTATTTCGTGGATCTCTTTGCTAGCCTTATTTCTGTGGAATCTGACAACAGATATTTCCTTTCCCTTTGAAGACTATAGGGCCAAAGGAAATATCCTCCGATAACAAAGAGAAAGAAGCTTTCTGAGAAACTTCTTTGTGTTCTGTGAAATCATCTCACAGACTTACAGCTTTCCCCTCAAGAAGCCTTTCGCTAAGACAGTCCTTGTGGAATTGGCAAAGTGATATTTGGAAGCCCATAGAGGGCTATGGTCAAAAAGGAAATATCCTCCGATGAAATCTGGAAAGAAGCTTTCTGAGAAACTGCTTAGTGTTCTGTTAATTCATCTCACAGAGTTACATCTGTATTTCGTGGATCTCTTTGCTAGCCTTATTTCTTTGGAATCTCACAACAGATATTTCCTTTCCCTTTGAAGGCTATGGGGCCAAAGGAAATATCCTCCGATAACCAAGAGAAAGAAGCTTTCTGAGAAACTTCCTTGTGTTCTGTGAAATCATCTCATAGAGTTACAGCTTTCCCCTCAAGAAGCCTTTAGCTAAGACAGTTCTTGTGGAATTGGCAAAGTGATATTTGGAAACCCATAGAGGGCTATGGTGAAAAAGGAAATATCATCCGATGAAATCTGGAAAGAAGCTTTCTGAGAAACTGCTTAGTGTTCTGTTAATTCATCTCACAGAGTTACATCTGTATTTCGTGGATTTCTTTGCTAGCCTTATTTCTGTGGAATCTGACAAAGACATTTCCTTTCCCTTTGAAGACTATAGGGCCAAAGGAAATACCCTCTGATAACCAAGAGAAAGAAGCTTTCTGAGAAACTTCTTTGTGTTCTGTGAAATCATCTCACAGAGTTACAGCTTTCCCCTCAAGAAGCCTTTCGCTAAGACAGTTCTTGTGGAATTGGCAAAGTGATATTTGGAAGCCCATAGAGGGCTACGGTGAGAAAGGAAATATCCTCCCATTAAATCTGGAAAGAAGCTTTCTGAGAAACTGCTTAGTGTTCTGTTAATTCATCTCAGAGAATTACATCTGTGCTTCGTGGATCTCTTTGCTAGCCTTATTTCTGTGGAATCTGACAACAGATATTTCCTTTCCCTTTGAAGACTATAAGGCCAAAGGAAATATCCTCCTATAACCAAGAGAAGGAAGCTTTCTGAGAAACTTCTTTGTGTTCTGTGAAATCATCTCACAGAGTTACAGCTTTCCCCTCAAGAAGCCTTTCGCTACGACAGTTCTTGTGGAATTGACAAAGTGATATTTGGAAGCCCATAGAGGGCTATGGTGAAAAAGGAAATATCCTCCGATGAAATCTGGAAAGAAGCTTTCTGAGAAACTGCTTAGTGTTCTGTTAATTCATCTCACAGACTTACATCTGTATTTCGTGGATCTCTTTGCTAGCCTTATTTCTCTGGAATCTGACAACAGATATTTCCTTTCCCTTTGAAGACTATAGGGCCAAAGGAAATATCCTCCGATAACAAAGAGAAAGAAGCTTTCTGAGAAACTTCTTTGTGTTCTGTGAAATCATCTCACAGAGTTACAGCTTTCCCCTCAAGAAGCCTTTCGCTAAGACAGTTCTTGTGGAATTGGCAAAGTGATATTTGGAAGCCCATAGAGGGCTATGGTGAAAAAGGAAATATCCTCCGATGAAATCTGGAAAGAAGCTTTCTGAGAAACTGCTTAGTGTTCTGTTAATTCATATCACAGAGTTACATCTGTATTTCGTGGATTTCTTTGCTAGCCTTATTTCTGTGGAATCTGACAAAGATATTTCCTTTCCCTTTGATGACTATAGGGCCAAAGGAAATATCCTCTGATAACCAAGAGAAAGAAGCTTTCTGAGAAACTTCTTTGTGTTCTGTGAAATCATCTCACAGAGTTACAGCTTTCCCCTCAAGAAGCCTTTCGCTAAGACAGTTCTTGTGGAATTGGCAAAGTGGTATTTGGAAGTCCATAGAGGGCTATGGTGAAAAAGGAAATATCCTCCGATGAAATCCGGAAAGAAGCTTTCTGAGAAACTGCTTAGTGTTCTCTTAATTCATTTCACAGAGTTACATCTGTATTTCGAGGATCTCTTTGCTAGCCTTATTTCTGTGGAATATGACAACAGATATTTCCTTTCCCTTTGAAGAGTATAGGGCCAAAGGAAATATCCTCCTATAACAAAGAGAAAGAAGCTTTCTGAGAAACTTCTTTGTGTTCTGTGAAATCATCTCACAGAGTTACAGCTTTCCCCTCAAGAAGCTTTTAGCTAAAACAGTTCTTGTGGAATAGGAAAAGTGTTACTTGGAAACACATAGAGGGCTATGGTGAGAAAGGAAGTATCCTCCCATGAAATCTGGAAAGAAGCTTTCTGAGAAACTGCTTAGTGTTCTGTTAATTTATCTCACAGTGTTACATCTGTATTTCGTGGATCTCCTTGCTAGCCTTATTTCTGTGGAATCTGACAACAGATATTTCCTTTCCCTTTGAAGACTATAGGGCCAAAGGAAATATCCTCCGATAACAAAGAGAAAGAAGCTTTCTGAGAAACTTCTTTGTGTTCTGTGAAATCATCTCACAGAGTTACAGCTTTCCCCTCACAAAGTCTTTCGCTAAGACAGTTCTTGTGGAATTGGCAAAGTGATATTTGGAAGCCCATAGAGGGCTAGGGTGAAAAAGGAAATATCCTCCGATGAAATCTGGAAAGAAGCTTTCTGAGAAACTGCTTAGTGTTCTGTTAATACATCTCACAGAGTTACATCTGTATTTCGTGGATCTCTTTGCTAGCCTTATTTCTGTGGAATCTGACAACAGATATTTCCTTTCCCTTTGAAGACTACAGGGCCAAAGGAAATATCCTCCGATAACCAAGAGAAAGAAGCTTTCTGAGAAACTTCCTTGTGTTCTCTGAAATCATCTCATAGAGTTACAGCTTTCCCCTCAAGAAGCCTTTCGCTAAGACAGTTCTAGTGGAATTGGCAAAGTGATATTTGGAAGCCCATAGAGGGCTATGGTGAAAAAGGAAATATCCTCCGATGAAATCTGGAAAGAAGCTTTCTGAGAAACTGCTTAGTGTTCTGTTAATTCATCTCACAGAGTTACATCTATATTTCCTGGATTTCTTTGCTAGCCTTATTTCTGTGGAATCTGACAAAGACATTTCCTTTCCCTTTGAAGACTATAGGTCCAAAGGAAATACCCTCTGATAACCAAGAGAAAGAAGCTTTCTGAGAAACTTCTTTGTGTTCTGTGAAATCATCTCACAGAGTTACAGCTTTCCCCTCAAGAAGCCTTTCGCTAAGTCAGTTCTTGTGGAATTTGCAAAGTGATATTTGGAAGCCCCTAGAGGGCTATGGTGAAAATGGAAATATCCTCCGATGAAATCTGGAAAGAAGCTTTCTGAGAAACTGCTTAGTGTTCTGTTAATTCATCTCACAGAGTTACATCTGTATTTCGTGGATTTCTTTGCTAGCCTTATTTCTGTGGAATCTGACAACAGATATTTCCTTTCCCTTTGAAGACTATAGCACCAAAGGAAATATCCTCCGATAACAAAGAGAAAGAAGCTTTCTGAGAAACTTCTTTGTGTTCTGTGAAATCATTTCACAGAGTTACAGCTTTCCCCTCAAGAAGCCTTTCGCTAAGACAGTTCTTTTGGAATTGGCAAAGTGATATTTGGAAGCCCATAGAGGGCTATGGTGAAAAAGGAAATATCCTCCGATGAAATCTGGAAAGAAGCTTTCTGAGAAACTGCTTAGTGTTCTGTTAATTCATCTCACAGAGTTACATCTGTATTTCGTGGATTTCTTTGCTAGCCTTATTTCTGTGGAATCTGACAAAGATATTTCCTTTCACTTTGAAGACTATAGGGCCAAAGGAAACATCCTCTGATAACCAAGAGAAAGAAGCTTTCTGAGAAACTTCTTTGTGTTCTGTGAAATCATCTCACAGAGTTACAGCTTTCCCCTCAAGAAGCCTTTCACTAAGACAGTTCTTGTGGAATTGGCAAAGTGATATTTGGAAGCCCATAGAGGGCTATGGTGAAAAAGGAAATATCCTCCGATGAAATCCGGAAAGAAGCTTTCTGAGAAACTGCTTAGTGTTCTGTTAGTTCATTTCACAGAGTTACATCTGTATTTCGTGGATCTCTTTGCTAGCCTTATTTCTGTGGAATCTGACAACAGATATTTCCTTTCCCTTTGAAGACTATAGGGCCAAAGGAAATATCCTCCGATAACAAAGAGAAAGAAGCTTTCTGAGAAACTTCTTTGTGTTCTGTGAAATCATCTCACAGAGTTACAGCTTTCCCCTCAAGAAGCTTTTAGCTAAGACAGTTCTTGTGGAAAAGGAAAAGTGTTATTTGGAAGCACACAGAGGGCTATGATGAGAAAGGAAGTATCCTCCCATGAAATCTGGAAAGAAGCTTTCTGAGAAACTGCTTAGTGTTCTGTTAATTCATCTCACAGAGTTACATCTCTATTTCGTGGATCTCTTTGCTAGCCTTATTTCTGTGGAATCTGACAACAGATATTTCCTTTCCCTTTGAAGACTATAGGGCCAAAGGAAATATCCTCCGATAACAAAGAGAAAGAAGCTTTCTGAGAAACTTCTTTGTGTTCTGTGAAATCATCTCACAGAGTTACAGCTTTCCCCTCAAGAAGCCTTTCGCTAAGACAGTCCTTGTGGAATTGGCAAAGTGATATTTGGAAGCCCATAGAGGGCTATGCTGAAAAAGGAAATATCCTCCGATGAAATCTGGAAAGAAGCTTTCTGAGAAACTGCTTAGTGTTCTGTTAATTCATCTCACAGAGTTACATCTGTATTTCGTGGATCTCTTTGCTAGCCTTATTTCTTTGGAATCTCACAACAGATATTTCCTTTCCCTTTGAAGGCTATGGGGCCAAAGGAAATATCCTCCGATAACCAAGAGAAAGAAGCATTCTGAGAAACTTCCTTGTGTTCTGTGAAATCATCTCATAGAGTTACAGCTTTCCCCTCAAGAAGCCTTTCGCTAAGACAGTTCTTGTGGAATTGGCAAAGTGATATTTGGAAGCCCATAGAGGGCTATGGTGAAAAAGGAAATATCCTCCGATGAAATCTGGAAAGAAGCTTTCTGAGAAACTGCTTAGTGTTCTGTTAATTCATCTCACAGAGTTACATCTGTATTTCGTGGATTTCTTTGCTAGCCTTATTTCTGTGGAATCTGACAAAGACATTTCCTTTCCCTTTGAAGACTATAGGGCCAAAGGAAATACCCTCTGATAACCAAGAGAAAGAAGCTTTCTGAGAAACTTCTTTGTGTTCTGTGAAATCATCTCACAGAGTTACAGCTTTCCCCTCAAGAATCCTTTCGCTAAGACAGTTCTTGTGGTATTGGCAAAGTGATATTTGGAAGCCCATAGAGGGCTATGGTGAGAAAGGAAATATCCTCCCATTAAATCTGGAAAGAAGCTTTCTGAGAAACTGCTTAGTGTTCTGTTAATTCATCTCAGAGAGTTACATCTGTATGTCGTGGATCTCTTTGCTAGCCTTATTTCTGTGGAATCTGACAAAGACATTTCCTTTCCCTTTGAAGACTATAGGGCCAAAGGAAATATCCTCCGATAACAAAGAGAAAGAAGCTTTCTGAGAAACTTCTTTGTGTTCTGTGAAATCATCTCACAGAGTTACAGCTTTGCCCTCAAGAAGCCTTTCGCTAAGACAGTTCTTGTGGAATTGGCAAAGTGATATTTGGAAGCCCATAGAGGGCTATGGTGAAAAAGGAAATATCCTCCGATGAAATCTGGAAAGAAGCTTTCTGAGAAACTGCTTAGTGTTCTGTTAATTCATATCACAGAGTTACATCTGTATTTCGTGGATTTCTTTGCTAGCCTTATTTCTGTGGAATCTGACAACAGATATTTCCTTTCCCTTTGAAGACTATAGGGCCAAAGGAAATATCCTCTGATAACCAAGAGAAAGAAGCTTTCTGAGAAACTTCTTTGTGTTCTGTGAAATCATCTCACAGAGTTACAGCTTTCCCCTCAAGAAGCTTTTAGCTAAGACAGTTCTTGTGGAATAGGAAAAGTGTTATTTGGAAGCACATAGAGGGCTATGGTGAGAAAGGAAGTATCCTCCCATGAAATCTGGAAAGAAGCTTTCTGAGAAACTGCTTAGTGTTCTGTTAATTTATCTCACAGAGTTACATCTGTATTTCGTGGATCTCTTTGCTAGCCTTATTTCTGTGGAATCTGACAACAGATATTTCCTTTCCCTTTGAAGACTATAGGGCCAAAGGAAATATCCTCCTATAACAAAGAGAAAGAAGCTTTCTGAGAAACTTCTTTGTGTTCTGTGAAATCATCTCACAGAGTTACAGCTTTCCCCTCAAGAAGCTTTTAGCTAAAACAGTTCTTGTGGAATAGGAAAAGTGTTACTTGGAAACACATAGAGGGCTATGGTGAGAAAGGAAGTATCCTCCCATGAAATCTGGAAAGAAGCTTTCTGAGAAACTGCTTAGTGTTCTGTTAATTTATCTCACAGTGTTACATCTGTATTTCGTGGATCTCCTTGCTAGCCTTATTTCTGTGGAATCTGACAACAGATATTTCCTTTCCCTTTGAAGACTATAGGGCCAAAGGAAATATCCTCCGATAACAAAGAGAAAGAAGCTTTCTGAGAAACTTCTTTGTGTTCTGTGAAATCATCTCACAGAGTTACAGCTTTCCCCTCACAAAGTCTTTCGCTAAGACAGTTCTTGTGGAATTGGCAAAGTGATATTTGGAAGCCCATAGAGGGCTATGGTGAAAAAGGAAATATCCTCCGATGAAATCTGGAAAGAAGCTTTCTGAGAAACTGCTTAGTGTTCTGTTAATACATCTCACAGAGTTACATCTGTATTTCGTGGATCTCTTTGCTAGCCTTATTTCTGTGGAATCTGACAACAGATATTTCCTTTCCCTTTGAAGACTATGGGGCCAAAGGAAATATCCTCCGATAACCAAGAGAAAGAAGCTTTCTGAGAAACTTCCTTGTGTTCTCTGAAATCATCTCATAGAGTTACAGCTTTCCCCTCAAGAAGCCTTTCGCTAAGACAGTTCTAGTGGAATTGGCAAAGTGATATTTGGAAGCCCATAGAGGGCTATGGTGAAAAAGGAAATATCCTCCGATGAAATCTGGAAAGAAGCTTTCTGAGAAACTGCTTAGTGTTCTGTTAATTCATCTCACAGAGTTACATCTATATTTCCTGGATTTCTTTGCTAGCCTTATTTCTGTGGAATCTGACAAAGACATTTCCTTTCCCTTTGAAGACTATAGGTCCAAAGGAAATACCCTCTGATAACCAAGAGAAAGAAGCTTTCTGAGAAACTTCTTTGTGTTCTGTGAAATCATCTCACAGAGTTACAGCTTTCCCCTCAAGAAGCCTTTCGCTAAGTCAGTTCTTGTGGAATTTGCAAAGTGATATTTGGAAGCCCATAGAGGGCTATGGTGAAAAAGGAAATATCCTCCGATGAAATCTGGAAAGAAGCTTTCTGAGAAACTGCTTAGTGTTCTGTTAATTCATCTCACAGAGTTACATCTGTATTTCGTGGATTTCTTTGCTAGCCTTATTTCTGTGGAATCTGACAACAGATATTTCCTTTCCCTTTGAAGACTATAGCACCAAAGGAAATATCCTCCGATAACAAAGAGAAAGAAGCTTTCTGAGAAACTTCTTTGTGTTCTGTGAAATCATTTCACAGAGTTACAGCTTTCCCCTCAAGAAGCCTTTCGCTAAGACAGTCCTTGTGGAATTGGCAAAGTGATATTTGGAAGCCCATAGAGGGCTATGCTGAAAAAGGAAATATCCTCCGATGAAATCTGGAAAGAAGCTTTCTGAGAAACTGCTTAGTGTTCTGTTAATTCATCTCACAGAGTTACATCTGTATTTCGTGGATCTCTTTGCTAGCCTTATTTCTTTGGAATCTCACAACAGATATTTCCTTTCCCTTTGAAGGCTATGGGGCCAAAGGAAATATCCTCCGATAACCAAGAGAAAGAAGCATTCTGAGAAACTTCCTTGTGTTCTGTGAAATCATCTCATAGAGTTACAGCTTTCCCCTCAAGAAGCCTTTCGCTAAGACAGTTCTTGTGGAATTGGCAAAGTGATATTTGGAAGCCCATAGAGGGCTATGGTGAAAAAGGAAATATCCTCCGATGAAATCTGGAAAGAAGCTTTCTGAGAAACTGCTTAGTGTTCTGTTAATTCATCTCACAGAGTTACATCTGTATTTCGTGGATTTCTTTGCTAGACTTATTTCTGTGGAATCTGACAAAGACATTTCCTTTCCCTTTGAAGACTATAGGGCCAAAGGAAATACCCTCTGATAACCAAGAGAAAGAAGCTTTCTGAGAAACTTCTTTGTGTTCTGTGAAATCATCTCACAGAGTTACAGCTTTCCCCTCAAGAAGCCTTTCGCTAAGACAGTTCTTGTGGTATTGGCAAAGTGATATTTGGAAGCCCATAGAGGGCTATGGTGAGAAAGGAAATATCCTCCCATTAAATCTGGAAAGAAGCTTTCTGAGAAACTGCTTAGTGTTCTGTTAATTCATCTCAGAGAGTTACATCTGTATTTCGTGGATCTCTTTGCTAGCCTTATTTCTGTGGAATCTGACAACAGATATTTCCTTTCCCTTTGAAGACTATAGGGCCAAAGGAAATATCCTCCTATAACCAAGAGAAGGAAGCTTTCTGAGAAACTTCTTTGTGTTCTGTGAAATCATCTCACAGAGTTACAGCTTTCCCCTCAAGAAGCCTTTCGCTAAGACAGTTCTTGTGGAATTGGCAAAGTGATATTTGGAAGCCCGTAGAGGGCTATGGTGAAAAAGGAAATATCCTCCGATGAAATCTGGAAAGAAGCTTTCTGAGAAACTGCTTAGTGTTCTGTTAATTCATCTCACAGAGTTACATCTGTATTTCGTGGATATCTTTGCTAGCCTTATTTCTGTGGAATCTGACAACAGATATTTCCTTTCCCTTTGAAGACTATAGGGCCAAAGGAAATATCCTCCGATAACAAAGAGAAAGAAGCTTTCTGAGAAACTTCTTTGTGTTCTGTGAAATCATCTCACAGAGTTACAGCTTTGCCCTCAAGAAGCCTTTCGCTAAGACAGTTCTTGTGGAATTGGCAAAGTGATATTTGGAAGCCCATAGAGGGCTATGGTGAAAAAGGAAATATCCTCCCATGAAATCTGGAAAGAAGCTTTCTGAGAAACTGCTTAGTGTTCTGTTAATTCATATCACAGAGTTACATCTGTATTTCGTGGATTTCTTTGCTAGCCTTATTTCTGTGGAATCTGACAACAGATATTTCCTTTCCCTTTGAAGACTATAGGGCCAAAGGAAATATCCTCTGATAACCAAGAGAAAGAAGCTTTCTGAGAAACTTCTTTGTGTTCTGTGAAATCATCTCACAGAGTTACAGCTTTCCCCTCAAGAAGCTTTTAGCTAAGACAGTTCTTGTGGAATAGGAAAAGTGTTATTTGGAAGCACATAGAGGGCTATGGTGAGAAAGGAAGTATCCTCCCATGAAATCTGGAAAGAAGCTTTCTGAGAAACTGCTTAGTGTTCTGTTAATTTATCTCACAGAGTTACATCTGTATTTCGTGGATCTCTTTGCTAGCCTTATTTCTGTGGAATCTGACAACAGATATTTCCTTTCCCTTTGAAGACTATAGGGCCAAAGGAAATATCCTCCTATAACAAAGAGAAAGAAGCTTTCTGAGAAACTTCTTTGTGTTCTGTGAATTCATCTCACAGAGTTACAGCTTTCCCCTCAAGAAGCCTTTCGCTAAGACAGTTCTTGTGGAATTGGCAAAGTGATATTTGGAAGCCCATAGAGGGCTATGGTGAAAAAGGAAATATCCTCCGATGAAATCTGGAAAGAAGCTTTCTGAGAAACTGCTTAGTGTTCTGTTAATTCATCTCACAGAATTACATCTGTATTTCGTGGATTTCTTTGCTAGCCTTATTTCTGTGGAATCTGACAAAGATATTTCCTTTCCCTTTGAAGACTATAGGGCCAAAGGAAACATCCTCTGATAACCAAGAGAAAGAAGCTTTCTGAGAAACTTCTTTGTGTTCTGTGAAATCATCTCACAGAGTTACAGCTTTCCCCTCAAGAAGCCTTTCACTAAGACAGTTCTTGTGGAATTGGCTAAGTGATATTTGGAAGCCCATAGAGGGCTATGGTGAAAAAGGAAATATCCTCCGATGAAATCCGGAAAGAAGCTTTCTGAGAAACTGCTTAGTGTTCTGTTAGTTCATTTCACAGAGTTACATCTGTATTTCGTGGATCTCTTTGCTAGCCTTATTTCTGTGGAATCTGACAACAGATATTTCCTTTCCCTTTGAAGACTATAGGGCCAAAGGAAATATCCTCCGATAACAAAGAGAAAGAAGCTTTCTGAGAAACTTCTTTGTGTTCTGTGAAATCATCTCACAGAGTTACAGCTTTCCCCTCAAGAAGCTTTTAGCTAAGACAGTTCTTGTGGAAAAGGAAAAGTGTTATTTGGAAGCACACAGAGGGCTATGATGAGAAACGAAGTATCCTCCCATGAAATCTGGAAAGAAGCTTTCTGAGAAACTGCTTAGTGTTCTGTTAATTCATCTCACAGAGTTACATCTCTATTTCGTGGATCTCTTTGCTAGCCTTATTTCTGTGGAATCTGACAACAGATATTTCCTTTCCCTTTGAAGACTATAGGGCCAAAGGAAATATCCTCCGATAACAAAGAGAAAGAAGCTTTCTGAGAAACTTCTTTGTGTTCTGTGAAATCATCTCACAGAGTTACAGCTTTCCCCTCAAGAAGCCTTTCGCTAAGACAGTCCTTGTGGAATTGGCAAAGTGATATTTGGAAGCCCATAGAGGGCTATGCTGAAAAAGGAAATATCCTCCGATGAAATCTGGAAAGAAGCTTTCTGAGAAACTGCTTAGTGTTCTGTTAATTCATCTCACAGAGTTACATCTGTATTTCGTGGATCTCTTTGCTAGCCTTATTTCTTTGGAATCTCACAACAGATATTTCCTTTCCCTTTGAAGGCTATGGGGTCAAAGGAAATATCCTCCGATAACCAAGAGAAAGAAGCATTCTGAGAAACTTCCTTGTGTTCTGTGAAATCATCTCATAGAGTTACAGCTTTCCCCTCAAGAAGCCTTTCGCTAAGACAGTTCTTGTGGAATTGGCAAAGTGATATTTGGAAGCCCATAGAGGGCTATGGTGAAAAAGGAAATATCCTCCGATGAAATCTGGAAAGAAGCTTTCTGAGAAACTGCTTAGTGTTCTGTTAATTCATCTCACAGAGTTACATCTGTATTTCGTGGATTTCTTTGCTAGCCTTATTTCTGTGGAATCTGACAAAGACATTTCCTTTCCCTTTGAAGACTATAGGGCCAAAGGAAATACCCTCTGATAACCAAGAGAAAGAAGCTTTCTGAGAAACTTCTTTGTGTTCTGTGAAATCATCTCACAGAGTTACAGCTTTCCCCTCAAGAAGCCTTTCGCTAAGACAGTTCTTGTGGTATTGGCAAAGTGATATTTGGAAGCCCATAGAGGGCTATGGTGAGAAAGGAAATATCCTCCCATTAAATCTGGAAAGAAGCTTTCTGAGAAACTGCTTAGTGTTCTGTTAATTCATCTCAGAGTGTTACATCTGTATTTCGTGGATCTCTTTGCTAGCCTTATTTCTGTGGAATCTGACAACAGATATTTCCTTTCCCTTTGAAGACTATAGGGCCAAAGGAAATATCCTCCTATAACCAAGAGAAGGAAGCTTTCTGAGAAACTTCTTTGTGTTCTGTGAAATCATCTCACAGAGTTACAGCTTTCCCCTCAAGAAGCCTTTCGCTAAGACAGTTCTTGTGGAATTGGCAAAGTGATATTTGGAAGCCCGTAGAGGGCTATGGTGAAAAAGGAAATATCCTCCGATGAAATCTGGAAAGAAGCTTTCTGAGAAACTGCTTAGTGTTCTGTTAATTCATCTCACAGAGTTACATCTGTATTTCGTGGATATCTTTGCTAGCCTTATTTCTGTGGAATCTGACAACAGATATTTCCTTTCCCTTTGAAGACTATAGGGCCAAAGGAAATATCCTCCGATAACAAAGAGAAAGAAGCTTTCTGAGAAACTTCTTTGTGTTCTGTGAAATCATCTCACAGAGTTACAGCTTTGCCCTCAAGAAGCCTTTCGCTAAGACAGTTCTTGTGGAATTGGCAAAGTGATATTTGGAAGCCCATAGAGGGCTATGGTGAAAAAGGAAATATCCTCCGATGAAATCTGGAAAGTAGCTTTCTGAGAAACTGCTTAGTGTTCTGTTAATTCATATCACAGAGTTACATCTGTATTTCGTGGATTTCTTTGCTAGCCTTATTTCTGTGGAATCTGACAACAGATATTTCCTTTCCCTTTGAAGACTATAGGGCCAAAGGAAATATACTCTGATAACCAAGAGAAAGAAGCTTTCTGAGAAACTTCTTTGTGTTCTGTGAAATCATCTCACAGAGTTACAGCTTTCCCCTCAAGAAGCTTTTAGCTAAGACAGTTCTTGTGGAATAGGAAAAGTGTTATTTGGAAGCACATAGAGGGCTATGGTGAGAAAGGAATTATCCTCCCATGAAATCTGGAAAGAAGCTTTCTGAGAAACTGCTTAGTGTTCTGTTAATTTATCTCACAGAGTTACATCTGTATTTCGTGGATCTCTTTGCTAGCCTTATTTCTGTGGAATCTGACAACAGATATTTCCTTTCCCTTTGAAGACTATAGGGCCAAAGGAAATATCCTCCTATAACAAAGAGAAAGAAGCTTTCTGAGAAACTTCTTTGTGTTCTGTGAATTCATCTCACAGAGTTACAGCTTTCCCCTCAAGAAGCCTTTCGCTAAGACAGTTCTTGTGGAATTGGCAAAGTGATATTTGGAAGCCCATAGAGGGCTATGGTGAAAAAGGAAATATCCTCCGATGAAATCTGGAAAGAAGCTTTCTGAGAAACTGCTTAGTGTTCTGTTAATTCATCTCACAGAATTACATCTGTATTTCGTGGATTTCTTTGCTAGCCTTATTTCTGTGGAATCTGACAAAGATATTTCCTTTCCCTTTGAAGACTATAGGGCCAAAGGAAACATCCTCTGATAACCAAGAGAAAGAAGCTTTCTGAGAAACTTCTTTGTGTTCTGTGAAATCATCTCACAGAGTTACAGCTTTCCCCTCAAGAAGCCTTTCACTAAGACAGTTCTTGTGGAATTGGCAAAGTGATATTTGGAAGCCCATAGAGGGCTATGGTGAAAAAGGAAATATCCTCCGATGAAATCCGGAAAGAAGCTTTCTGAGAAACTGCTTAGTGTTCTGTTAATTCATTTCACAGAGTTACATCTGTATTTCGTGGATCTCTTTGCTAGCCTTATTTCTGTGGAATCTGACAACAGATATTTCCTTTCCCTTGAAGACTATAGGGCCAAAGGAAATATCCTCCGATAACAAAGAGAAAGAAGCTTTCTAAGAAACTTCTTTGTGTTCTGTGAAATCATCTCCCAGAGTTACAGCTTTCCCCTCAAGAAGCTTTTAGCTAAGACAGTTCTTGTGGAAAAGGAAAAGTGTTATTTGGAAGCACACAGAGGGCTATGGTGAGAAAGGAAGTATCCTCCCATGAAATCTGGAAAGAAGCTTTCTGAGAAACTGCTTAGTGTTCTGTTAATTCATCTCAGAGAGTTACATCTGTATTTCGTGGATCTCTTTGCTAGCCTTATTTCTGTGGAATCTGACAACAGATATTTCCTTTCCCTTTGAAGACTATAGGGCCAAAGGAAATATCCTCCTATAACCAAGAGAAGGAAGCTTTCTGAGAAACTTCTTTGTGTTCTGTGAAATCATCTCACAGAGTTACAGCTTTCCCCTCAAGAAGCCTTTCGCTAAGACAGTTCTTGTGGAATTGGCAAAGTGATATTTGGAAGCCCATAGAGGGCTATGGTGAAAAAGGAAATATCCTCCGATGAAATCTGGAAAGAAGCTTTCTGAGAAACTGCTTAGTGTTCTGTTAATTCATATCACAGAGTTACATCTGTATTTCGTGGATTTCTTTGCTAGCCTTATTTCTGTGGAAACTGACAAAGTTATTTCCTTTCCCTTTGAAGACTATAGGGCCAAAGGAAATATCCTCTGATAACCAAGAGAAAGAAGCTTTCTGAGAAACTTCTTTGTGTTCTGTGAAATCATCTCACAGAGTTACAGCTTTCCCCTCAAGAAGCTTTTAGCTAAGACAGTTCTTGTGGAATAGGAAAAGTGTTATTTGGAAGCACATAGAGGGCTATGGTGAGAAAGGAAGTATCCTCCCATGGAATCTGGAAAGAAGCTTTCTGAGAAACTGCTTAGTGTTCTGTTAATTTATCTCACAGAGTTACATCTGTATTTCGTGGATCTCTTTGCTAGCCTTATTTCTGTGGAATCTGACAACAGATATTTCCTTTCCCTTTGAAGACTATAGGGCCAAAGGAAATATCCTCCGATAACCAAGAGAAAGAAGCTTCCTGAGAAACTTCTTTGTGTTCTGTGAATTCATCTCACAGAGTAACAGCTTTCCCCTCAAGAAGCCTTTCGCTAAGACAGTTCTTGTGGAATTGGCAAAGTGATATTTGGAAGCCCATAGAGGGCTATGGTGAAAAAGGAAATATCCTCCGATGAAATCTGGAAAGAAGCTTTCTGAGAAACTGCTTAATGTTCTGTTAATTCATCTCACAGAGTTACATCTGTATTTCGTGGATCTCTTTGCTAGCCTTATTTCTGTGGAATCTGACAACAGATATTTCCCTTCCCTTTGTAGACTACGGGGCCAAAGGAAATATCCTCCGATAACCAAGAGAAAGAAGCTTTCTGAGAAACTTCCTTGTGTTCTGTGAAATCATCTCATAGATTTACAGCTTTCCCCTCAAGAAGCCTTTCGCTAAGACAGTTCTTGTGGAATTGGCAAAGTGATATTTGGAAGCCCATAGAGGGCTATGGTGAAAAAGGAAATATCCTCCGATGAAATCTGGAAAGAAGCTTTCTGAGAAACTGCTTAGTGTTCTGTTAATTCATCTCACAGAGTTACACCTGTATTTCTTGGATTTCTTTGCTAGCCTTATTTCTGTGGAATCTGACAAAGACATTTCCTTTCCCTTTGAAGACTATAGGGCCAAAGGAAATACCCTCTGATAACCAAGAGAAAGAAGCTTTCTGAGAAACTTCTTTGTGTTCTGTGAAATCATCTCACAGAGTTACAGCTTTCCCCTCAAGAAGCCTTTCGCTAAGACAGTTCTTGTGGAATTGGCAAAGTGATATTTGGAAGCCCATAGAGGGCTATGGGGAGAAAGGAAATATCCTCCCATTAAATCTGGAAAGAAGCTTTCTGAGAAACTGCTTAGTGTTCTGTTAATTCATCTCAGAGAGTTACATCTGTATTTCGTGGATCTCTTTGCTAGCCTTATTTCTGTGGAATCTGACAACAGATATTTCCTTTCCCTTTGAAGACTTTAGGGCCAAAGGAAATATCCTCCTATAACCAAGAGAAGGAAGCTTTCTGAGAAACTTCTTTGTGTTCTGTGAAATCATCTCACAGAGTTACAGCTTTCCCCTCAAGAAGCCTTTCGCTAAGACAGTTCTTGTGGAATTGACAAAGTGATATTTGGAAGCACATAGAGGGCTATGGTGAAAAAGGAAATATCCTCCGATGAAAACTGGAAAGAAGCTTTCTGAGAAACTGCTTAGTGTTCTGTTAATTCATCTCACAGAGTTACATCTGTATTTCGTGGATATCTTTGCTAGACTTATTTCTGTGGAATCTGACAACAGATATTTCCTTTCCCTTTGAAGACTATAGGGCCAAAGGAAATATCTTCCGATAACAAAGAGAAAGAAGCTTTCTGAGAAACTTCTTTGTGTTCTGTGAAATCATCTCACAGAGTTACAGCTTTCCCCTCAAGAAGCCTTTCGCTAAGACAGTTCTTGTGGAATTGGCAAAGTGATATTTGGAAGCCCATAGAGGGCTATGGTGAAAAAGGAAATATCCTCCGATGAAATCCGGAAAGAAGCTTTCTGAGAAACTGCTTAGTGTTCTGTTAATTCATTTCACAGAGTTACATCTGTATTTCGTGGATCTCTTTCCTAGCCTTATTTCTGTGGAATCTGACAACAGATATTTCCTTTCCCTTTGAAGACTATAGGGCCAAAGGAAATATCCTCCGATAACAAAGAGAAAGAAGCTTTCTAAGAAACTTCTTTGTGTTCTGTGAAATCATCTCCCAGAGTTACAGCTTTCCCCTCAAGAAGCTTTTAGCTAAGACAGTTCTTGTGGAAAAGGAAAAGTGTTATTTGGAAGCACACAGAGGGCTATGGTGAGAAAGGAAGTATCCTCCCATGAAATCTGGAAAGAAGTTTTCTGAGAAACTGCTTAGTGTTTTGTTAATTCATCTCAGAGAGTTACATCTGTATTTCGTGGATCTCTTTGCTAGCCTTATTTCTGTGGAATCTGACAACAGATATTTCCTTTCCCTTTGAAGACTATAGGGCCAAAGGAAATATCCTCCTATAACCAAGAGAAGGAAGCTTTCTGAGAAACTTCTTTGTGTTCTGTGAAATCATCTCACAGAGTTACAGCTTTCCCCTCAAGAAGCCTTTCGCTAAGACAGTTCTTGTGGAATTGGCAAAGTGATATTTGGAAGCCCGTAGAGGGCTATGGTGAAAAAGGAAATATCCTCCGATGAAATCTGGAAAGAAGCTTTCTGAGAAACTGCTTAGTGTTCTGTTAATTCATCTCACAGAGTTACATCTGTATTTCGTGGATATCTTTGCTAGCCTTATTTCTGTGGAATCTGACAACAGATATTTCCTTTCCCTTTGAAGACTATAGGGCCAAAGGAAATATCCTCCGATAACCAAGAGAAAGAAGCTTTCTGAGAAACTTCTTTGTGTTCTGTGAAATCATCTCACAGAGTTACAGCTTTCCCCTCAAGAAGCCTTTCGCTAAGACAGTTCTTGTGGAATTGGCAAAGTGATATTTGGAAGCCCATAGAGGGCTATGGTGAAAAAGGAAATATCCTCCGATGAAATCTGGAAAGAAGCTTTCTGAGAAACTGCTTAGTGTTCTGTTAATTCATATCACAGAGTTACATCTGTATTTCGTGGATTTCTTTGCTAGCCTTATTTCTGTGGAAACTGACAAGGTTATTTCCTTTCCCTTTGAAGACTACAGGGCCAAAGGAAATATCCTCTGATAACCAAGAGAAAGAAGCTTTCTGAGAAACTTCTTTGTGTTCTGTGAAATCATCTCACAGAGTTACAGCTTTCCCCTCAAGAAGCTTTTAGCTAAGACAGTTCTTGTGGAATAGGAAAAGTGTTATTTGGAAGCACATAGAGGGCTATGGTGAGAAAGGAAGTATCCTCCCATGAAATCTGGAAAGAAGCTTTCTGAGAAACTGCTTAGTGTTCTGTTAATTTATCTCACAGAGTTACATCTGTATTTCGTCGATCTCTTTGCTAGCCTTATTTCTGTGGAATCTGACAACAGATATTTCCTTTCCCTTTGAAGACTATAGGGCCAAAGGAAATATCCTCCGATAACCAAGAGAAAGAAGCTTTCTGAGAAACTTCTTTGTGTTCTGTGAATTCATCTCACAGAGTAACAGCTTTCCCCTCAAGAAGCCTTTCGCTAAGACAGTTCTTGTGGAATTGGCAAAGTGATATTTGGAAGCCCATAGAGGGCTATGGTGAAAAAGGAAATATCCTCCGATGAAATCTGGAAAGAAGCTTTCTGAGAAACTGCTTAATGTTCTGTTAATTCATCTCACAGAGTTACATCTGTATTTCGTGGATCTCTTTGCTAGCCTTATTTCTGTGGAATCTGACAACAGATATTTCCCTTCCCTTTGTAGACTACGGGGCCAAAGGAAATATCCTCCGATAACCAAGAGAAAGAAGCTTTCTGAGAAACTTCCTTGTGTTCTCTGAAATCATCTCATAGATTTACAGCTTTCCCCTCAAGAAGCCTTTCGCTAAGACAGTTCTTGTGGAATTGGCAAAGTGATATTTGGAAGCCCATAGAGGGCTATGGTGAAAAAGGAAATATCCTCCGATGAAATCTGGAAAGAAGCTTTCTGAGAAACTGCTTAGTGTTCTGTTAATTCATCTCACAGAGTTACACCTGTATTTCTTGGATTTCTTTGCTAGCCTTATTTCTGTGGAATCTGACAAAGACATTTCCTTTCCCTTTGAAGACTATAGGGCCAAAGGAAATACCCTCTGATAACCAAGAGAAAGAAGCTTTCTGAGAAACTTCTTTGTGTTCTGTGAAATCATCTCACAGAGTTACAGCTTTCCCCTCAAGAAGCCTTTCGCTAAGACAGTTCTTGTGGAATTGGCAAAGTGATATTTGGAAGCCCATAGAGGGCTATGGGGAGAAAGGAAATATCCTCCCATTAAATCTGGAAAGAAGCTTTCTGAGAAACTGCTTAGTGTTCTGTTAATTCATCTCAGAGAGTTACATCTGTATTTCGTGGATCTCTTTGCTAGCCTTATTTCTGTGGAATCTGACAACAGATATTTCCTTTCCCTTTGAAGACTATAGGGCCAAAGGAAATATCCTCCTATAACCAAGAGAAGGAAGCTTTCTGAGAAACTTCTTTGTGTTCTGTGAAATCATCTCAGAGAGTTACATCTTTCCCCTCAAGAAGCCTTTCGATAAGACAGTTCTTGTGGAATTGACAAAGTGATATTTGGAAGCCCATAGAGGGCTATGGTGAAAAAGGAAATATCCTCCGATGAAAACTGTAAGGAAGCTTTCTGAGAAACTGCTTAGTGTTCTGTTAATTCATCTCACAGAGTTACATCTGTATTTCGTGGATCTCTTTGCTAGCCTTATTTCTGTGGAATCTGACAACAGATATTTCCTTTCCCTTTGAAGACTATAGGGCCAAAGGAAATATCTTCCGATAACAAAGAGAAAGAAGCTTTCTGAGAAACTTCTTTGTGTTCTGTGAAATCATCTCACAGAGTTACAGCTTTCCCCTCAAGAAGCCTTTCGCTAAGACAGTTCTGGTGGAATTGGCAAAATGATATTTGGAAGCCCATAGAGGGCTATGGTGAAAAAGGAAATATCCTCCGATGAAATCCGGAAAGAAGCTTTCTGAGAAACTGCTTAGTGTTCTGTTAATTCATTTCACAGAGTTACATCTGTATTTCGTGGATCTCTTTGCTAGCCTTATTTCTTGGAATCTGACAACAGATATTTCCTTTCCCTTTGAAGAGTATAGGGCCAAAGGAAATATCCTCCGATAACAAAGAGAAAGAAGCTTTCTGAGAAACTTCTTTGTGTTCTGTGAAATCATCTCACAGAGTTACAGCTTAGCCCTCAAGAAGCTTTTGGATAAGACAGTTCTTGTGGAATAGGAAAAGTGTTATTTGGAAGCACATAGAGGGCTATGGTGAGAAAGGAAGTGTCCTCCCATGAAATCTGGAAAGAAGCTTTCTGAGAAACTGCTTAGTGTTCTGTTAATTTATCTCACCGAGTTACATCTGTATTTCGTGGATCTCTTTGCTAGCCTTATTTCTGTGGAATCTGACAACAGATATTTCCTTTCCCTTTGAAGACTATAGGGCCAAAGGAAATATCCTCCGATAACAAAGAGAAAGAAGCTTTCTGAGAAACTTCTTTGTGTTCTGTGAAATCATCTCACAGAGTTACAGCTTTCCCCTCAAGAAGCCTTTCGCTAAGACAGTTCTTGTGGAATTGGCAAAGTGATATTTGGAAGCCCATAGAGGGCTATGGTGAAAAAGGAAATATCCTCCGATGAAATCTGGAAAGAAGCTTTCTGAGAAACTGCTTAGTGTTCTGTTAATTCATCTCACAGAGTTACATCTGTATTTCGTGGATCTCTTTGCTAGCCTTATTTCTGTGGAATCTGACAACAGATATTTCCCTTCCTTTTGAAGACTATGGGGCCAAAGGAAATATCCTCCGATAACCAAGAGAAAGAAGCGTTCTGAGAAACTTCCTTGTGTTTTGTGAAATCATCTCATAGAGTTACAGCTTTCCCCTCAAGAAGCCTTTCGATAAGACAGTTCTTGTGGAATTGGCAAAGTGATATTTGGAACCCCATAGAGGGCTATGGTGAAAAAGGAAATATCCTCCGATGAAATCTGGAAAGAAGCTTTCTGAGAAACTGCTTAGTGTTCTGTTAATTCATCTCACAGAGTTACATCTGTATTTCGTGGATTTCTTTGCTAGCCTTATTTCTGTGGAATCTGACAAAGACATTTCCTTTCCCTTTGAAGACTATAGGGCCAAAAGAAATACCCTCTGATAACCAAGAGAAAGAAGCTTTCTGAGAAACTTCTTTGTGTTCTGTGAAATCATCTCACAGAGTTACAGCTTTGCCCTCAAGAAGCCTTTCGCTAAGACAGTTCTTGTGGAATTGGCAAAGTGATATTTGGAAGCCCATAGAGGGCTATGGTGAGAAAAGAAATATCCTCCCATGAAATCTGGAAAGAAGCTTTCTGAGAAACTGCTTAGTGTTCTGTTAATTCATCTCAGAGAGTTACATCTGTATTTCGTGGATCTCTTTGCTAGCCTTATTTCTGTGGAATCTGACAACAGATATTTCCTTTCCCTTTGAAGACTATAGGGCCAAAGGAAATATCCTCCTATAACCAAGAGAAGGAAGCTTTCTGAGAAACTTCTTTGTGTTCTGTGAAATCATCTCACAGAGTTACAGCTTTCCCCTAAAGAAGCCTTTCGCTAAGACAGTTCTTGTGGAATTGGAAAAGTGTTATTTGGAAGCCCATAGAGGGGAATGGTGAAAAAGGAAATATCCTCCGATGAAATCTGGAAAGAAGCTTTCTGAGAAACTGCTTAGTGTTCTGTTAATTCATCTCACAGAGTTACATCTGTATTTCGTGGATCTCTTGGCTAGCCTTATTTCTGTGGAATCTGACAACAGATATTTCCTTTCCCTTTGAAGACTATAGGGCCAAAGGAAATATCCTCCGATAACAAAGAGAAAGAAGCTCTCTGAGAAACTTCTTTGTGTTCTGTGAAATCATCTCACAGAGTTACAGCTTTCCCCTCAAGAAGCCTTTCGCTAAGACAGTTCTTGTGGAATTGGCAAAGTGATATTTGGAAGTCCATAGAGGGCTATGGTGAAAAAGGAAATATCCTCCGATGAAATCCGGAAAGAAGCTTTCTGAGAAACTGCTTAGTGTTCTGTTAATTCATTTCACAGAGTTACATCTGTATTTCGTGGATCACTTTGCTAGCCTTATTTCTGTGGAATATGACAACAGATATTTCCTTTCCCTTTGAAGAGTATAGGGTCAAATGAGATATCCTCCTATAACAAAGAGAAAGAAGCTTTCTGAGAAACTTCTTTGTGTTCTGTGAAATCATCTCACAGAGTTACAGCTTTCCCCTCAAGGAGCTTTTAGCTAAGACAGTTCTTGTGGAATAGGAAAAGTGTTATTTGGAAACACATAGAGGGCTACGGTGAGAAAGGAAGTATCCTCCCATGAAATCTGGAAAGAAGCTTTCTGAGAAACTGCTTAGTGTTCTGTTAATTTATCTCACAGAGTTACATCTGTATTTCGTGGATCTCTTTGCTAGCCTTATTTCTGTGGAATCTGACAACAGATATTTCCTTTCCCTTTGAAGACTATAGGGTCAAAGGAAATATCCTCCGATAACAAAGAGAAAGAAGCTTTCTGAGAAACTTCTTTGTGTTCTGTGAATTCATCGCACAGAGTTACAACTTTCCCCTCAAGAAGCCTTTCGCTAAGACAGTTCTTGTGGAATTGGCAAAGTGATATTTGGAAGCCCATAGAGGGCTATGGTGAAAAAGGAAATATCCTCCGATGAAATCTGGAAAGAAGCTTTCTGAGAAACTGCTTAGTGTTCTGTTAATTCATCTCACAGAGTTACATCTGTATTTCGTGGATCTCTTTTCTAGCCTTATTTCTTTGGAATATGACAACAGATATTTCCCTTCCCTTTGTAGACTATGGGGCCAAAGGAAATATCCTCCGATAACCAAGAGAAAGAAGCTTTCTGAGAAACTTCCTTGTGTTCTGTGAAATCATCTCATAGAGTTACAGCTTTCCCCTCAAGAAGCCTTTCGCTAAGACAGTTCTTGTGGAATTGGCAAAGTGATATTTTGAACCCCATAGAGGGCTATGGTGAAAAAGGAAATATCCTCCGATGAAATCTGGAAAGAAGCTTTCTGAGAAACTGCTTAGTGTTCTGTTAATTCATCTCACAGAGTTACATCTGTATTTCTTGGATTTCTTTGCTAGCCTTATTTCTGTGGAATCTGACAAAGACATTTCCTTTCCCTTTGAAGACTATAGGGCCAAAGGAAATACCCTCTGATAACCAAGAGAAAGAAGCTTTCTGAGAAACTTCTTTGGGTTCTGTGAAATCATCTCACAGAGTTACAGCTTTCCCCTCAAGAAGCCTTTCGCTAAGACAGTTCTTGTGGAATTGGCAAAGTGATATTTGGAAGCCCATAGAGGGCTATGGTGAGAAAGGAAATATCCTCCCATTAAATCTGGAAAGAAGATTTCTGAGAATCTGCTTAGTGTTCTGTTAATTCATCTCACAGAGTTACATCTGTATTTCGTGGATCTCTTTGCTAGCCTTATTTCTGTGGAATCTGACAACAGATATTTCCTTTCCCTTTGAAGAGTATAGGGCCAAAGGAAATATACTCCTATAACCAAGAGAAGGAAGCTTTCTGAGAAACTTCTTTGTGTTCTGTGAAATCATCTCACAGAGTTACAGCTTTCCCCTCAAGAAGCCTTTCGCTAAGACAGTTCTTGTGGAATTGACAAAGTGATATTTGGAAGCCCATATAGGGCTATGGTGAAAAAGGAAATATCCTCCGATGAAATCTGGAAAGAAGCTTTCTGAGAAACTGCTTAGTGTTCTGTTAATTCATCTCACAGAGTTACATCTGTATTTCGTGGATATCTTTGCTAGCCTTATTTCTGTGGAATCTGACAACAGATATTTCCTTTCCCTTTGAAGACTATAGGGCCAAAGGAAATATCCTCCGATAACCAAGAGAAAGAAGCTTTCTGAGAAACTTCTTTGTGTTCTGTGAAATCATCTCACAGAGTTACAGCTTTCCCCTCAAGAAGCCTTTCGCTAAGACAGTTCTTGTGGAATTGGCAAAGTGATATTTGGAAGCCCATAGAGGGCTATGGTGAAAAAGGAAATATCCTCCGATGAAATCCGGAAAGAAGCTTTCTGAGAAACTGCTTAGTGTTCTGTTAATTCATTTCACAGAGTTACATCTGTATTTCGTGGATCTCTTTGCTAGCCTTATTTCTGTGGAATCTGACAACAGATATTTCCTTTCCCTTTGAAGAGTATAGTGCCAAAGGAAATATCCTCCGATAACAAAGAGAAAGAAGCTTTCTGAGAAACTTCTTTGTGTTCTGTGAAATCATCTCACAGAGTTACAGCTTTCCCCTCAAGAAGCTTTTGGATAAGACAGTTCTTGTGGAATAGGAAAAGTGTTATTTGGAAGCACATAGAGGGCTATGGTGAGAAAGGAAGTGTCCTCCCATGAAATCTGGAAAGAAGCTTTCTGAGAAACTGCTTAGTGTTCTGTTAATTTATCTCACCGAGTTACATCTGTATTTCGTGGATCTCTTGCTAGCCTTATTTCTGTGGAATCTGACAACAGATATTTCCTTTCCCTTTGAAGACTATAGGGCCAAAGGAAATATCCTCCGATAACAAAGAGAAAGAAGCTTTCTGAGAAACTTCTTTGTGTTCTGTGAATTCATCTCACAGAGTTACAGCTTTCCCCTCAAGAAGCCTTTCGCTAAGACAGTTCTTGTGGAATTGGCAAAGTGATATTTGGAAGCCCATAGAGGGCTATGGTGAAAAAGGAAATATCCTCCGATGAAATCTGGAAAGAAGCTTTCTGAGAAACTGCTTAGTGTTCTGTTAATTCATCTCACAGAGTTACATCTGTATTTCGTGGATCTCTTTGCTAGCCTTATTTCTGTGGAATCTGACAACAGATATTTCCCTTCCCTTTGAAGACTATGGGGCCAAAGGAAATATCCTCCGATAACCAAGAGAAAGAAGCGTTCTGAGAAACTTCCTTGTGTTCTGTGAAATCATCTCATAGAGTTACAGCTTTCCCCTCAAGAAGCCTTTCGCTAAGACAGTTCTTGTGGAATTGGCAAAGTGATATTTGGAAGCCCATAGAGGGCTATGGTGAAAAAGGAAATATCCTCCGATGAAATCTGGAAAGAAGCTTTCTGAGAAACTGCTTAGTGTTCTGTTAATTCATCTCACAGAGTTACATCTGTATTTCGTGGATTACTTTGCTAGCCTTATTTCTGTGGAATCTGACAAGACATTTTCTTTCCCTTTGAAGACTATAGGGCCAAAAGAAATACCCTCTGATAACCAAGAGAAAGAAGCTTTCTGAGAAACTTCTTTGTGTTCTGTGAAATCATCTCACAGAGTTACAGCTTTCCCCCCAAGAAGCCTTTCGCTAAGACAGTTCTTGTGGAATTGGCAAAGTGATATTTGGAAGCCCATAGAGGGATATGGTGAGAAAGGAAATATCCTCCCATGAAATCTGGAAAGAAGCTTTCTGAGAAACTGCTTAGTGTTCTGTTAATTCATCTCAGAGAGTTACATCTGTATTTCGTGGATCTCTTTGCTAGCCTTATTTCTGTGGAATCTGACAACAGATATTTCCTTTCCCTTTGAAGACTATAGGGCCAAAGGAAATATCCTCCTATAACCAAGAGAAGGAAGCTTTCTGAGAAACTTCTTTGTGTTCTGTGAAATCATCTCACAGAGTTACAGCTTTCCCCTCAAGAAGCCTTTCGCTAAGACAGTTCTTGTGGAATTGGAAAAGTGTTATTTGGAAGCCCATAGAGGGTAATGGTGAAAAAGGAAATATCCTCCGATGAAATCCGGAATGAAGCTTTCTGAGAAACTGCTTAGTGTTCTGTTAATTCATCTCACAGAGTGACATCTGTATTTCGTGGATCTCTTTGCTAGCCTTATTTCTGTGGAATCTGACAACAGATATTTCCTTTCCCTTTGAAGACTATAGGGCCAAAGGAAATATCCTCCGATAATAAAGAGAAAGAAGCTTTCTGAGAAACTTCTTTGTGTTCTGTGAAATCATCTCACAGAGTTACAGCTTTCCCCTCAAGAAGCCTTTCGCTAAGACAGTTCTTGGGGAATTGGCAAAGTGATATTTGGAAGCCCATAGAGGGCTATGGTGAAAAAGGAAATATCCTCCGATGAAACCTGGAAAGAAGCTTTCTGAGAAACTGCTTAGTGTTCTGTTAATTCATATCACAGAGTTACATCTGTATTTCGTGGATTTCTTTGCTAGCCTTATTTCTGTGGAATCTGACAAAGATATTTCCTTTCCCTTTGAAGACTATAGGGCCAAAGGAAATATCCTCTGATAACCAAGAGAAAGAAGCTTTCTGAGAAACTTCTTTGTGTTCTGTGAAATCATCTCACAGAGTTACAGCTTTCCCCTCAAGAAGCCTTTCGCTAAGACAGTTCTTGTGGAATTGGCAAAGTGATATTTGGAAGTCCATAGAGGGCTATGGTGAAAAAGGAAATATCCTCCGATGAAATCCGGAAAGAAGCTTTCTGAGAAACTGCTTAGTGTTCTGTTAATTCATTTCACAGAGTTACATCTGTATTTCGTGGATCACTTTGCTAGCCTTATTTCTGTGGAATATGACAACAGATATTTCCTTTCCCTTTGAAGAGTATAGGGCCAAAGGAAATATCCTCTTATAACAAAGAGAAAGAAGCTTTCTGAGAAACTTCTTTGTGTTCTGTGAAATCATCTCACAGAGTTACAGCTTTCCCCTCAAGAAGCTTTTAGCTAAGGCAGTTCTTGTGGAATAGGAAAAGTGTTATTTGGAAACACATAGAGGGCTACGGTGAGAAAGGAAGTATCCTCCCATGAAATCTGGAAAGAAGCTTTCTGAGAAACTGCTTAGTGTTCTGTTAATTTATCTCACAGAGTTACATCTGTATTTCGTGGATCTCTTTGCTAGCCTTATTCTGTGGAATCTGACAACAGATATTTCCTTTCCCTTTGAAGACTATAGGGCCAAAGGAAATATCCTCCTATAACAAAGAGAAAGAAGCTCTCTGAGAAACTTCTTTGTGTTCTGTGAAATCATCTCACAGAGTTACAGCTTTCCCCTTAAGAAGCCTTTCGCTAAGACAGTTCTTGTGGAATTGGCAAAGTGATATTTGGAAGCCCATAGAGGGCTATGGTGAAAAAGGAAATATCCTCCGATGAAATCTGGAAAGAAGCTTTCTGAGAAACTGCTTAGTGTTCTGTTAATTCATCTCACAGAGTTACATCTGTATTTCGTGGATTTCTTTGCTAGCCTTATTTCTGTGGAATCTGACAACAGATATTTCCTTTCCCTTTGAAGACTATAGGGCCAAAGGAAATATCCTCCGATAACAAAGAGAAAGAAGCTTTCTGAGAAACTTCTTTGTGTTCTGTGAAATCATCTCACAGAGTTACAGCTTTCCCCTCAAGAAGCCTTTCGCTAAGACAGTTCTTGTGGAATTGGCAAAGTGATATTTGGAAGCCCATAGAGGGCTATGGTGAAAAAGGAAATATCCTCCGATGAAATCTGGAAAGAAGCTTTCTGAGAAACTCCTTAGTGTTCTGTTAATTCATATCACAGAGTTACATCTGTATTTCGTGGATTTCTTTGCTAGCCTTATTTCTGTGGAATCTGACAAAGATATTTCCTTTCCCTTTGAAGACTATAGGGCCAAAGGAAACATCCTCTGATAACCAAGAGAAAGAAGCTTTCTGAGAAACTTCTTTGTGTTCTGTGAAATCATCTCACAGAGTTACAGCTTTCCCCTCAAGAAGCCTTTCGCTAAGACAGTTCTTGTGGAATTGGCAAAGAGATATTTGGAAGCACATAGAGGGCTATGGTGAAAAAGGAAATATCCTCTGATGAAATCTGGAAAGAAGCTTTCTGAGAAACTGCTTAGTGTTCTGTTAATTCATTTCACAGAGTTACATCTGTATTTCGTGGATCTCTTTGCTAGCCTTATTTCTGTGGAATATGACAACAGATATTTCCTTTCCCTTTGAAGTGTATAGGGCCAAAGGAAATATCCTCCGATAACAAAGAGAAAGAAGCTTTCTGAGAAACTTCTTTGTGTTCTGTGAAATCATCTCACAGAGTTACAGCTTTCCCCTCAAGAAGGTTTTAGCTAAGACAGTTCTTGTGGAAAAGGAAAAGTGTTATTTGGAAGCACACAAGGGGCTATGGTGAGAAAGGAAGTATCCTCCCATGAAATCTGGAAAGAAGCTTTCTGAGAAACTGCTTAGTGTTCTGTTAATTTATCTCACAGAGTTACATCTGTATTTCGTGGATCTCTTTGCTAGCCTTATTTCTGTGGAATCTGACAACAGATATTTCCTTTCCCTTTGAAGACTATAGGGCCAAAGGAAATATCCTCCGATAACAAAGAGAAAGAAGCTTTCTGAGAAACTTCTTTGTGTTCTGTGAAATCATCTCACAGAGTTACAGCTTTCCCCTCAAGAAGCCTTTCGCTAAGACAGTTCTTGTGGAATTGGCAAAGTGATATTTGGAAGCCCATAGAGGGCTACGGTGAAAACGGAAATATCCTCCGATGAAATCTGGAAAGAAGCTTTCTGAGAAACTGCTTAGTGTTCTGTTAATTTATCTCACCGAGTTACATCTGTATTTCGTGGATCTCTTTGCTAGCCTTATTTCTGTGGAATCTGACAACAGATATTTCCTTTCCCTTTGAAGACTATAGGGCCAAAGGAAATATCCTCCGATAACAAAGAGAAAGAAGCTTTCTGAGAAACTTCTTTGTGTTCTGTGAATTCATCTCACAGAGTTACAGCTTTCCCCTCAAGAAGCCTTTCGCTAAGACAGTTCTTGTGGAATTGGCAAAGTGATATTTGGAAGCCCATAGAGGGCTATGGTGAAAAAGGAAATATCCTCCGATGAAATCTGGAAAGAAGCTTTCTGAGAAACTGCTTAGTGTTCTGTTAATTCATCTCACAGAGTTACATCTGTATTTCGTGGATCTCTTTGCTAGCCTTATTTCTGTGGAATCTGACAACAGATATTTCCCTTCCCTTTGAAGACTATGGGGCCAAAGGAAATATCCTCCGATAACCAAGAGAAAGAAGCGTTCTGAGAAACTTCCTTGTGTTCTGTGAAATCATCTCATAGAGTTACAGCTTTCCCCTCAAGAAGCCTTTCGCTAAGACAGTTCTTGTGGAATTGGCAAAGTGATATTTGGAAGCCCATAGAGGGCTATGGTGAAAAAGGAAATATCCTCCGATGAAATCTGGAAAGAAGCTTTCTGAGAAACTGCTTAGTGTTCTGTTAATTCATCTCACAGTGTTACATCTGTATTTCGTGGATTACTTTGCTAGCCTTATTTCTGTGGAATCTGACAAAGACATTTTCTTTCCCTTTGAAGACTATAGGGCCAAAAGAAATACCCTCTGATAACCAAGAGAAAGAAGCTTTCTGAGAAACTTCTTTGTGTTCTGTGAAATCATCTCACAGAGTTACAGCTTTCCCCCCAAGAAGCCTTTCGCTAAGACAGTTCTTGTGGAATTGGCAAAGTGATATTTGGAAGCCCATAGAGGGATATGGTGAGAAAGGAAATATCCTCCCATGAAATCTGGAAAGAAGCTTTCTGAGAAACTGCTTAGTGTTCTGTTAATTCATCTCAGAGAGTTACATCTGTATTTCGTGGATCTCTTTGCTAGCCTTATTTCTGTGGAATCTGACAACAGATATTTCCTTTCCCTTTGAAGACTATAGGGCCAAAGGAAATATCCTCCTATAACCAAGAGAAGGAAGCTTTCTGAGAAACTTCTTTGTGTTCTGTGAAATCATCTCACAGAGTTACAGCTTTCCCCTCAAGAAGCCTTTTGCTAAGACAGTTCTTGTGGAATTGGAAAAGTGTTATTTGGAAGCCCATAGAGGGGAATGGTGAAAAAGGAAATATCCTCCGATGAAATCTGGAAAGAAGCTTTCTGAGAAACTGCTTAGTGTTCTGTTAATTCATCTCACAGAGTTACATCTGTATTTCGTGGATCTCTTTGCTAGCCTTATTTCTGTGGAATCTGACAACAGATATTTCCTTTCCCTTTGAAGACTATAGGGCCAAAGGAAATATCCTCCGATAATAAAGAGAAAGAAGCTTTCTGAGAAACTTCTTTGTGTTCTGTGAAATCATCTCACAGAGTTACAGCTTTCCCCTCAAGAAGCCTTTCGCTAAGACAGTTCTTGTGGAATTGGCAAAGTGATATTTGGAAGCCCATAGAGGGCTATGGTGAAAAAGGAAATATCCTCCGATGAAATCTGGAAAGAAGCTTTCTGAGAAACTGCTTAGTGTTCTGTTAATTCATATCACAGAGTTACATCTGTATTTCGTGGATTTCTTTGCTAGCCTTATTTCTGTGGAATCTGACAAAGATATTTCCTTTCCCTTTGAAGACTATAGGGCCAAAGGAAATATCCTCTGATAACCAAGAGAAAGAAGCTTTCTGAGAAACTTCTTTGTGTTCTGTGAAATCATCTCACAGAGTTACAGCTTTCCCCTCAAGAAGCCTTTCGCTAAGACAGTTCTTGTGGAATTGGCAAAGTGATATTTGGAAGTCCATAGAGGGCTATGGTGAAAAAGGAAATATCCTCCGATGAAATCCGGAAAGAAGCTTTCTGAGAAACTGCTTAGTGTTCTGTTAATTCATTTCACAGAGTTACATCTGTATTTCGTGGATCACTTTGCTAGCCTTATTTCTGTGGAATATGACAACAGATATTTCCTTTCCCTTTGAAGAGTATAGGGCCAAAGGAAATATCCTCTTATAACAAAGAGAAAGAAGCTTTCTGAGAAACTTCTTTGTGTTCTGTGAAATCATCTCACAGAGTTACAGCTTTCCCCTCAAGAAGCTTTTAGCTAAGGCAGTTCTTGTGGAATAGGAAAAGTGTTATTTGGAAACACGTAGAGGGCTACGGTGAGAAAGGAAGTATCCTCCCATGAAATCTGGAAAGAAGCTTTCTGAGAAACTGCTTAGTGTTCTGTTAATTTATCTCACAGTGTTACATCTGTATTTCGTGGATCTCTTTGCTAGCCTTATTCTGTGGAATCTGACAACAGATATTTCCTTTCCCTTTGAAGACTATAGGGCCAAAGGAAATATCCTCCTATAACAAAGAGAAAGAAGCTCTCTGAGAAACTTCTTTGTGTTCTGTGAAATCATCTCACAGAGTTACAGCTTTCCCCTTAAGAAGCCTTTCGCTAAGACAGTTCTTGTGGAATTGGCAAAGTGATATTTGGAAGCCCATAGAGGGCTATGGTGAAAAAGGAAATATCCTCCGATGAAATCTGGAAAGAAGCTTTCTGAGAAACTGCTTAGTGTTCTGTTAATTCATCTCACAGAGTTACATCTGTATTTCGTGGATTTCTTTGCTAGCCTTATTTCTGTGGAATCTGACAACAGATATTTCCTTTCCCTTTGAAGACTATAGGGCCAAAGGAAATATCCTCCGATAACAAAGAGAAAGAAGCTTTCTGAGAAACTTCTTTGTGTTCTGTGAAATCATCTCACAGAGTTACAGCTTTCCCCTCAAGAAGCCTTTCGCTAAGACAGTTCTTGTGGAATTGGCAAAGTGATATTTGGAAGCCCATAGAGGGCTATGGTGAAAAAGGAAATATCCTCCGATGAAATCTGGAAAGAAGCTTTCTGAGAAACTCCTTAGTGTTCTGTTAATTCATATCACAGAGTTACATCTGTATTTCGTGGATTTCTTTGCTAGCCTTATTTCTGTGGAATCTGACAAAGATATTTCCTTTCCCTTTGAAGACTATAGGGCCAAAGGAAACATCCTCTGATAACCAAGAGAAAGAAGCTTTCTGAGAAACTTCTTTGTGTTCTGTGAAATCATCTCACAGAGTTACAGCTTTCCCCTCAAGAAGCCTTTCGCTAAGACAGTTCTTGTGGAATTGGCAAAGAGATATTTGGAAGCACATAGAGGGCTATGGTGAAAAAGGAAATATCCTCTGATGAAATCTGGAAAGAAGCTTTCTGAGAAACTGCTTAGTGTTCTGTTAATTCATTTCACAGAGTTACATCTTTATTTCGTGGATCTCTTTACTAGCCTTATTTCTGTGGAATATGACAACAGATATTTCCTTTCCCTTTGAAGTGTATAGGGCCAAAGGAAATATCCTCCGATAACAAAGAGAAAGAAGCTTTCTGAGAAACTTCTTTGTGTTCTGTGAAATCATCTCACAGAGTTACAGCTTTCCCCTCAAGAAGGTTTTAGCTAAGACAGTTCTTGTGGAAAAGGAAAAGTGTTATTTGGAAGCACACAAGGGGCTATGGTGAGAAAGGAAGTATCCTCCCATGAAATCTGGAAAGAAGCTTTCTGAGAAACTGCTTAGTTTTCTGTTAATTTATCTCACAGAGTTACATCTGTATTTCGTGGATCTCTTTGCTAGCCTTATTTCTGTGGAATCTGACAACAGATATTTCCTTTCCCTTTGAAGACTATAGGGCCAAAGGAAATATCCTCCGATAACAAAGAGAAAGAAGCTTTCTGAGAAACTTCTTTGTGTTCTGTGAAATCATCTCACAGAGTTACAGCTTTCCCCTCAAGAAGCCTTTCGCTAAGACAGTCCTTGTGGAATTGGCAAAGTGATATTTGGAAGCCCATAGAGGGCTATGGTCAAAAAGGAAATATCCTCCGATGAAATCTGGAAAGAAGCTTTCTGAGAAACTGCTTAGTGTTCTGTTAATTCATCTCACAGAGTTACATCTGTATTTCGTGGATCTCTTTGCTAGCCTTATTTCTTTGGAATCTCACAACAGATATTTCCTTTCCCTTTGAAGGCTATGGGGCCAAAGGAAATATCCTCCGATAACCAAGAGAAAGAAGCTTTCTGAGAAACTTCCTTGTGTTCTGTGAAATCATCTCATAGAGTTACAGCTTTCCCCTCAAGAAGCCTTTCGCTAAGACAGTTCTTGTGGAATTGGCAAAGTGATATTTGGAAGACCATAGAGGGCTATGGTGAAAAAGGAAATATCCTCCGATGAAATCTGGAAAGAAGCTTTCTGAGAAACTGCTTAGTGTTCTGTTAATTCATCTCACAGAGTTACATCTGTATTTCGTGGATTTCTTTGCTAGCCTTATTTCTGTGGAATCTGACAAAGACATTTCCTTTCCCTTTGAAGACTATAGGGCCAAAGGAAATACCCTCTGATAACCAAGAGAAAGAAGCTTTCTGAGAAACTTCTTTGTGTTCTGTTAAATCATCTCACAGAGTTACAGCTTTCCCCTCAAGAAGCCTTTCGCTAAGACAGTTCTTATGGAATTGGCAAAGTGATATTTGGAAGCCCATAGAGGGCTATGGTGAGAAAGGAAATATCCTCCCATTAAATCTGGAAAGAAGCTTTCTGAGAAACTGCTTAGTGTTCTGTTAATTTATCTCAGAGAGTTACATCTGTATTTCGTGGATCTCTTTGCTAGCCTTATTTCTGTGGAATCTGACAACAGATATTTCCTTTCCCTTTGAAGACTATAGGGCCAAAGGAAATATCCTCCTATAACCAAGAGAAGGAAGCTTTCTGAGAAACTTCTTTGTGTTCTGTGAAATCATCTCACAGAGTTACAGCTTTCCCCTCAAGAAGCCTTTCGCTAAGACAGTTCTTGTGGAATTGGCAAAGTGATATTTGGAAGCCCGTAGAGGGCTATGGTGAAAAAGGCAATATCCTCCGATGAAATCTGGAAAGAAGCTTTCTGAGAAACTGCTTAGTGTTCTGTTAATTCATCTCACAGAGTTACATCTGTATTTCGTGGATATCTTTGCTAGCCTTATTTCTGTGGAATCTGACAACAGATATTTCCTTTCCCTTTGAAGACTATAGGGCCAAAGGAAATATCCTCCGATAACCAAGAGAAAGAAGCTTTCTGAGAAACTTCTTTGTGTTCTGTGAAATCATCTCACAGAGTTACAGCTTTCCCCTCAAGAAGCCTTTCGCTAAGACAGTTCTTGTGGAATTGGCAAAGTGATATTTGGAAGCCCATAGCGGGCTATGGTGAAAAAGGAAATATCCTCCGATGAAATCTGGAAAGAAGCTTTCTGAGAAACTGCTTAGTGTTCTGTTAATTCATATCACAGAGTTACATCTGTATTTCGTGGATTTCATTGCTAGCCTTATTTCTGTGGAATCTGACAAAGATATTTCCTTTCCCTTTGAAGACTATAGGGCCAAAGGAAATATCCTCTGATAACCAAGAGAAAGAAGCTTTCTGAGAAACTTCTTTGTGTTCTGTGAAATCATCTCAGAGAGTTACAGCTTTCCCCTCAAGAAGCTTTTAGCTAAGACAGTTCTTGTGGAGTAGGAAAAGTGTTATTTGGAAGCACATAGAGGGCTATGGTGAGAAAGGAATTATCCTCCCATGAAATCTGGAAAGAAGCTTTCTGAGAAACTGCTTAGTGTTCTGTTAATTTATCTCACAGAGTTACATCTGTATTTCTTGGATCTCTTTGCTAGCCTTATTTCTGTGGAATCTGACAACAGATATTTCCTTTCCCTTTGAAGACTATAGGGCCAAAGGAAATATCCTCCGATAACCAAGAGAAAGAAGCTTTCTGAGAAACTTCTTTGTGTTCTGTGAATTCATCTCACAGAGTTACAGCTTTCCCCTCAAGAAGCCTTTCGCTAAGACAGTTCTTGTGGAATTGGCAAAGTGATATTTGGAAGCCCATAGAGGGCTATGGTGAAAAAGGAAATATCCTCCGATGAAATCTGGAAAGAAGCTTTCTGAGAAACTGCTTAGTGTTCTGTTAATTCATCTCACAGAGTTACATCTGTATTTCGTGGATCTCTTTGCTAGCCTTATTTCTGTGGAATCTGACAACAGATATTTCCCTTCCCTTTGTAGACTAAGGGGCCAAAGGAAATATCCTCCGATAACCAAGAGAAAGAATCTTTCTGAGAAACTTCCTTGTGTTCTGTGAAATCATCTCATAGAGTTACAGCTTTCCTCTCAAGAAGCGTTTCGCTAAGACAGTTCTTGTGGAATTGGCAAAGTGATATTTTGAAGCCCATAGAGGGCTATGGTGAAAAAGGAAATATCCTCCGATGAAATCTGGAAAGAAGCTTTCTGAGAAACTGCTTAGTGTTCTGTTAATTCATCTCACAGAGTTACATCTGTATTTCTTGGATTTCTTTGCTAGCCTTATTTCTGTGGAATCTGACAAAGACATTTCCTTTCCCTTTGAAGACTATAGGGCCAAAGGAAATACCCTCTGATAACCAAGAGAAAGAAGCTTTCTGAGAAACTTCTTTGTGTTCTGTGAAATCATCTCACAGAGTTACAGCTTTGCCCTCAAGAAGCCTTTCGCTAAGACAGTTCTTGTGGAATTGGCAAAGTGATATTTGGAAGCCCATAGAGGGCTATGGTGAGAAAGGAAATATCCTCCCATTAAATCTGGAAAGAAGCTTTCTGAGAAACTGCTTAGTGTTCTGTTAATTCATCTCAGAGAGTTACATCTGTACTTCGTGGATCTCTTTGCTAGCCTTATTTCTGTGGAATCTGACAACAGATATTTCCTTTCCCTTTGAAGACTATAGGGCCAAAGGAAATATCCTCCTATAACAAAGAGAAGGAAACTTTCTGAGAAACTTCTTTGTGTTCTGTGAAATCATCTCACAGAGTTACAGCTTTCCCCTCAAGAAGCCTTTCGCTAAGACAGTTCTTGTGGAATTGACAAAGTGATATTTGGAAGCCCTTAGAGGGCTATGGTGAAAAAGGAAATATCCTCCGATGAAATCTGGAAAGAAGCTTTCTGAGATACTGCTTAGTGTTCTGTTAATTCATCTCACAGAGTTACATCAGTATTTCGTGGATATCTTTGCTAGCCTTATTTCTGTGGAATCTGACAACAGATATTTCCTTTCCCTTTGAAGACTATAGGGCCAAAGGAAATATCCTCCGATAACAAAGAGAAAGAAGCTTTCTGAGAAACTTCTTTGTGTTCTGTGAAATCATCTCACAGAGTTACAGCTTTCCCCTCAAGAAGCCTTTCGCTAAGACAGTTCTTGTGGAATTGGCAAAGTGATATTTGGAAGCCCATAGAAGGCTATGGTGAAAAAGGAAATATCCTCCGATGAAATCCGGAAAGAAGCTTTCTGAGAAACTGCTTAGTGTTCTGTTAATTCATTTCACAGAGTTACATCTGTATTTCGTGGATCTCTTTGCTAGCCTTATTTCTGTGGAATCTGACAACAGATATTTCCTTTCCCTTTGAAGAGTATAGGGCCAAAGGAAATATCCTCCGATAACAAAGAGAAAGAAGCTTTCTGAGAAACTTCTTTGTGTTCTGTGAAATCATCTCACAGAGTTACAGCTTTCCCCTAAAGAAGCTTTTGGATAAGACAGTTCTTGTGGAATAGGAAAAGTGTTATTTGGAAGCACATAGAGGGCTATGGTGAGAAAGGAAGTGTCCTCCCATGAAATCTGGAAAGAAGCTTTCTGAGAAACTGCTTAGTGTTCCGTTAATTTATCTCACCGAGTTACATCTGTATTTCGTGGATCTCTTTGCTAGCCTTATTTCTGTGGAATCTGACAACAGATATTTCCTTTCCCTTTGAAGACTATAGGGCCAAAGGAAATATCCTCCGATAACAAAGAGAAAGAAGCTTTCTGAGAAACTTCTTTGTGTTCTGTGAATTCATCTCACAGAGTTACAGCTTTCCCCTCAAGAAGCCTTTCGCTAAGACAGTTCTTGTGGAATTGGCAAAGTGATATTTGGAAGACCATAGAGGGCAATGGTGAAAAAGGAAATATCCTCCGATGAAATCTGGAAAGAAGCTTTCTGAGAAACTGCTTAGTGTTCTGTTAATTCATCTCACAGAGTTACATCTGTATTTCGTGGATCTCTTTGCTAGCCTTATTTCTGTGGAATCTGACAAAGACATTTCCTTTCCCTTTGAAGACTATAGGGCCAAAGGAAATACCCTCTGATAACCAAGAGAAAGAAGCTTTCTGAGAAACTTCTTTGTGTTCTGTTAAATCATCTCACAGAGTTACAGCTTTCCCCTCAAGAAGCCTTTCGCTAAGACAGTTCTTATGGAATTGGCAAAGTGATATTTGGAAGCCCATAGAGGGCTATGGTGAGAAAGGAAATATCCTCCCATTAAATCTGGAAAGAAGCTTTCTGAGAAACTGCTTAGTGTTCTGTTAATTTATCTCAGAGAGTTACATCTGTATTTCGTGGATCTCTTTGCTAGCCTTATTTCTGTGGAATCTGACAACAGATATTTCCTTTCCCTTTGAAGACTATAGGGCCAAAGGAAATATCCTCCTATAACCAAGAGAAGGAAGCTTTCTGAGAAACTTCTTTGTGTTCTGTGAAATCATCTCACAGAGTTACAGCTTTCCCCTCAAGAAGCCTTTCGCTAAGACAGTTCTTGTGGAATTGGCAAAGTGATATTTGGAAGCCCGTAGAGGGCTATGGTGAAAAAGGCAATATCCTCCGATGAAATCTGGAAAGAAGCTTTCTGAGAAACTGCTTAGTGTTCTGTTAATTCATCTCACAGAGTTACATCTGTATTTCGTGGATATCTTTGCTAGCCTTATTTCTGTGGAATCTGACAACAGATATTTCCTTTCCCTTTGAAGACTATAGGGCCAAAGGAAATATCCTCCGATAACCAAGAGAAAGAAGCTTTCTGAGAAACTTCTTTGTGTTCTGTGAAATCATCTCACAGAGTTACAGCTTTCCCCTCAAGAAGCCTTTCGCTAAGACAGTTCTTGTGGAATTGGCAAAGTGATATTTGGAAGCCCATAGCGGGCTATGGTGAAAAAGGAAATATCCTCCCATGAAATCTGGAAAGAAGCTTTCTGAGAAACTGCTTAGTGTTCTGTTAATTCATATCACAGAGTTACATCTGTATTTCGTGGATTTCTTTGCTAGCCTTATTTCTGTGGAATCTGACAAAGATATTTCCTTTCCCTTTGAAGACTATAGGGCCAAAGGAAATATCCTCTGATAACCAAGAGAAAGAAGCTTTCTGAGAAACTTCTTTGTGTTCTGTGAAATCATCTCACAGAGTTACAGCTTTCCCCTCAAGAAGCCTTTCGCTAAGACAGTTCTTGTGGAATTGGCAAAGTGATATTTGGAAGTCCATAGAGGGCTATGGTGAAAAAGGAAATATCCTCCGATGAAATCCGGAAAGAAGCTTTCTGAGAAACTGCTTAGTGTTCTGTTAATTCATTTCACAGAGTTACATCTGTATTTCGTGGATCACTTTGCTAGCCTTATTTCTGTGGAATATGACAACAGATATTTCCTTTCCCTTTGAAGAGTATAGGGCCAAAGGAAATATCCTCTTATAACAAAGAGAAAGAAGCTTTCTGAGAAACTTCTTTGTGTTCTGTGAAATCATCTCACAGAGTTACAGCTTTCCCCTCAAGAAGCCTTTCGCTAAGACAGTTCTTGTGGAATTGGCAAAGTGATATTTGGAAGTCCATAGAGGGCTATGGTGAAAAAGGAAATATCCTCCGATGAAATCCGGAAAGAAGCTTTCTGAGAAACTGCTTAGTGTTCTGTTAATTCATTTCACAGAGTTACATCTGTATTTCGTGGATCTCTTTGCTAGCCTTATTTCTGTGGAATATGACAACAGATATTTCCTTTCCCTTTGAAGTGTATAGGGCCAAAGGAAATATCCTCCGATAACAAAGAGAAAGAAGCTTTCTGAGAAACTTCTTTGTGTTCTGTGAAATCATCTCACAGAGTTACAGCTTTCCCCTCAAGAAGGTTTTAGCTAAGACAGTTCTTGTGGAAAAGGAAAAGTGTTATTTGGAAGCACACAAGGGGCTATGGTGAGAAAGGAAGTATCCTCCCATGAAATCTGGAAAGAAGCTTTCTGAGAAACTGCTTAGTTTTCTGTTAATTTATCTCACAGAGTTACATCTGTATTTCGTGGATCTCTTTGCTAGCCTTATTTCTGTGGAATCTGACAACAGATATTTCCTTTCCCTTTGAAGACTATAGGGCCAAAGGAAATATCCTCCGATAACAAAGAGAAAGAAGCTTTCTGAGAAACTTCTTTGTGTTCTGTGAAATCATCTCACAGAGTTACAGCTTTCCCCTCAAGAAGCCTTTCGCTAAGACAGTCCTTGTGGAATTGGCAAAGTGATATTTGGAAGCCCATAGAGGGCTATGGTCAAAAAGGAAATATCCTCCGATGAAATCTGGAAAGAAGCTTTCTGAGAAACTGCTTAGTGTTCTGTTAATTCATCTCACAGAGTTACATCTGTATTTCGTGGATCTCTTTGCTAGCCTTATTTCTTTGGAATCTCACAACAGATATTTCCTTTCCCTTTGAAGGCTATGGGGCCAAAGGAAATATCCTCCGATAACCAAGAGAAAGAAGCTTTCTGAGAAACTTCCTTGTGTTCTGTGAAATCATCTCATAGAGTTACAGCTTTCCCCTCAAGAAGCCTTTCGCTAAGACAGTTCTTGTGGAATTGGCAAAGTGATATTTGGAAGACCATAGAGGGCTATGGTGAAAAAGGAAATATCCTCCGATGAAATCTGGAAAGAAGCTTTCTGGGAAACTGCTTAGTGTTCTGTTAATTCATCTCACAGAGTTACATCTGTATTTCGTGGATTTCTTTGCTAGCCTTATTTCTGTGGAATCTGACAAAGACATTTCCTTTCCCTTTGAAGACTATAGGGCCAAAGGAAATACCCTCTGATAACCAAGAGAAAGAAGCTTTCTGAGAAACTTCTTTGTGTTCTGTGAAATCATCTCACAGAGTTACAGCTTTCCCCTCAAGAAGCCTTTCGCTAAGACAGTTCTTATGGAATTGGCAAAGTGATATTTGGAAGCCCATAGAGGGCTATGGTGAGAAAGGAAATATCCTCCCATTAAATCTGGAAAGAAGCTTTCTGAGAAACTGCTTAGTGTTCTGTTAATTTATCTCAGAGAGTTACATCTGTATTTCGTGGATCTCTTTGCTAGCCTTATTTCTGTGGAATATGACAACAGATATTTCCTTTCCCTTTGAAGACTATAGGGCCAAAGGAAATATCCTCCTATAACCAAGAGAAGGAAGCTTTCTGAGAAACTTCTTTGTGTTCTGTGAAATCATCTCACAGAGTTACAGCTTTCCCCTCAAGAAGCCTTTCGCTAAGACAGTTCTTGTGGAATTGGCAAAGTGATATTTGGAAGCCCGTAGAGGGCTATGGTGAAAAAGGCAATATCCTCCGATGAAATCTGGAAAGAAGCTTTCTGAGAAACTGCTTAGTGTTCTGTTAATTCATCTCACAGAGTTACATCTGTATTTCGTGGATATCTTTGCTAGCCTTATTTCTGTGGAATCTGACAACAGATATTTCCTTTCCCTTTGAAGACTATAGGGCCAAAGGAAATATCCTCCGATAACCAAGAGAAAGAAGCTTTCTGAGAAACTTCTTTGTGTTCTGTGAAATCATCTCACAGAGTTACAGCTTTCCCCTCAAGAAGCCTTTCGCTAAGACAGTTCTTGTGGAATTGGCAAAGTGATATTTGGAAGCCCATAGCGGGCTATGGTGAAAAAGGAAATATCCTCCGATGAAATCTGGAAAGAAGCTTTCTGAGAAACTGCTTAGTGTTCTGTTAATTCATATCACAGAGTTACATCTGTATTTCGTGGATTTCATTGCTAGCCTTATTTCTGTGGAATCTGACAAAGATATTTCCTTTCCCTTTGAAGACTATAGGGCCAAAGGAAATATCCTCTGATAACCAAGAGAAAGAAGCTTTCTGAGAAACTTCTTTGTGTTCTGTGAAATCATCTCAGAGAGTTACAGCTTTCCCCTCAAGAAGCTTTTAGCTAAGACAGTTCTTGTGGAATAGGAAAAGTGTTATTTGGAAGCACATAGAGGGCTATGGTGAGAAAGGAATTATCCTCCCATGAAATCTGGAAAGAAGCTTTCTGAGAAACTGCTTAGTGTTCTGTTAATTTATCTCACAGAGTTACATCTGTATTTCTTGGATCTCTTTGCTAGCCTTATTTCTGTGGAATCTGACAACAGATATTTCCTTTCCCTTTGAAGACTATAGGGCCAAAGGAAATATCCTCCGATAACCAAGAGAAAGAAGCTTTCTGAGAAACTTCTTTGTGTTCTGTGAATTCATCTCACAGAGTTACAGCTTTCCCCTCAAGAAGCCTTTCGCTAAGACAGTTCTTGTGGAATTGGCAAAGTGATATTTGGAAGCCCATAGAGGGCTATGGTGAAAAAGGAAATATCCTCCGATGAAATCTGGAAAGAAGCTTTCTGAGAAACTGCTTAGTGTTCTGTTAATTCATCTCACAGAGTTACATCTGTATTTCGTGGATCTCTTTGCTAGCCTTATTTCTGTGGAATCTGACAACAGATATTTCCCTTCCCTTTGTAGACTATGGGGCCAAAGGAAATATCCTCCGATAACCAAGAGAAAGAATCTTTCTGAGAAACTTCCTTGTGTTCTGTGAAATCATCTCATAGAGTTACAGCTTTCCCCTCAAGAAGCGTTTCGCTAAGACAGTTCTTGTGGAATTGGCAAAGTGATATTTTGAAGCCCATAGAGGGCTATGGTGAAAAAGGAAATATCCTCCGATGAAATCTGGAAAGAAGCTTTCTGAGAAACTGCTTAGTGTTCTGTTAATTCATCTCACAGAGTTACATCTGTATTTCTTGGATTTCTTTGCTAGCCTTATTTCTGTG
Organism: Macaca nemestrina; assembly: GCF_043159975.1. Classification (NCBI taxonomy): domain Eukaryota; kingdom Metazoa; phylum Chordata; class Mammalia; order Primates; family Cercopithecidae; genus Macaca; species Macaca nemestrina. The sequence continues at coordinate 31,012,138 of NC_092141.1, read as the reverse complement.
GAATCTGACAAAGACATTTCCTTTCCCTTTGAAGACTATAGGGCCAAAGGAAATACCCTCTGATAACCAAGAGAAAGAAGCTTTCTGAGAAACTTCTTTGTGTTCTGTGAAATCATCTCACAGAGTTACAGCTTTGCCCTCAAGAAGCCTTTCGCTAAGACAGTTCTTGTGGAATCGGCAAAGTGATATTTGGAAGCCCATAGAGGGCTATGGTGAGAAAGGAAATATCCTCCCATTAAATCTGGAAAGAAGCTTTCTGAGAAACTGCTTAGTGTTCTGTTAATTCATCTCAGAGAGTTACATCTGTACTTCGTGGATCTCTTTGCTAGCCTTATTTCTGTGGAATCTGACAACAGATATTTCCTTTCCCTTTGAAGACTATAGGGCCAAAGGAAATATCCTCCTATAACAAAGAGAAGGAAACTTTCTGAGAAACTTCTTTGTGTTCTGTGAAATCATCTCACAGAGTTACAGCTTTCCCCTCAAGAAGCCTTTCGCTAAGACAGTTCTTGTGGAATTGACAAAGTGATATTTGGAAGCCCTTAGAGGGCTATGGTGAAAAAGGAAATATCCTCCGATGAAATCTGGAAAGAAGCTTTCTGAGATACTGCTTAGTGTTCTGTTAATTCATCTCACAGAGTTACATCAGTATTTCGTGGATATCTTTGCTAGCCTTATTTCTGTGGAATCTGACAACAGATATTTCCTTTCCCTTTGAAGACTATAGGGCCAAAGGAAATATCCTCCGATAACAAAGAGAAAGAAGCTTTCTGAGAAACTTCTTTGTGTTCTGTGAAATCATCTCACAGAGTTACAGCTTTCCCCTCAAGAAGCCTTTCGCTAAGACAGTTCTTGTGGAATTGGCAAAGTGATATTTGGAAGCCCATAGAAGGCTATGGTGAAAAAGGAAATATCCTCCGATGAAATCCGGAAAGAAGCTTTCTGAGAAACTGCTTAGTGTTCTGTTAATTCATTTCACAGAGTTACATCTGTATTTCGTGGATCTCTTTGCTAGCCTTATTTCTGTGGAATCTGACAACAGATATTTCCTTTCCCTTTGAAGAGTATAGGGCCAAAGGAAATATCCTCCGATAACAAAGAGAAAGAAGCTTTCTGAGAAACTTCTTTGTGTTCTGTGAAATCATCTCACAGAGTTACAGCTTTCCCCTCAAGAAGCTTTTGGATAAGACAGTTCTTGTGGAATAGGAAAAGTGTTATTTGGAAGCACATAGAGGGCTATGGTGAGAAAGGAAGTGTCCTCCCATGAAATCTGGAAAGAAGCTTTCTGAGAAACTGCTTAGTGTTCCGTTAATTTATCTCACCGAGTTACATCTGTATTTCGTGGATCTCTTTGCTAGCCTTATTTCTGTGGAATCTGACAACAGATATTTCCTTTCCCTTTGAAGACTATAGGGCCAAAGGAAATATCCTCCGATAACAAAGAGAAAGAAGCTTTCTGAGAAACTTCTTTGTGTTCTGTGAATTCATCTCACAGAGTTACAGCTTTCCCCTCAAGAAGCCTTTCGCTAAGACAGTTCTTGTGGAATTGGCAAAGTGATATTTGGAAGCCCATGGGGGCTATGGTGAAACAGTAAATATCCTCCGATGAAATCTGGAAAGAAGCTTTCTGAGAAACTGCTTAGTGTTCTGTTAATTCATCTCACAGAGTTACATCTGTATTTCGTGGATCTCTTTGCTAGCCTTATTTCTGTGGAATCTGACAACAGATATTTCCCTTCCCTTTGAAGACTATGGGGCCAAAGGAAATATCCTCCGATAAACAAGAGAAAGAAGCGTTCTTAGAAACTTCCTTGTGTTCTGTGAAATCATCTCATAGAGTTACAGCTTTCCCGTCAAGAAGCCTTTCGCTAAGACAGTTCTTCTGGAATTGGCAAAGTGATATTTGGAAGCCCATAGAGGGCTATGGTGAAAAAGGAAATATCCTCCGATGAAATCTGGAAAGAAGCTTTCTGAGAAACTGCTTAGTGTTCTGTTAATTCATCTCACAGAGTTACATCTGTATTTCGTGGATTTCTTTGCTAGCCTTATTTCTGTGGAATCTGACAAAGACATTTCCTTTCCCTTTGAAGACTATAGGGCCAAAAGAAATACCCTCTGATAACCAAGAGAAAGAAGCTTTCTGAGAAACTTCTTTGTGTTCTGTGAAATCATCTCACAGAGTTACAGCTTTCCCCTCAAGAAGCCTTTCGCTAAGACAGTTCTTGTGGAATTGGCAAAGTGATATTTGGAAGCCCATAGAGGGCTATGGTGAGAAAGGAAATATCCTCCCATGAAATCTGGAAAGAAGCTTTCTGAGAAACTGCTTAGTGTTCTGTTAATTCATCTCAGAGAGTTACATCTGTATTTCGTGGATCTCATTGGTAGCCTTATTTCTGTGGAATCTGACAACAGATATTTCCTTTGCCTTTGAAGACTATAGGGCCAAAGGAAATATCCTCCTATAACCAAGAGAAGGAAGCTTTCTGAGAAACTTCTTTGTGTTCTGTGAAATCATCTCACAGAGTTACAGCTTTCCCCTCAAGAAGCCTTTTGCTAAGACAGTTCTTGTGGAATTGGAAAAGTGTTATTTGGAAGCCCATAGAGGGGTATGGTGAAAAAGGAAATATCCTCCGATGAAATCTGGAAAGAAGCTTTCTGAGAAACTGCTTAGTGTTCTGTTAATTCATCTCACAGAGTTCCATCTGTATTTCGTGGATCTCTTTGCTAGCCTTATTTCTGTGGAATCTGACAACAGATATTTCCTTTCCCTTTGAAGACTATAGGGCCAAAGGAAATATCCTCCGATAACAAAGAGAAAGAAGCTTTCTGAGAAACTTCTTTGTGTTCTGTGAAATCATCTCACAGAGTTACAGCTTTCCCCTCAAGAAGCCTTTCGCTAAGACAGTTCTTGTGGAATTGGCAAAGTGATATTTGGAAGCCCATAGAGGGCTATGGTGAAAAAGGAAATATCCTCCGATGAAATCTGGAAAGAAGCTTTCTGAGAAACTGCTTAGTGTTCTGTTAATTCATATCACAGAGTTACATCTGTATTTCGTGGATTTCTTTGCTAGCCTTATTTCTGTGGAATCTGACAAAGATATTTCCTTTCCCTTTGAAGACTATAGGGCCAAAGGAAATATCCTCTGATAACCAAGAGAAAGAAGCTTTCTGAGAAACTTCTTTGTGTTCTGTGAAATCATCTCACAGAGTTACAGCTTTCCCCTCAAGAAGCCTTTCGCTAAGACAGTTCTTGTGGAATTGGCAAAGTGATATTTGGAAGTCCATAGAGGGCTATGGTGAAAAAGGAAATATCCTCCGATGAAATCCGGAAAGAAGCTTTCTGAGAAACTGCTTAGTGTTCTGTTAATTCATTTCACAGAGTTACATCTGTATTTCGTGGATCTCTTTGCTAGCCTTATTTCTCTGGAATATGACAACAGATATTTCCTTTCCCTTTGAAGAGTATAGGGCCAAAGGAAATATCCTCCTATAACAAAGAGAAAGAAGCTTTCTGAGAAACTTCTTTGTGTTCTGTGAAATCATCTCACAGAGTTACAGCTTTCCCCTCAAGAAGCTTTTAGCTAAGACAGATCTTGTGGAATAGGAAAAGTGTTATTTGGAAACACATAGAGGGCTATGGTGAGAAAGGAAGAATCCTCCCATGAAATCTGGAAAGAAGCTTTCTGAGAAACTGCTTAGTGTTCTGTTAATTTATCTCACAGAGTTACATCTGTATTTCGTGGATCTCTTTGCTAGCCTTATTTCTGTGGAATCTGACAACAGATATTTCCTTTCCCTTTGAAGACTATAGGGCCAAAGGAAATATCCTCCTATAACAAAGAGAAAGAAGCTCTCTGAGAAACTTCTTTGGGTTCTGTGAAATCATCTCACAGAGTTACAGCTTTCCCCTCAAGAAGCCTTTCGCTAAGACAGTTCTTGTGGAATTGGCAAAGTGATATTTGGAAGCCCATAGAGGGCTATGGTGAAAAAGGAAATATCCTCCGATGAAATCTGGAAAGAAGCTTTCTGAGAAACTGCTTAGTGTTCTGTTAATTCATCTCACAGAGTTACATCTGTATTTCGTGGATTTCTTTGCTAGCCTTATTTCTGTGGAATCGGACAAAGACATTTCCTTTCCCTTTGAAGACTATAGGTCCAAAGGAAATACCCTCTGATAACCAAGAGAAAGAAGCTTTCTGAGAAACTTCTTTGTGTTCTGTGAAATCATCTCACAGAGTTACAGCTTTCCCCTCAAGAAGCCTTTCGCTAAGACAGTTCTTGTGGAATTGGCAAAGTGATATTTGGAAGCCCATAGAGGGCTATGGTGAAAAAGGAAATATCCTCCGATGAAATCTGGAAAGAAGCTTTCTGAGAAACTGCTTAGTGTTCTGTTAATTCATCTCACAGAGTTACATCTGTATTTCGTGGATTTCTTTGCTAGCCTTATTTCTGTGGAATCTGACAAAGACATTTACTTTCCCTTTGAAGACCATAGGGCCAAAGGAAATATGCTCCCATAACCAAGAGAAGGAAGCTTTCTGAGAAACTTCTTTGTGTTCTGTGAAATCATCTCGCAGACTTACAGCTTTCCCCTCAAGAAGCCTTTCGCTTAGACAGTTCTTGTGGAATTGGCAAAGTGATATTTGGAAGCCCATAGAGGGCTATGATGAAAAAGGAAATATCCTCCGATGAAATCTGGAAAGAAGCTTTCTGAGAAACTGCTTAGTGTTCTGTTAATTCATCTCACAGAGTTACATCTGTATTTCGTGGATCTCTTTGCTAGCCTTTTTTCTGTGGAATCTGACAACAGATATTTCCTTTCCCTCTGAAGACAATAGGGCCAAAAGAAATATCCTCCGATGACCAAGAGAAAGAAGCTTTCTGAGAAACTTCTTTGTGTTCTGTGAAATCATCTCACAGAGTTACAGCTTTCCCCTCAAGAAGCCTTTCGCTAAGACAGTTCTTGTGGAATTGGTAAAGTGTTATTTGGAAGCCATAGAGGGCTATGGTGAAAAAGGAAATATCCTCCGATGAAATCTGGAAAGAAGCTTTCTGAGAAACTGCTTAGTGTTCTGTTAATTCATCTCACAGAATTACATCTGTATTTCGTGGATGTCTTTGATAGCCTTATTTCTGTGGAATCTGACAAAGATATTTCCTTTCCCTTTGAAGACTATAGGGCCAAAGGAAATATCCTCTGATAACCAAGAGAAACAAGCTTTCTGAGAAACTTCTTTGCGTTCTGTGAAATCATCTCACAGAGTTACAGCTTTCCCCTCAACAAGCCTTTCGCTAAGACAGTTCTTGTGGAATTGGCAAAGTGATATTTGGAAGCCCAGAGAGGGCTATGGTGAAAAAGGAAATATCCTCCGATGAAATCTGGAAAGAAGCTTTCTGAGAAACTGCTTAGTGTTCTGTTAATTCATTTCGCAGAGTTACATCTGTATTTCGTGGATCTCTTTGCTAGCCTTATTTCTGTGGAATCTGACAACAGATATTTCCTTTCCCTTTGAAGACTATAGGGCCAAAGGAAATATCCTCCGATAACAAAGAGAAAGAAGCTTTCTGAGAAACTTCTTTGTGTTCTGTGAAATCACCTCACAGAGTTACAGCTTTCCCCTCAAGAAGCTTTTCGCTAAGACAGTTCTTGTGGAATTGGCAAAGTGTTATTTGGAAGCACATAGAGGGCTATGGTAAGAAAGGAAATATCCTCCGATGAAATCCGGAAAGAAGCTTTCTGAGAAACTGCTTAGTGTTCTGTTAATTCATTTCACAGAGTTACATCTGTATTTCGTGGATCTCTTTGCTAGCCTTATTTCTGTGGAATATGACAACAGATATTTCCTTTCCCTTTGAAGAGTATAGGGCCGAAGGAAATATCCTCCTATAATAAAGAGAAAGAAGCTTTCTGAGAAACTTCTTTGTGTTCTGTGAAATCATCTCACAGAGTTACAGCTTTCCCCTCAAGAAGCTTTTAGCTAAGACAGTTCTTGTGGAATAGGAAAAGTGTTATTTGGAAACACATAGAGGGCTATGGTGAGAAAGGAAGTATCCTCCCATGAAATCTGGAAAGAAGCTTTCTGAGAAACTGCTTAGTGTTCTGTTAATTTATCTCACAGAGTTACATCTGTATTTCGTGGATCTCTTTGCTAGCCTTATTTCTGTGGAATCTGACAACAGATATTTCCTTTCCCTTTGAAGACTATAGGGCCAAAGGAAATATCCTCCTATAACCAAGAGAAGGAAGCTTTCTGAGAAACTTCTTTGTGTTCTGTGAAATCATCTCACAGAGTTACAGCTTTCCCCTCAAGAAGACTTTCGCTAAGACAGTTCTTGTGGAATTGGCAAAGTGATATTTGGAAGCCCATAGAGGGCTATGGTGAGAAAGGAAATATCCTCCCACTAAATCTGGAAAGAAGCTTTCTGAGAAACTGCTTAGTGTTCTGTTAATTCATCTCAGAGAGTTACATCTGTATTTCGTGGATCTCTTTGCTAGCCTTATTTCTGTGGAATCTGACAACAGATATTTCCTTTCCCTTTGAAGACTAGAGGGCCAAAGGAAATATCCTCCTATAACCAAGAGAAGGAAGCTTTCTGAGAAACTTCTTTGTGTTCTGTGAAATCATCTCGCAGACTTACAGCTTTCCCCTCAAGAAGCCTTTCGCTTAGACAGGTCTTGTGGAATTGGCAAAGTTATATTTGGAAGCACATAGAGGGCTATGGTGAAAAAGAAAATATCCTCCGATGAAATCTGGAAAGAAGATTTCTGAGAAACTGCTTAGTGTTCTGTTAATTCATCTCACAGAGTTACATCTGTATTTCGTGGATCTCTTTGCTAGCCTTTTTTCTGTGGAATCTGACAACAGATATTTCCTTTCCCTCTGAAGACAATAGGGCCAAAAGAAATATCCTCCGATGACCAAGAGAAAGAAGCTTTCTGAGAAACTTCTTTGTGTTCTGTGAAATCATCTCACAGAGTTACAGCTTTCCCTTCCAGAAGCCTTTCACTAAGACAGTTCTTGTGGAATTGGCAAAGTGATATTTGGAAGCCCATAGAGGGCTATGGTGAAAAAGGAAATATCCTCCGATGAAATCTGGAAAGAAGCTTTCTGAGAAACTGCTTAGTGTTCTGTTAATTCATCTCACAGAGTTACATCTGTATTTCGTGGATCTCTTTGCTAGCCTTATTTCTGTGGAATCTGACAACAGATATTTCCTTTCCCTTTGAAGACTATAGGGCCAAAGGAAATATCCTCCGATAACCAAGAGAAAGAAGCTTTCTGAGAAACTTCTTTGTGTTCTGTGAAATCATCTCACAGAATTACAGTTTTCCCCTCAAGAAGTCTTTCGCTAAGAGAATTCTTGTGGAATTGGCAAAGTGATATTTGGAAGCCCATAGAGGACTATGGTGAAAAAGGAAATATCCTCTGATTAAATCTGGAAAGAAGCTTTCTGAGAAACTGCTTAGTGTTCTGTTTATTCATCTCACAGAGTTACATCTGTATTTCGTGGATCTCTTTGCTAGCCTTATTTCTGTGGAATCTGACAACAGATATTTCCTTTCCCTTTGAAGACTATGGGGCCTAAGGAAATATCCTCCGATAACCAAGAGAAAGAAGCTTTCTGAGAAACTTCTTTGTGTTCTGTGAAATCATCTCACAGAGTTACAGCTTTCCCCTCAAGAAGCCTTTCGCTAAGACAGTTCTTGTGGAATTGGCAAACTGTTATTTGGAAGCCCTTAGAGGGCTATGGTGAAAAAGGAAATATCCTCCGATGAAATCTGGAAAGAAGCTTTCTGAGAAACTGCTTAGTGTTCTGTTAATTCATCTCACAGAATTACATCTGTATTTCGTGGATGGCTTTGATAGCCTTATTTCTGTGGAATCTGACAACAGATATTTCCTTTCCCTTTGAAGACTATAGGGCCAAAGGAAATATCCTCTGATAACCAAGAGAAACAAGCTTTCTGAGAAACTTCTTTGCGTTGTGTGAAACCATCTCACAGAGTTACAGCTTTCCCCTAAAGAAGCCTTTCGCTAAGACAGTTCTTGTGGAATTGGCAAAGTGATATTTGGAAGCCCATAGAGGGCTATGGTGAAAAAGGAAATATCCTCCGATGAAATCTGGAAAGAAGCTTTCTGAGAAACTGCTTAGTGTTCTGTTAATTCATTTCACAGAGTTACATCTGTATTTCGTGGATCTCTTTGCTAGCCTTATTTCTGTGGAATCTGACAACAGATATTTCCTTTCCCTTTGAAGACTATAGGGCCAAAGGAAATATCCTCCGATAACCAAGAGAAAGAAGCTTTCTGAGAAACTTCTTTGTGTTCTGTGAAATCATCTCACAGAGTTACAGCTTTCCCCTAAAAAGCTTTTCGCTAAGACAGTTCTTGTGGAATTTGCAAAGTGTTATTTGGAAGCACATAGAGGGCTACGGTGAGAAAGAAAATATCTTCCCATGAAATCTGGAAAGAAGCTTTCTGAGAAACTGCTTAGTGTTCTGTTAATTCATCTCACAGAGTTACATCTGTATTTCGTGGATCTCTTTGCTAGCCTTATTTCTGTGGAATCTGAGAACAGATATTTCCTTTCCCTTTGAAGACTATGGGGCCAAAGGAAATATCCTCATATAAGCAAGAGAAGGAAACTTTCTGAGAAACTTCTTTGTGTTCTGTGAAATCTTCTCACAGAGTGACAGCTTTCCCCTCAAGAAGCTTTTCGCTAAGACAGTTCTTTTGGAAATGGCAAAGTGTTATTTGTAAGCACATAGAGGGCTATGGTGAGAAAAGAAATATCCTCCCATGAAATCTGGAAAGAAGCTTTCTGAGAAACTGCTTAGTGTTCTATAAATTCATCTCACACAGTTACATCTGTATTTCGTGGATCTCTTTGCTAGCCTTATTTCTGTGGAATCTGACAACAGATATTTCCTTTCCCTTTGAAGACTAGAGGGCCAAAGGAAATATCCTCCGATAACAAAGAGAAAGAAGCTTTCTGAGAAACTTCTTTGTGTTCTGTAAAATCATCTCACAGAGTTACAGCTTTCCCCTCAAGAAGCTTTTCGCTAAGACAGTTCTTGTGGAATTGGCAAAATGATATTTGGAAACCCATCGAGGGCTATGGTGAAAAAGGAAATATCCTCCGATGAAATCTGGAAAGAAGCTTTCTGAGAAACTGCTTAGTGTTCTGTTAATTCATCTCACAGAATTACATCTGTATTTCGTGGATGACTTTGCTAGCCTTATTTCTGTGGAATCTGACAAAGATATTTCCTTTCCCTTTGAAGACTATAGGGCCAAAGGAAATATCCTCTCATAACCAAGAGAAAGAAGCTTTCTGAGAAACTTCTTTGTGTTCTGTGAAATCATCTCACAGAGTTACAGCTTTCCCCTCAAGAAGACTTTCGCTAAGACAGTTCTTGTGGAATTGGCAAAGTGATATTTGGAAGCCCATAGAGGGCTATGTTGAAAAAGGAATTATCCTCCCATTAAATCTGGAAAGAAGTTTTCTGAGAAACTGCTTAGTGTTCTGGTAATTCATCTCAGAGAGTTACATCTGTATTTCGTGGATCTCTTTGCTAGCCTTATTTCTGTGGAATCTGACAACAGATATTTCCTTTCCCTTTGAAGACTATAGGGCCAAAGGAAATATCCTCCGATAACAAAGAGAAGGAAGCTTTCTGAGAAACTTCTTTGTGTTCTGTGAAATCAGTTCACAGAGTTACAGCTTTCCCCTCAAGAAGTCTTTCGCTTAGACAGTTCTTGTGGAATTGGCAAAGTGATATTTGGAAGCCCATAGAGGGCTATGGTGAAAAAGGAAATATCCTCCGATGAAATCTGGAAAGAAGCTTTCTGAGAAACTGCTTAGTGTTCTGTTAATTCATCTCACAGAGTTACATCTGTATTTCGTGAATCTCTTTTCTACCCTTTTTTCTGTGGAATCTGACAACAGATATTTCCTTTCCCTCTGAAGACAATAGGGCCAAAAGAGATATCCTCCGATGACCAAGAGAAAGAAGCTTTCTGAGAAACTTCTTTGTGTTCTGTGAAATCATCTCACAGAGTTACAGCTTTCCCCTCAAGAAGCCTTTCGCTAAGACAGTTCTTGTGGAATTGTCAAAGTGATATTTGGAAGCCCATAGAGGGCTATGGTGAAAAAGGAAATATCCTCCGATGAAATCTGGAAAGAAGCTTTCTGAGAAACTCCTTAGTGTTCTGTTAATTCATCTCACAGAGTTACATCTGTATTTCGTGGATCTCTTTGCTAGCCTTTTTTCTGTGGCATCTGACAACAGATATTTCCTTTCCCTTTAAAGACTATAGGCCCAAAGGAAATATCCTCCGATAACAAAGAGAAAGAAGCTTTCTGAGAAACTTCTTTGTGTTCTGTGAAATCATCTCACAGAATTACAGCTTTCCCCTCTAGAAGTCTTTCGCTAAGAGAGTTCTTGTGGAATTGGCAAAGTGATATTTGGAAGCCCATAGAGGACTATGGTGAAAAAGGAAATATCCTCTGATGAAATCTGGAAAGAAGCTTTCTGAGAAACTCCTTAGTGTTCTGTTAATTCATCTCACAGAGTTACATCTGTATTTCGTGGATCTCTTTGCTAGCCTTATTTCTGTGGAATCTGAGAACAGATATTTCCTTTCCCTTTGAAGACTACGGGGCCAAAGGAAATATCCTCCGATAACCAAGAGAAAGAAGCTTTCTGAGAAACTTATTTGTGTTCTGTGAAATCATCTCACAGAGTTACAGCTTTCCCCTCAAGAAGCCTTTCGTTATGACAGTTCCTGTGGAATTGGCAAAGTGTTATTTGGAAGCCCATAGAGGGCTATGGTGGAAAAGGAAATATCCTCCGATGAAATCTGGAAAGAAGCTTTCTGAGAAACTGCTTAGTGTTCTGTTAATTCATCTCACAGAATTACATCTGTATTTCGTGGATGTCTTTGATAGCCTTATTTCTGTGGAATCTGACAAAGATATTTCCTGTCCCTTTGAAGACTATAGGGCCAAAGGAAATATCCTCTGATAACCAAGAGAAACAAGCTTTCTGAGAAACTTCTTCGCGTTCTGTGAAATCATCTCACAGAGTTACAGCTTTCCCCTCAACAAGCCTTTCGCTAAGACAGTTCTTGTGGAATTGGCAAAGTGATATTTGGAAGCCCTTAGAGGGCTATGGTGAAAAAGGAAATATCCTCCGATGAAATCTGGAAAGAAGCTTTCTGAGAAACTGCTTAGTGTTCTGTTAATTCATTTCACAGAGTTACATCTGTATTTCATGGATCTCTTTGCTAGCCTTATTTCTGTGGAATCTGACAAGAGATATTTCCTTTCCCTTTGAAGACTATAGGGCCAAAGGAAATATCCTCTGATAACCAAGAGAAAGAAGCTTTCTGAGAAACTTCTTTGTGTTCTGTGAAATCATCTCACAGAGTTACAGCTTTCCCCTCAAGAAGACTTTCGCTAAGACAGTTCTTGTGGAATTGGCAAAGTGATATTTGGAAGCCCATAGAGGGCTATGTTGAAAAAGGAATTATCCTCCCATTAAATCTGGAAAGAAGTTTTCTGAGAAACTGCTTAGTGTTCTGGTAATTCATCTCAGAGAGTTACATCTGTATTTCGTGGATCTCTTTGCTAGCCTTATTTCTGTGGAATCTGACAACAGATATTTCCTTTCCCTTTGAAGACTATAGGGCCAAAGGAAATATCCTCCGATAACAAAGAGAAGGAAGCTTTCTGAGAAACTTCTTTGTGTTCTGTGAAATCAGTTCACAGAGTTACAGCTTTCCCCTCAAGAAGCCTTTCGCTTAGACAGTTCTTGTGGATTTGGCAAAGTGATATTTGGAAGCCCATAGAGGGCTATGGTGAAAAAGTAAATATCCTCCGATGAAATCTGGAAAGAAGCTTTCTGAGAAACTGCTTAGTGTTCTGTTAATTCATCTCACAGAGTTACATCTGTATTTCGTGAATCTCTTTGCTACACTTTTTTCTGTGGAATCTGACAACAGATATTTCCTTTCCCTCTGAAGACAATAGGGCCAAAAGAGATATCCTCCGATGACCAAGAGAAAGAAGCTTTCTGAGAAACTTCTTTGTGTTCTGTGAAATCATCTCACAGAGTTACAGCTTTCCCCTCAAGAAGCCTTTCGCTAAGACAGTTCCTGTGGAATTGGCAAAGTGATATTTGGAAGCCCATAGAGGGCTATGGTGAAAAAGGAAACATCCTCCGATGAAATCTGGAAAGAAGCTTTCTCTGAAACTGCTTAGTGTTCTGTTAATTCATCTCACAGAGTTACATCTGTATTTCGTGGATCTCTTTGCTAGCCTTTTTTCTGTGGAATCTGACAACAGATATTTCCTTTCCCTTTAAAGACTATAGGCCCAAAGGAAATATCCTCCGATAACAAAGAGAAAGAAGCTTTCTGAGAAACTTCTTTGTGTTCTGTGAAATCATCTCACAGAATTACAGCTTTCCCCTCAAGAAGTCTTTCGCTAAGAGAGTTCTTGTGGAATTGGCAAAGTGATATTTGGAAGCCCATAGAGGACTATGGTGAAAAAGGAAATGTCCTCCGATGAAATCTGGAAAGAAGCTTTCTGAGAAACTGCTTAGTGTTCTGTTAATTCATCTCACAGAGTTACATCTGTATTTCGTGGATCTCTTTGCTAGCCTTATTTCTCTGGAATCTGACAACATATATTTCCTTTCCCTTTGAAGACTATGGGGCCAAAGGAAATATCCTCCGATAACCAAGAGAAAGAAGCTTTCTGAGAAACTTCTTTGTGTTCTGTGACATCATCTCATAGAGTTACAGCTTTCCCCTCAAGAAGCTTTTCGCTAAGACAGTTCTTGTGGAATTGGCAAAGTGGTATTTGGAAGCCCATAGAGGGCTATGGTGAAAAAGGAAATATCCTCCGATGAAATCTGGAAAGAAGCTTTCTGAGAAACTGCTTAGTGTTCTGTTAATTCATCTCACAGAGTTACATCTGTATTTCGTGGATCTCTTTGCTAGCTTTATTTCTGTGGAATCTGACAACAGATATTTCCTTTCCCTTTGAAGACTAAAGGGCCAAAGGAAATATCCTCCTATAACCAAGAGAAGGAAGCTTTCTGAGAAACTTCTTTGTGTTCTGTGAAATCATCTCACAGAGTGACAGCTCTCCCCTCAAGAAGCTTTTCGCTAAGACAGTTCTTGTGGAATTGGCAAAGTGTTATTTGGAAGCACATAGAGGGCTATGGTGAGAAAGGAAATATCCTATCATGAAATCTGGAAAGAAGATTTCTGAGAAACTGCTTAGTGTTCTATTAATTCATCTCACAGAGTTACATCTGTATTTCGTGGATCTCTTTGCTAGCCTTATTTCTGTGGAATCTGACAACAGATATTTCCTTTCCCTTTGAAGACTATAGGGTCAAAGGAAATATCCTCCGATAACAAAGAGAAAGATGCTTTTTGAGAAACTTCTTTGTGTTCTGTGAAATCATTTCACAGAGTTACAGCTTTCCCCTCCAGAAGCCTTTCGCTAAGACAGTTCTTCTGCAATTGGCAAAGTGATATTTGGAAGCCCATAGAGGGCTATGGTGAGAAAGGATATATCCTCCCATTAAATCTGGAAAGAAGCTTTCTGAGAAACTGCTTAGTGTTCTGTTAATTCATCTCAGAGAGTTACATCTGTATTTCGTGGATCTCTTTGCTAGCCTTATTTCTGTGGAATCTGACAACAGATATTTCCTTTCCCTTTGAAGACTATAGGGCCAAAGGAAATATCCTCCTATAACCAAGAGAAGGAAGCTTTCTGAGAAACTTCTTTGTGTTCTGTGAAATCATCTCACAGAGTTACAGCTTTCCCCTCAAGAAGCCTTTCGCTAAGACAGTTCTTGTGGAATTGGCAAAGTGATATTTGGAAGCCCATAGAGGGCTATGGTGAAAAAGGAAATATCCTCCGATGAAATCTGGAAAGAAGCTTTCTGAGAAACTGCTTAGTGTTCTGTTAATTCATCTCACAGAGTTACATCTGTATTTCGTGGATCTCTTTGGTAGCCTTATTTCTGTGGAATCTGACAACAGATATTTCCTTTCCCTCTGAAGACTATTGGGCCAAAAGAAATATCCTCCGATAACCAAGAGAAAGAAGCTTTCTGAGAAACTTCTTTGTGTTCTGTGAAATCATCTCACAGAGTTACAGCTTTCCCCTCAAGAAGCTTTTCGCTAAGACCGTTCTTGTGGAATTGGAAAAGTGATATTTGGAAGCCCATCGAGGGCTATGGTGAAAAAGGAAATATCCTCCGATGAAATCTGGAAAGAAGCTTTCTGAGAAACTGCTTAGTGTTCTGTTAATTCATCTCACAGAGTTACATCTGTATTTCGTGGATCTCTTTGCTAGCCTTTTTTCTGTGGAATCTGACAACAGATAATTCCTTTCCCTTTGAAGACTATAGGGCCAAAAGAAATATCCTCCGATAACAAAGAGAAAGAAGCTTTCTGAGAAACTTCTTTGTGTTCTGTGAAATCATCTCACAGAGTTACAGCTTTCCCTTCAAGAAGCTTTTCGCTAAGACAGTTCTTGTGGAATAGGCAAAGTGTTATTTGGAAGCACCTAGAGGGCTATGGTGAAAAAGGAAATATCCTCCCATTAAATCTGGAAAGAAGCTTTCTGAGAAACTGCTTAGTGTTCTGTTAATTCATCTCAGAGAGTTACATCTGTATTTCGTGGATCTCTTTGCTAGCCTTATTTCTGTGGAATCTGACAACAGATATTTGCTTTCCCTTTGAAGACTATAGGGCCAAAGGAAACATCCTCCTTAACCAAGAGAAGGAAGTTTTCTGAGAAACTTCTTTGTGTTCTGTGAAATCATCTCACAGAGTTACAGCTTTCCCCTCAAGAAGCCTTTCGCTTAGACAGTTCTTGTGGAATTGGCAAAGTGATATTTGGAAGCACATAGAGGGCTATGGTGAGAAAGGAAATATCCTCCCATTAAATCTGGAAAGAAGCTTTCTGAGAAACTGCTTAGTGTTCTGTTAATTCATCTCAGAGAGTTACATCTGTATTTCGTGGATCTCTTTGCTAGCCTTATTTCTGTGGAATCTGACAACAGATATTTGCTTTCCCTTTGAAGACTATAGGGCCAAAGGAAACATCCTCCTTAACCAAGAGAAGGAAGCTTTCAGAGAAACTTCTTTGTGTTCTGTGAAATCATCTCACAGAGTTACAGCTTTCCCCACAAAAAGACTTTCGCTAAGACAGTTCTTGTGGAATTGGCAAAGTGATATTTGGAAGCCCATAGAGGGCTATGGTGAAAAAGGAAATATCCTCCCATGAAATCTGGAAAGAAGCTTTCTGAGAAACTGCTTAGTGTTCTGTTAATTCATCTCACAGAGTTACATCTGTATTTCGTGGATCTCTTTGCTAGCCTTATTTCTCTGGAATCTGACAACATATATTTCCTTTCCCTTTGAAGACTATGGGGCCAAAGGAAATATCCTCCGATAACCAAGAGAAAGAAGCTTTCTGAGAAACTTCTTTGTGTTCTGTGACATCATCTCATAGAGTTACAGCTTTCCCCTCAAGAAGCTTTTCGCTAAGACAGTTCTTGTGGAATTGGCAAAGTGGTATTTGGAAGCCCATAGAGGGCCATGGTGAAAAAGGAAATATCCTCCGATGAAATCTGGAAAGAAGCTTTCTGAGAAACTGCTTAGTGTTCTGTTAATTCATCTCACAGAGTTACATCTGTATTTCGTGGATCTCTTTGCTAGCTTTATTTCTGTGGAATCTGACAACAGATATTTCCTTTCCCTTTGAAGATTAAAGGGCCAAAGGAAATATCCTCCTATAACCAAGAGAAGGAAGCTTTCTGAGAAACTTCTTTGTGTTCTGTGAAATCATCTCACAGAGTGACAGCTCTCCCCTCAAGAAGCTTTTCGCTAAGACAGTTCTTGTGGAATTGGCAAAGTGTTATTTGGAAGCACATAGAGGGCTATGGTGAGAAAGGAAATATCCTCCCATGAAATCTGGAAAGAAGATTTCTGAGAAACTGCTTAGTGTTCTATTAATTCATCTCACAGAGTTACATCTGTATTTCGTGGATCTCTTTGCTAGCCTTATTTCTGTGGAATCTGACAACAGATATTTCCTTTCCCTTTGAAGACTATAGGGTCAAAGGAAATATCCTCCGATAACAAAGAGAAAGATGCTTTTTGAGAAACTTCTTTGTGTTCTGTGAAATCATTTCACAGAGTTACAGCTTTCCCCTCCAGAAGCCTTTCGCTAAGACAGTTCTTCTGCAATTGGCAAAGTGATATTTGGAAGCCCATAGAGGGCTATGGTGAGAAAGGATATATCCTCCCATTAAATCTGGAAAGAAGCTTTCTGAGAAACTGCTTAGTGTTCTGTTAATTCATCTCAGAGAGATACATCTGTATTTCGTGGATCTCTTTGCTAGCCTTATTTCTGTGGAATCTGACAACAGATATTTCCTTTCCCTTTGAAGACTATAGGGCCAAAGGAAATATCCTCCTATAACCAAGAGAAGGAAGCTTTCTGAGAAACTTCTTTGTGTTCTGTGAAATCATCTCACAGAGTTACAGCTTTCCCCTCAAGAAGCCTTTCGCTAAGACAGTTCTTGTGGAATTGGCAAAGTGATATTTGGAAGCCCATAGAGGGATATGGTGAAAAAGGAAATATCCTCCGATGAAATCTGGAAAGAAGCTTTCTGAGAAACTGCTTAGTGTTCTGTTAATTCATCTCACAGAGTTACATCTGTATTTCGTGGATCTCTTTGGTAGCCTTATTTCTGTGGAATCTGACAACAGATATTTCCTTTCCCTCTGAAGACTATTGGGCCAAAAGAAATATCCTCCGATAACCAAGGGAAAGAAGCTTTCTGAGAAACTTCTTTGTGTTCTGTGAAATCATCTCACAGAGTTACAGCTTTCCCCTCAAGAAGCTTTTCGCTAAGACCGTTCTTGTGGAATTGGCAAAGTGATATTTGGAAGCCCATCGAGGGCTATGGTGAAAAAGGAAATATCCTCCGATGAAATCTGGAAAGAAGCTTTCTGAGAAACTGCTTAGTGTTCTGTTAATTCATCTCACAGAGTTACATCTGTATTTCGTGGATCTCTTTGCTAGCCTTTTTTCTGTGGAATCTGACAACAGATAATTCCTTTCCCTTTGAAGACTATAGGGCCAAAAGAAATATCCTCCGATAACAAAGAGAAAGAAGCTTTCTGAGAAACTTCTTTGTGTTCTGTGAAATCATCTCACAGAGTTACAGCTTTCCCTTCAAGAAGCTTTTCGCTAAGACAGTTCTTGTGGAATAGGCAAAGTGTTATTTGGAAGCACCTAGAGGGCTATGGTGAAAAAGGAAATATCCTCCCATTAAATCTGGAAAGAAGCTTTCTGAGAAACTGCTTAGTGTTCTGTTAATTCATCTCAGAGAGTTACATCTGTATTTCGTGGATCTCTTTGCTAGCCTTATTTCTGTGGAATCTGACAACAGATATTTGCTTTCCCTTTGAAGACTATAGGGCCAAAGGAAACATCCTCCTTAACCAAGAGAAGGAAGCTTTCTGAGAAACTTCTTTGTGTTCTGTGAAATCATCTCACAGAGTTACAGCTTTCCCCTCAAGAAGCCTTTCGCTTAGACAGTTCTTGTGGAATTGGCAAAGTGATATTTGGAAGCCCATAGAGGGCTATGGTGAGAAAGGAAATATCCTCCCATTAAATCTGGAAAGAAGCTTTCTGAGAAACTGCTTAGTGTTCTGTTAATTCATCTCAGAGAGTTACATCTGTATTTCGTGGATCTCTTTGCTAGCCTTATTTCTGTGGAATCTGACAACAGATATTTGCTTTCCCTTTGAAGACTATAGGGCCAAAGGAAACATCCTCCTTAACCAAGAGAAGGAAGCTTTCAGAGAAACTTCTTTGTGTTCTGTGAAATCATCTCACAGAGTTACAGCTTTCCCCACAAAAAGACTTTCGCTAAGACAGTTCTTGTGGAATTGGCAAAGTGATATTTGGAAGCCCATAGAGGGCTATGGTGAAAAAGGAAATATCCTCCGATGAAATCTGGAAAGAAGCTTTCTGAGAAACTGCTTAGTGTTCTGTTAATTCATCTCACAGAGTTACATCTGTATTTCGTGGATCTCTTTGCTAGCCTTATTTCTCTGGAATCTGACAACATATATTTCCTTTCCCTTTGAAGACTATGGGGCCAAAGGAAATATCCTCCGATAACCAAGAGAAAGAAGCTTTCTGAGAAACTTCTTTGTGTTCTGTGACATCATCTCATAGAGTTACAGCTTTCCCCTCAAGAAGCTTTTCGCTAAGACAGTTCTTGTGGAATTGGCAAAGTGGTATTTGGAAGCCCATAGAGGGCTATGGTGAAAAAGGAAATATCCTCCCATGAAATCTGGAAAGAAGATTTCTGAGAAACTGCTTAGTGTTCTATTAATTCATCTCACAGAGTTACATCTGTATTTCGTGGATCTCTTTGCTAGCCTTATTTCTGTGGAATCTGACAACAGATATTTCCTTTCCCTTTGAAGACTATAGGACCAAAGGAAATATCCTCCGATAACAAAGAGAAAGATGCTTTTTGAGAAACTTCTTTGTGTTCTGTGAAATCATTTCACAGAGTTACAGCTTTCCCCTCAAGAAGCCTTTCGCTAAGACAGTTCTTCTGCAATTGGCAAAGTGATATTTGGAAGCCCATAGAGGGCTATGGTGAAAAAGGAAATATCCTCCGATGAAATCTGGAAAGAAGCTTTCTGAGAAACTGCTTAGTGTTCTGTTAATTCATCTCACAGAGTTACATCTGTATTTCGTGGATCTCTTTGCTAGCCTTTTTTCTGTGGAATCTGACAACAGATAATTCCTTTCCCTTTGAAGACTATAGGGCCAAAAGAAATATCCTCCGATAACAAAGAGAAAGAAGCTTTCTGAGAAACTTCTTTGTGTTCTGTGAAATCATCTCACAGAGTTACAGCTTTCCCCTCAAGAAGCTTTTCGCTAAGACAGTTCTTGTGGAATAGGCAAAGTGTTATTTGGAAGCACCTAGAGGGCTATGGTGAGAAAGGAAATATCCTCCCATTAAATCTGGAAAGAAGCTTTCTGAGAAACTGCTTAGTGTTCTGTTAATTCATCTCACAGAGTTACATCTGTATTTCGTGGATCTCTTTGCTAGCCTTATTTCTGTGGAATCTGACAACAGATATTTGCTTTCCCTTTGAAGACTATAGGGCCAAAGGAAACATCCTCCTTAACCAAGAGAAGGAAGCTTTCTGAGAAACTTCTTTGTGTTCTGTGAAATCATCTCACAGAGTTACAGCTTTCCCCTCAAGAAGCCTTTCGCTTAGACAGTTCTTGTGGAATTGGCAAAGTGATATTTGGAAGCCCATAGAGGGCTATGGTGAGAAAGGAAATATCCTCCCATTAAATCTGGAAAGAAGCTTTCTGAGAAACTGCTTAGTGTTCTGTTAATTCATCTCAGAGAGTTACATCTGTATTTCGTGGATCTCTTTGCTAGCCTTATTTCTGTGGAATCTGACAACAGATATTTGCTTTCCCTTTTAAGACTATAGGGCCAAAGGAAACATCCTCCTTAACCAAGAGAAGGAAGCTTTCAGAGAAACTTCTTTGTGTTCTGTGAAATCATCTCACAGAGTTACAGCTTTCCCCACAAAAAGACTTTCGCTAAGACAGTTCTTGTGGAATTGGCAAAGTGATATTTGGAAGCCCATAGAGGGCTATGGTGAAAAAGGAAATATCCTCCGATGAAATCCGGAAAGAAGTTTTCTGAGAAACTGCTTAGTGTTCTGTTAATTCATTTCACAGAGTTACATCTGTATTTCGTGGATCTCTTTGCTAGCCTTATTTCTGTGGAATCTGACAACAGATATTTCCTTTCCCTTTGAAGACTATAGGGCCAAAGGAAATATCCTCCGATAACAAAGAGAAAGAAGCTTTCTGAGAAACTTCTTTGTGTTCTGTGAAATCATCTCACAGAGTTACAGCTTTCCCCTCAAGAAACTTTTCGCTAAGACAGTTCTTGTGGAATTGGCAAAGTGTTATTTGGAAGCACAGGGTGGGCTATGGTGAGAAAGGAAATATCCTCCCATGAAATCTGGAAAGAAGCTTTCTGAGAAACTGCTTAGTGTTCTGTTAATTCATCTCACTGAGTTACATCTGTATTTCGTGGATCTCTTTGGTAGCCTTATTTCTGTGGAATCTGACAACAGATATTTCCTTTCCCTTTGAAGACTATAGGGCCAAAGGAAATATCCTCCGATAACAAAGAGAAAGAAGCTTTCTGAGAAACTTCTTTGTGTTCTGTGAAATCATCTCACAGAGTTACAGCTTTCCCCTCCAGAAGCCTTTCGCTAAGATAGTTCTTGTGGAATTGGCAAAGTGATATTTGGAAGCCCATAGAGGGCTATGGTGAAAAAGGAAATATCCTCCGATGAAATCTGGAAAGAAGCTTTCTGAGAAACTGCTTAGTGTTCTGTTAATTCATCTCACAGAGTTACATCTGTATTTCGTGGATCTCTTTGCTAGCCTTATTTCTGTGGAATCTGACAACAGATATTTCCTTTCCCTCTGAAGACTATAGGGCCAATAGAAATATCCTCCGATAACCAAGAGAAAGAATCTTTCTGAGAAACTTCTCTGTGTTCTGTGAAATCATCTCACAGAGTTACAGCTTTCCCCTCAAGAAGCCTTTCGCTAAGACCGTTCTTGTGGAATTGGCAAAGTGATATTTGGAAGCCCATAGAGGGCTATGGTGAAAAAGGAAATATCCTCCGATGAAATGTAGAAAGAAGCTTTCTCTGAAACTGCTTAGTGTTCTGTTAATTCATCTCACAGAGTTACATCTGTATTTCGTGGATCTCTTTGCCAGCCTTTTTTCTGTGGAATCTGACAACAGATATTTCCTTTCCCTTTGAAGACTATAGGGCCAAAGGAAATAACCTCGGATAACAAAGAGAAAGAAGCTTTCTGAGAAACTTCTTTGTGTTCTGTGAAATCATCTCACAGAGTTACAGCTTTCCCCTCAAGAAGCTTTTCGCTAAGACAGTTCTTGTGGAATTGGCAAAGTGTTATTTGGAAGCACATAGAGGGCTATGGTGAGAAAGGAAATATCCTCCCATTAAATCTGGAAAGAAGCTTTCTGAGAAACTGCTTAGTGTTCTGTTAATTCATCTCACAGAGTTACATCTGTATTTCGTGGATATCTTTGCTAGCCTTATTTCTGTGGAATCTGACAACAGATATTTCCTTTCCCTTTGAAGAATATGGGGCCAAAGGAAATATCCTCCGATAACCAAGAGAAAGAAGCTTTCTGAGAAACTTCTTTGTGTTCTGTGAAATCATCTCACAGAGTTACAGATTTCCCCTCAAGAAGGCTTTCGCTAAGACAGTTCTTCTGGAATTGGCAAAGTGTTATTTGGAAGCCCATAGAGGGCTATGGTGAAAAAGGAAATATCCTCCGATGAAATCTGGAAAGAAGCTTCCTGAGAAACTGCTTAGTGTTCTGTTAATTCATCTCACAGAATTACATCTGTATTTCGTGGATGTCTTTGACAGCCTTGTTTCTGTGGAATCTGACAAAGATATTTCCTTTCCCTTTGAAGACTATGGGGCCAAAGGAAATATCCTCCGATAAACAAGAGAAAGAAGCTTTCTGAGAAACTTCTTCGTGTTCTGTGAAATCATGTCATAGAGTTACAGCTTTCCCCTCAAGAAGCTTTTCGCTAAGACAGTTCTTGTGGAATTGGCAAAGTGGTATTTGGAAGCCCATAGAGGGCTATGGTGAAAAAGGAAATATCCTCCGATGAAATCTGGAAAGAAGCTTTCTGAGAAACTGCTTAGTGTTCTGTTAATTCATCTCACAGGGTTACATCTGTATTTCGTGGATCTCTTTGCTAGCCTTATTTCTGTGGAATCTGACAACAGATATTTCCTTTCCCTTTGAATACTAAAGGGCCAAAGGAAATATCCTCCTATAACCAAGAGAAGGAAGCTTTCTGAGAAACTTCTTTGTGTTCTGTGAAATCATCTCACAGAGTGACAGCTCTCCCCTCAAGAAGATTTTCGCTAAGACAGTTCTTGTGGAATTGGCAAAGTGTTATTTGGAAGCACATAGAGGGCTATGGTGAGAAAGGAAATATCCTCCCATGAAATCTGGAAAGAAGATTTCTGAGAAACTGCTTAGTGTTCTATTAATTCATCTCACAGAGTTACATCTGTATTTCGTGGATCTCTTTGCTAGCCTTATTTCTGTGGAATCTGACAACAGATATTTCCTTTCCCTTTGAAGACTATAGGGCCAAAGGAAATATCCTCCGATAACAAAGAGAAAGATGCCTTTTGAGAAACTTCTTTGTGTTCTGTGAAATCATTTCACAGAGTTACAGCTTTCCCCTCCAGAAGCCTTTCGCTAAGACAGTACTTCTGGAATTGGGAAAGTGATATTTGGAAGCCCATAGAGGGCTATGGTGAAAAAGGAAATATCCTCCGATGAAATCTGGAAAGAAGCTTTCTGAGAAACTGCTTAGTGTTCTGTTAATTCATCTCACAGAGTTACATCTGTATTTCTTGGATCTCTTTGCTAGCCTTATTTCTCTGGAATCTGACAACAGGTATTTCCTTTCCCTTTGAAGACTATGGGGACAAAGGAAATATCCTCCGATAACCAAGAGAAAGAAGCTTTCTGAGAAACTTCTTTGTGTTCTGTGAAATCATCTCATAGAGTTACAGCTTTCCCCTCAAGAAGCTTTTCGCTAAGACAATTCTTGTGGAATTGGCAAAGTGGTATTTGGAAGCCCATAGAGGGCTATGGTGAAAAAGGAAATATCCTCCGATGAAATCTGGAAAGAAGCTTTCTGAGAAACTGCTTAGTGTTCTGTTAATTCATATCACAGAATTACATCTGTATTTCGTGGATGTCTTTGCTAGCCTTATTTCTGTGGAATCTGACAAAGATATTTCCTTTCCCTTTGAAGACTATAGGGCCAAAGGAAATATCCTCTGATAACCAAGAGAAAGAATCTTTCTGAGAAACTTCTTTGTGTTCTGTGAAATCATCTCACAGAGTTACAGCTTTCCCCTCAAGAAGCCTTTCGCTAAGACAGTTCTTGTGGAATTGGCAAAGTGATATTTGGAAGCCCATAGAGGGCTATGATGAAAAAGGAAATATCCTCCGATGAAATCAGGAAAGAAGCTTTCTGAGAAACTGCTTAGTGTTCTGTTAATTCATCTCACAGAGTTACATCTGTATTTCGTGGATCTCTTTGCTAGCCGTATTTCTGTGGAATCTGACAACAGATATTTCCTTTCCCTTTGAAGACTATAGGGCCAAAGGAAATATCCTCCTATAACCAAGAGAAGGAAGCTTTCTGAGAAACTTCTTTGTGTTCTGTGAAATCATCTCACAGAGTTACAGCTTTCCCCTCAAGAAGCCTTTCGCTAAGACAGTTCTTGTGGAATTGGCAAAGTGATATTTGGAAGCCCATAGAGGGCAATGGTGAAAAAGGAAATATCCTCCGATGAAATCTGGAAAGAAGCTTTCTGAGAAACTGCTTAGTGTTCTGTTAATTCATCTCACAGAGTTACATCTGTATTTCGTGGATCTCTTTGCTAGCCTTATTTCTGTGGAATCTGACAACAGATATTTCCTTTCCCTCTGAAGACTATAGGGCCAAAAGAAATATCCTCCGATAACCAAGAGAAAGAAGCTTTCTGAGAAACTTCTTTGTGTTCTGTGAAATCATCTCACAGAGTTACAGCTTTCCCCTCAAGAAGCTTTTCGCTAAGACAGTTCTTGTGGAATTGGCAAAGTGTTATTTGGAAGCACATAGAGGGCTATGGTGAGAAAGGAAATATCCTCCCATTAAATCTGGAAAGAAGCTTTCTGAGAAACTGCTTAGTGTTCTGTTAATTCATCTCAGAGAGTTACATCTGTATTTCGTGGATCTCTTTGCTAGCCTTATTTCTGTGGAATCTGACAACAGATATTTGCTTTCCCTTTGAAGACTATAGGGCCAAAGGAAATATCCTCCTATAACCAAGAGAAAGAAGCTTTCTGAGAAACTTCTTTGTGTTCTGTGAAATCATCTCACAGAGTTACAGCTTTCCCCTCAATAAGCCTTTCGCTTAGACAGTTCTTGTAGAATTGGCAAAGTGCTATTTGGAAGCCCATAGAGGGCTATGGTGAAAAAGGAAATATCCTCCGATGAAATCTGGAAAGAAGCTTTCTGAGAAACTGCTTAGTGTTCTGTTAATTCATCTCACAGAGTTACATCTGTATTTCGTGGATCTCTTTGGTAGCCTTATTTCTGTGGAATCTGACAACAGATATTTCCTTTCCCTCTGAAGACTATAGGGCCAAAAGAAATATCCTCCGATAACCAAGAGAAAGAAGCTTTCTGAGAAACTTCTTTGTGTTCTGTGAAATCATCTCACAGAGTTACAGCTTTCCCCTCAAGAAGCTTTTCGCAAAGACCGTTCTTGTGGAATTGGCAAAGTGATATTTGGAAGCCCATCGAGGGCTATGGTGAAAAAGGAAATATCCTCCGATGAAATCTGGAAAGAAGCTTTCTCTGAAACTGCTTATTGTTCTGTTAATTCATCTCACAGAGTTACATCTGTATTTCGTGGATCTCTTTGCTAGCCTTTTTTCTGTGGAATCTGACAACAGATAATTCCTTTCCCTTTGAAGATTATAGGGTCAAAGGAAATATCCTCCGATAACAAAGAGAAAGAAGCTTTCTGAGAAACTTCTTTGTGTTCTGTGAAATCATCTCACAGAGTTACAGCTTTCCCCTCAAGAAGCTTTTCGCTAAGCCAGTTCTTGTGGAATTGGCAACGTGTTATTTGGAAGCACATAGAGGGCTATGGTGAGAAAGGAAATTTCCTTCCATTAAATCTGGAAAGAAGCTTTCTGAGAAACTGCTTAGTGTTCTGTTAATTCATCTCACAGAGTTACATCTGTATTTCGTGGATCTCTTTGCCAGCCTTATATCTGTGGAATCGGACAACAGATATTTCCTTTCCCTTTGAAGACTATGGGGCCATGGAAATATCCTCCTATAACCAAGAGAAGGAAGCTTTCTGAGAAACTTCTTTGTGTTCTGTGAAATCATCTCACAGAGTAACAGCTTTCCCCTCAAGAAGCCTTTCGCTAAGACAGTTCTTGTGGAATTGGCAAAGTGAAATTTGGAAGCCCAGAGAGGGCTATGGTGAAAAAGGAAATATCCTCCGATGAAATCTGGAAAGAAGCTTTCTGAGAAACTGCTTAGTGTTCTGTTAATTCATCTCACAGAGTTACATCTGTATTTCGTGGATCTCTTTGCTAGCCTTATTTCTGTGGAATCTGACAACAGATATTTCCTTTCCCTTTGAAGACTATAGGGCCAAAGGAAATATCCTCCGATAACAAAGAGAAAGAAGCTTTCTGAGAAACTTCTTTGTGTTCTGTGAAATCATCTCACAGAGTTACAGCTTTCCCCTCAAGAAGCCTTTCGCTAAGACAGTTCTTGTGGAATTGGCAAAGTGATATTTGGAAGCCCATAGAGGGCTACGGTGAAAAAGGAAATATCCTCCGATGAAATCTGGAAAGAAACTTTCTGAGAAACTGCTTAGTGTTCTGTTAATTCATCTCACAGAGTTACATCTGTATTTCGTGGTTCTCTTTGCTAGCCTTATTTCTGTGGAATCTGACAACAGATATTTCCTTTCCCTCTGAAGACTATAGGGCCAATAGAAATATCCTCCGATAACCAAGAGAAAGAAGCTTTCTCAGAAACTTCTCTGTGTTCTGTGAAATCATCTCACAGAGTTACAGCTTTCCCCTCAAGAAGCCTTTCGCTAAGACCGTTCTTGTGGAATTGGCAAAGTGATATTTGGAAGCCCATAGAGGGCTATGGTGAAAAAGGAAATATCCTCCGATGAAATGTAGAAAGAAGCTTTCTCTGAAACTGCTTAGTGTTCTGTTAATTCATCTCACAGAGTTACATCTGTATTTCGTGGATCTCTTTGCCAGCCTTTTTTCTGTGGAATCTGACAACAGATATTTCCTTTCCCTTTGAAGACTATAGGGCCAAAGGAAATATCCTCCGATAACAAAGAGAAAGAAGCTTTCTGAGAAACTTCTTTGTGTTCTGTGAAATCATCTCACAGAGTTACAGCTTTCCCCTCAAGAAGCATTTCGCTAAGACAGTTCTTGTGGAATTGGCAAAGTGTTATTTGGAAGCACATAGAGGGCTATGGTGAGAAAGGAAATATCCTCCCATTAAATCTAGAAAGAAGCTTTCTGAGAAACTGTTTAGTGTTCTGTTAATTCATCTCAGAGAGTTACATCTCTATTTCGTGGATCTCTTTGCTAGCCTTATTTCTGTGGAATCTGACAACAGATATTTGCTTTCCCTTTGAAGACTATGGGGCCAAAGGAAATATCCTCCGATAACCAAGAGAAAGAAGCTTTCTGAGAAACTTCTTTGTGTTCTGTGAAATCATCTCACAGAGTTACAGCTTTCCCCTCAAGAAGGCTTTCGCTAAGACAGTTCTTGTGGAATTGGCAAAGTGTTATTTGGAAGCCCATAGAGGGCTATGGTGAAAAAGGAAATATCCTCCGATGAAATCTGGAAAGAAGCTTCCTGAGAAACTGCTTAGTGTTCTGTTAATTCATCTCACAGAATTATATCTGTATTTCGTGGATGTCTTTGACAGCCTTATTTCTGTGGAATCTGACAAAGATATTTCCTTTCCCTTTGAAGACTATAGGGCCAAAGGAAATATTCTCTGATAACCAAGAGAAACAAGCTTTCTGAGAAATTTCTTTGCGTTCTGTGAAATCATCTCACAGAGTTACAGCTTTCCCCTCAAGAAGCCTTTCGCTAAGACAGTTCTTGTGGAATTGGCAAAGTGATATTTGGAAGCCCATAGAGGGCTATGGTGAAAAAGGAAATATCCTGCGATGAAATCTGGAAAGAAGCTTTCTGAGAAACTGCTTAGTGGTCTGTTAATTCATCTCACAGAGTTACATCTGTATTTCGTGGATCTGTTTGCTAGCCTTATTTCTCTGGAATCTGACAACAGGTATTTCCTTTCCCATTGAAGACTATGGGGCCAAAGGAAATATCCTCCGATAACCAAGAGAAAGAAGCTTTCTGAGAAACTTCTTTGTGTTCTGTGAAATCATCTAGTAGAGTTACAGCTTTCCCCTCAAGAAGCTTTTCGCTAAGACAGTTCTTGTGGAATTGGCAAAGTGGTATTTGGAAGCCCATAGAGGGCTATGGTGAAAAAGGAAATATCCTCCGATGAAATCTGGAAAGAAGCTTTCTGAGAAACTGCTTAGTGTTCTGTTAATTCATCTCACAGAGTTACATCTGTATTTCGTGGATCTCTTTGCTAGCCTTATTTCTGTGGAATCTGACAACACATATTTCCTTTCCCTTTGAAGACTAAAGGGCCAAAGGAAATATCCTCCTATAACCAAGAGAAGGAAGCTTTCTGAGAAACTTCTTTGGGTTCTGTGAAATCATCTCACAGAGTGACAGCTCTCCCCTCTGAAGCTTTTCGCTAAGACAGTTCTTGTGGAATTGGCAAAGTGTTATTTGGAAGCACATAGAGGGCTATGGTGAGAAAGGAAATATCCTCCCATGAAATCTGGAAAGAAGATTTCTGAGAAACTGCTTAGTGTTCTATTAATTCATCTCACAGAGTTACATCTGTATTTCGTGGATCTCTTTGCTAGCCTTATTTCTGTGGAATCTGACAACAGATATTTCCTTTCCCTTTGAAGACTATAGGGCCAAAGGAAATATCCTCCGATAACAAAGAGAAAGATGCTTTTTGAGAAACTTCTTTGTGTTCTGTGAAATCATTTCACAGAGTTACAGCTTTCCCCTCCAGAAGCCTTTCGCTAAGACAGTTCTTCTGCAATTGGCAAAGTGATATTTGGAAGCCCATAGAGGGCTATGGTGAAAAAGGAAATATCCTCCGATGAAATCTGGAAAGAAGCTTTCTGAGAAACTGCTTAGTGTTCTGTTAATTCATCTCACAGAGTTACATCTGTATTTCTTGGATCTCTTTGCTAGCCTTATTTCTCTGGAATCTGACAACAGGTATTTCCTTTCCCTTTGAAGACTATGGGGCCAAAGGAAATATCCTCCGATAACCAAGAGAAAGAAGCTTTCTGAGAAACTTCTTTGTGTTCTGTGAAATCATCTCATAGAGTTACAGCTTTCCCCTCAAGAAGCTTTTCGCTACGACAGTTCTTGTGGAATTGGCAAAGTGGTATTTGGAAGCCCATAGAGGGCTATGGTGAAAAAGGAAATATCCTCCGATGAAATCTGGAAAGAAGCTTTCTGAGAAACTGCTTAGTGTTCTGTTAATTCATCTCACAGAATTACATCTGTATTTCGTGGATGTCTTTGCTAGCCTTATTTCTGTGGAATCTGACAAAGATATTTCCTTTCCCTTTGAAGACTATAGGGCCAAAGGAAATATCCTCTGATAACCAAGAGAAAGAAGCTTTCTGAGAAACTTCTTTGTGTTCTGTGAAATCATCTCACAGAGTTACAGCTTTCCCCTCAAGAAGGCTTTCGCTAAGACAGTTCTTGTGGAATTGGCAAAGTGTTATTTGGAAGCCCATAGAGGGCTATGGTGAAAAAGGAAATATCCTCCGATGAAATCTGGAAAGAAGCTTCCTGAGAAACTGCTTAGTGTTCTGTTAATTCATCTCACAGAATTACATCTGTATTTCGTGGATGTCTTTGACAGCCTTATTTCTGTGGAATCTGACAAAGATATTTCCTTTCCCGATGAAGACTATAGGGCCAAAGGAAATATTCTCTGATAACCAAGAGAAACAAGCTTTCTGAGAAATTTCTTTGCATTCTGTGATATCATCTCACAGAGTTACAGCTTTCCCCTCAAGAAGCCTTTCGCTAAGACAGTTCTTGTGGAATTGGCAAAGTGATATTTGGAAGCCCATAGAGGGCTATGGTGAAAAAGGAAATATCCTGCGATGAAATCTGGAAAGAAGCTTTCTGAGAAACTGCTTAGTGGTCTGTTAATTCATCTCACAGAGTTACATCTGTATTTCGTGGATCTCTTTGCTAGCCTTATTTCTCTGGAATCTGACAACAGGTATTTCCTTTCCCTTTGAAGACTAAAGGGCCAAAGGAAATATCCTCCTATAACCAAGAGAAGGAAGCTTTCTGAGAAACTTCTTTGGGTTCTGTGAAATCATCTCACAGAGTGACAGCTCTCCCCTCTGAAGCTTTTCGCTAAGACAGTTCTTGTGGAATTGGCAAAGTGTTATTTGGAAGCACATAGAGGGCTATGGTGAGAAAGGAAATATCCTCCCATGAAATCTGGAAAGAAGATTTCTGAGAAACTGCTTAGTGTTCTATTCATTCATCTCACAGAGTTACATCTGTATTTCGTGGATCTCTTTGCTAGCCTTATTTCTGTGGAATCTGACAACAGATATTTCCTTTCCCTTTGAAGACTATAGGGCCAAAGGAAATATCCTCCGATAACAAAGAGAAAGATGCTTTTTGAGAAACTTCTTTGTGTTCTGTGAAATCATCTCACAGAGTTACAGCTTTCCCCTCAAGAAGCTTTTCGCTAAGACAGTTCTTGTGGAATTGACAAAGTGTTACTTGGAAGCACATGGTGGGCTATGGTGAGAAAGGAAATATCCTCCCATGGAATCTGGAAAGAAGCTTTCTGAGAAACTGCTTAGTGTTCTGTTAATTCATCTCAGAGAGTTACATCTGTATTTCGTGGATCTCTTTGCTAGCCTTATTTCTGTGGAATCTGACAACAGATATTTCCTTTCCGTTTGAAGACTATGGGGCCATGGAAATATCCTCCTATAACCAAGAGAAGGAAGATTTCTGAGAAACTTCTTTGTGTTCTGTGAAATCATCACACGGAGTTACAGCTTTCCCCTGAAGAAGCCTTTCGCTAAGACAGTTCTTGTGGAATTGGCAAAGTGATATTTGGAGGCCCATAGAGGGCTATGGTGAAAAAGGAAATATCCTCCGATGAAATCTGGAAAGAAGCTTTCTGAGAAACTGCTTAGTGTTCTGTTAATTCATCTCACAGTGTTTCATCTGTATTTCGTGGATCTCTTTGCTAGCCTTTTTTCTGTGGAATCTGACAACAGATATTTCCTTTCCCTTTGAAGACTATAGGGCCACAGGAAATATCCTCCGATAATTAAGAGAAAGAAGCTTTCTGAGAAACTTCTTTGTGTTCTGTGAAATCATCTCACAGAGTTACAGCTTTCCCCTCAAAAAGTCTTTCGCTAAGACAGTTCTTGTGGAATTGGCAAAGTGATATTTGGAAGCCCATAGAGGGCTATGGTGAAAAAGGAAATATCCTCCGATGAAATCTGGAAAGAATCTTTCTGAGAAACTGCTTAGTGTTCTGTTAATTCATCTCACAGAGTTACATCTGTATTTCGTGGATGTCTTTGCTAGCCTTATTTCTGTGGAATCTGACAACAGATATTTCCTTTCCCTTTGAAGACTAAAGGGCCAAAGGAAATATCCTCCGATAACAAAGAGAAAGAAGCTTTCTGAGAAACTTCTTTGTGTTCTGTGAAATCATCTCACAGAGTTACAGCTTTCCCCTCAAGAACCCTTTCGCTAAGACAGTTCTTGTGGAATTGGCAAAGTGTTGTTTGGAAGCACATAGAGGGCTATGGTGAGAAAGGAAATATCCTCCCATTAAATCTGGAAAGAAGCTTTCTGAGAAACTGCTTAGTGTTCTGTTAATTCATCTCCGAGAGTTACATCTGTATTTCGTGGATCTCCTTGCTAGCCTTATTTCTGTGGAATCTGACAACAGATATTTCCTTTCCCTTTGAAGACTATAGGGCCAAAGGAAATATCCTCCTATAACCAAGAGAAGGAAGCTTTCTGAGAAACTTCTTTGTGTTCTGTGAAATCATCTCACAGAGTTACAGCTTTCCCCTCAAGAAGCCTTTCGCTAAGACAGTTCTTGTGGAATTGGCAAAGTGATATTTGGAAGCCCATAGAGGGCTATGGTGAAAAAGGAAATATCCTCCGATGAAATCTGAAAAGAAGCTTTCTAAGAAACTGCTTAGTGTCTGTTAATTCATCTCACAGAGTTACATCTGTATTTCGTGGATCTCTTTGCTAGCCTATTTTCTGTGGAATCTGACAACATATATTTCCTTTCCCTCTGAAGACAATAGGGCCAAAAGAAATATCCTCCGATGACCAAGAGAAAGAAGCTTTCTGAGAAACTTCTTTGTGTTCTGTGAAATCATCTCACGGAGTTACAGCTTTCCCCTCAAGAAGTCTTTCGATAAGAGAGTTCTTGTGGAATTGGCAAAGTGATATTTGGAAGCCCATAGAGGACTATGGTGAAAAAGGAAATATCCTCTGATGAAATCTGGAAAGAAGCTTTCTGAGAAACTGCTTAGTGTTCTGTTAATTCATCTCACAGAGTTACATCTGTATTTCGTGGATCTCTTTGCTAGCCTTATTTCTGTGGAATCTGACAACAGATATTTCCTTTCCCTTTGAAGACTATAGGGCCTAAGGAAATATCCTCCGATAACCAAGAGAAAGAAGCTTTCTGAGAAACTTCTTTGTGTTCTGTGAAATCATCTCACATAGTTACAGCTTTCCCCTCAAGAAGCCTTTCGCTAAGACAGTTCTTGTGGAATTGGCAAAGTGATATTTGGAAGCCCATAGACGGCTATGGTGAAAAAGGAAATATCCTCCGATGAAATCTGGAAAGAAGCTTTCCGAGAAACTGCTTAGTGTTCTGTTAATTCATCTCACAGAGTTTCATCTGTATTTCGTGGATCTCTTTGCTAGCCTTATTTCTGTGGAATCTGACAACAGATATTTCCTTGCCCTTTGAAGACTATAGGGCCAAAGGAAATATCCTCCGATAACAAAGAGAAAGAAGCTTTCTGAGAAACTTCTTTGTGTTCTGTGAAATCATCTCACAGAGTTACAGCTTTCCCCTCAAGAAGCCTTTCGCTAAGACAGTTCTTGTGGAATTGGCAAAGTGATATTTGGAAGCCCATAGGGGGCTATGGTGAAAAAGAAATATCCTACGATGAAATCTGGAAAGAAGCTTTCTGAGAAACTGCTTAGTGTTCTGTTAATTCATCTCACAGAGTTACATCTGTATTTCGTGGATCTCTTTGCGAGCCTTATTTCTGTGGAATCGGACAAGAGATATTTCCTTTCCCTTTTAAGACTATGGGGCCAAAGGAAATATCCTCCGATAACCAAGAGAAAGAATCTTTCTGAGAAACTTCTTTGTGTTCTGTGAAATCATCTCACAGAGTTACAGCATTCCCCTCAAGAAGTCTTTCGCTAAGACCGTTCTTGTGGAATTGGCAAAGTGATATTTGGAAGCCCATAGAGGGCTATGGTGAAAAAGGAAATATCCTCCGATGAAATGTGGAAAGAAGCTTTCTCTGAAACTGCTTAGTGTTCTGTTAATTCATCTCACAGAGTTACATCTGTATTTCGTAGATCTCTTTGCTAGCCTTTTTTCTGTGGAATCTGACAACAGATATTTCCTTTCCCCTTGAAGACGATGGGGCCAAAGGAAATATCCTCCGATAACCAAGAGAAAGAAGCTTTCTGAGAAACTTCTTTGTGTTCTGTGAAATCATCTCACAGAGTTACAGCTTTCCCCTCAAGAAGTCTTTCGCTAAGAGAGTTCTTGTGGAATTGGCAAAGTGATATTTGGAAGCCCATAGAGGACTATGGTGAAAAAGGAAATATCCTCTGATGAAATCTGGAAAGAAGCTTTCTGAGAAACTGCTTAGTGTTCTGTTAATTCATCTCACAGAGTTACATCTGTATTTCGTGGATCTCTTTGAAAGCCTTATTTCTGTGTAATCTGAGAACAGATATTTCCTTTCCCTTTGAAGACTATGGGGCCTAAGGAAATATCCTCCGATAACCAAGAGAAAGAAGCTTTCTGAGAAACTTCTTTGTGTTCTGTGAAATCATCTCACAGAGTTACAGCTTTCCCCTCAAGAAGCAATTCGATAAGACAGTTCTTGTGGAATTGGCAAAGTGTTATTTGGAAGCACATAGAGGGCTATGGTGAGAAAGGAAATATCCTCCCATTAAATCTGGAAAGAAGCTTTCTGAGAAACTGCTTAGTGTTCTGTTAATTCATCTCAGAGAGTTACATCTGTATTTCGTGGATCTCTTTGCTAGCCTTATTTCTGTGGAATCTGAAAACAGATATTTCCTTTCCCTTTGAA
Source organism: Macaca nemestrina (assembly GCF_043159975.1). Classification (NCBI taxonomy): domain Eukaryota; kingdom Metazoa; phylum Chordata; class Mammalia; order Primates; family Cercopithecidae; genus Macaca; species Macaca nemestrina. The sequence goes on along the minus strand of NC_092141.1, from coordinate 30,978,861 downwards.
GACTACGGGGCCATGGAAATATCCTCCTATAACCAAGAGAAGGAAGCTTTCTGAGAAACTTCTTTGTGTTCTGTGAAATCATCTCACAGAGTTACAGCTTTCCCCTCAAGAAGCCTTTCGCTAAGACAGTTCTTGTGGAAATGGCAAAGTGATATTTGGAAGCCCATAGAGGGCTATGGTGAAAAAGGAAATATCCTCCGATGAAATCTGGAAAGAAGCTTACTGAGAAACTGCTTAGTGTTCTGTTAATTCATCTCACAGAGTTACATCTGTATTTCGTGGATGTCATTGCTAGCCTTATTTCTGTGGAATCTGACAACAGATATTTCCTTTCCCTTTGAAGACTATAGGGCCAAAGGAAATATCCTCCGATAACCAAGAGAAAGAAGCTTTCTGAGAAACTTCTTTGTGTTCTGTGAAATCATCTCACAGAGTTACAGCTTTCCCCTCACAAAGTCGTTCGCTAAGACAGTTCTTGTGGAATTGGCAAAGTGATATTTGGAAGCCCATAGAGGGCTATGGTGAAAAAGGAAATATCCTCCGATGAAATCTGGAAAGAAGCTTTCTGAGAAACTGCTTAGTGTTCTGTTAATTCATCTCACAGAGTTACATCTGTATTTCGTGGATGTCTTTGCTAGCCTTATTTCTGTGTAATCTGACAACAGATATTTCCTTTCCCTTTGAAGACTGTGGGGCCGAAGGAATTATCCTCTGATAACCAAGAGAAAGAATCTTTCTGAGAAACTTCTTTGTGTTCTGTGAAATCATCTCATAGAGTTACAGCTTTCCCCTCAAGAAGCCTTTCGCTAAGACAGTTCTTGTGGAATTGGCAAAGTGATATTTGGAAGCCCATAGAGGGCTATGGTGAAAAAGGAAATATCCTCCGATGAAATCTGGAAAGAAGCTTTCTGAGAAACTGCTTAGTGTTCTGTTATTTCATCTCACAGAATTACATCTGTATTTCGTGGATCTCTTTGCTAGCCTTATTTCTGTGGAATCTGACAAAGATATTTCCTTTCCCTTTGAAGACTATAGGGCCAAAGGAAATATCCTCTGATAACCAAGAGAAAGAAGATTTCTGAGAAACTACTTTGTGTTCTGTGAAATCATCTCACAGATTTACAGCTTTCCCCACAAGAAGCCTTTTGCTAAGACAGTTCTTGTGGAATTGGCAAAGTATTATTTGAAAGCCCATAGAGGGCTACGGTGAAAAAGGAAATATTCTCCGATGAAATCTGGAAAGAAGCTTTCTGAGAAACTGCTTAGTGTTCTGTTAATTCATCTCACAGAGTTACATCTGTATTTCGTGGATCTCTTTGCTAGCCTTATTTCTGTGGAATCTGACAACAGATATTTCCTTTCCCTCTGAAGACTATAGGGCCAAAAGAAATATCCTCCGATAACCAAGAGAAAGAATCTTTCTGAGAAACTTCTTTGTGTTCTGTGAAATCATCTCACAGAGTTACAGCATTCCCCTCAAGAAGTCTTTCGCTAAGACCGTTCTTGTGGAATTGGCAAAGTGATATTTGGAAGCCCATAGAGGGCTATGGTGAAAAAGGAAATATCCTCCGATGAAATGTGGAAAGAAGCTTTCTCTGAAACTGCTTAGTGTTCTGTTAATTCACCTCACAGAGTTACATCTGTATTTCGTGGATCTCTTTGCTAGCCTTTTTTCTGTGGAATCTGACAACAGATATTTCCTTTCCCCTTGAAGACTATGGGGCCAAAGGAAATATCCTCCGATAACCAAGAGAAAGAAGCTTTCTGAGAAACTTCTTTGTGTTCTGTGAAATCATCTCACAGAGTTACAGCTTTCCCCTCAAGAAGCCTTTCGCTAAGACAGTTGTTGTGGAATTGGCAAAGTGTTATTTGGAAGCCCATAGAGGGCTATGGTGAAAAAGGAAATAACCTCCGAAGAAATCTGGAAAGAAGCTTTCTGAGAAACTGCTTAGTGTTCTGTTAATTCATCTCACAGAATTACATCTGTATTTCGTGGATGTCTTTGCTAGCCTTATTTCTGTGGAATCTGACAACAGATATTTCCTTTCCCTTTGAAGACTATAGGGCCAAAGGAAATATCCTCCGATAACAAAGAGAAAGAAGCTTTCTGAGAAACTTCTTTGTGTTCTGTGAAATCATCTCACAGAGTTACAGCTTTCCCCTCACAAAGTCTTTCGCTAAGACAGTTCTTGTGGAATTGGCAAAGTGATATTTGGAAGCCCATAGAGGGCTATGGTGAAAAAGGAAATATCCTCCGATGAAATCTGGAAAGAAGCTTTCTGAGAAACTGCTTAGTGTTCTGTTAATTCATCTCACAGAGTTACATCTGTATTTCCTGGATGTCTTTGCTAGCCTTATTTCTGTGTAATCTGACAACAGATATTTCCTTTCCCTTTGAAGACTGTGGGGCCGAAGGAAATATCCTCTGATAACCAAGAGAAAGAATCTTTCTGAGAAACTTCTTTGTGTTCTGTGAAATCATCTCATAGAGTTACAGCTTTCCCCTCAAGAAGCCTTTCGCTAAGACAATTCTTGTGGAATTGGCAAAGTGATATTTGGAAGCCCATAGAGGGCTATGGTGAAAAAGGAAATATCCTCCGATGAAATCTGGAAAGAAGCTTTCTGAGAAACTGCTTAGTGTTCTGTTATTTCATCTCACAGAATTACATCTGTATTTCGTGGATCTCTTTGCTAGCCTTATTTCTGTGGAATCTGACAAAGATATTTCCTTTCCCTTTGAAGACTATAGGGCCAAAGGAAATATCCTCTGATAACCAAGAGAAAGAAGATTTCTGAGAAACTACTTTGTGTTCTGTGAAATCATCTCACAGATTTACAGCTTTCCCCACAAGAAGCCTTTTGCTAAGACAGTTCTTGTGGAATTGGCAAAGTATTATTTGAAAGCCCATAGAGGGCTACGGTGAAAAAGGAAATATCCTCCGATGAAATCTGGAAAGAAGCTTTCTGAGAAACTGCTTAGTGTTCTGTTAATTCATCTCACAGAGTTACATCTGTATTTCGTGGATCTCTTTGCTAGCCTTATTTCTGTGGAATCTGACAACAGATATTTCCTTTCCCTCTGAAGACTATAGGGCCAAAAGAAATATCCTCCGAAAACCAAGAGAAAGAATCTTTCTGAGAAACTTCTTTGTGTTCTGTGAAATCATCTCACAGAGTTACAGCATTCCCCTCAAGAAGTCTTTCGCTAAGACCGTTCTTGTGGAATTGGCAAAGTGATATTTGGAAGCCCATAGAGGGCTATGGTGAAAAAGGAAATATCCTCCGATGAAATGTGGAAAGAAGCTTTCTCTGAAACTGCTTAGTGTTCTGTTAATTCATCTCACAGAGTTACATCTGTATTTCGTGGATCTCTTTGCTAGCCTTTTTTCTGTGGAATCTGACAACAGATATTTCCTTTCCCCTTGAAGACTATGGGGCCAAAGGAAATATCCTCCGATAACCAAGAGAAAGAAGCTTTCTGAGAAACTTCTTTGTGTTCTGTGAAATCATCTCACAGAGTTACAGCTTTCCCCTCAAGAAGCCTTTCGCTAAGACAGTTCTTGTGGAATTGGCAAAGTGTTATTTGGAAGCCCATAGAGGGCTATGGTGAAAAAGGAAATATCCTCCGATGAAATCTGGAAAGAAGCTTTCTGAGAAACTGCTTAGTGTTCTGTTAATTCATCTCACAGAATTACATCTGTATTTCGTGGATGTCTTTGCTAGCGTTATTTCTGTGGAATCTGACAAAGATATTTCCTTTCCCTTTGAAGACTATAGGGCCAAAGGAAATATCCTCTGATAACAAAGAGAAAGAAGCTTTCTGAGAAACTTCTTTGTGTTCTGTGAAATCATCTCACAGAGTTACAGCTTTCCCCTCAAGAAGCCTTTCGCTAAGACAGTTCTTGTGGAATTGACAAAGTGATATTTGAAAGCCCCTAGAGGGCTATGGTGAAAAAGGAAATATCCTCCGATGAAATCCGGAAAGAAGCTTTCTGAGAAACTGCTTAGTGTTCTGTTAATTCATTTCACAGAGTTACATCTGTATTTCGTGGATCTCTTTGCTAGCCTTATTTCTGTGGAATCTGACAACAGATATTTCCTTTCCCTTTGAAGACTATAGGGCCAAAGGAAATATCCTCCGATAACAAAGAGAAAGAAGCTTTCTGAGAAACTTCTTTGGGTTCTGTGAAATCATCTCACAGAGTTACAGCTTTCCCCTCAAGAAGCTTTTCGCTATGACAGTTCTTGTGGAATTGGCAAAGTGTTATTTGGAAGCACATGGTGACCTATGGTGAGAAAGGAAATATCCTCCCATGAAATCTGGAAAGAAGCTTTCTGAGAAACTGCTTAGTGTTCTGTTAATTCATCTCACAGAGTTACATCTGTATTTCGTGGATCTCTTTGCTAGCCTTATTTCTGTGGAATCTGACAACAGATATTTCCTTTCCCTTTGAAGACTATGGGGCCATGGAAATATCCTCCTATAACCAAGAGAAGGAAGCTTTCTGAGAAACTTCTTTGTGTTCTGTGAAATCATCTCACAGAGTTACAGCTTTCCCCTCAAGAAGCCTTTCGCTAAGACAGTTCTTGTGGAATTGGCAAAGTGATATTTGGAACCCCTAGAGGGCTATGGTGAAAAAGGAAATATCGTCCGATGAAATCTGGAAAGAAGCTTTCTGAGAAACTGCTTAGTGTTCTGTTAATTCATCTCAGAGAGTTACATCTGTATTTCGTGGATCTCTTTGCTAGCCTTATTTCTCTGGAATCTGACAACAGATATTTCCTTTCCCTTTGAAGACTATGGGGCCATGGAAATATCCTCCTATAACCAAGAGAAGGAAGCTTTCTGAGAAACTTCTTTGTGTTCTGTGAAATCATCTCACAGAGTTACAGCTTTCCCCTCAAGAAGCCTTTCGCTAAGACAGTTCTTGTGGAAATGGCAAAGTGATATTTGGAAGCCCCTAGAGGGCTATGGTGAAAAAGGAAATATCCTCCGATGAAATCCGGAAAGAAGCTTTCTGAGAAACTGCTTACTGTTCTGTTAATTCATCTCACAGAGTTACATCTGTATTTCGTGGATGTCTTTGCTAGCCTTATTTCTGTGGAATCTGACAACAGATATTTCCTTTCCCTTTGAAGACTGTGGGGCCGAAGGAAATATCCTCTGATAACCAAGAGAAAGAATCTTTCTGAGAAACTTCTTTGTGTTCTGTGAAATCATCTCATAGAGTTACAGCTTTCCCCTCAAGAAGCCTTTCGCTAAGACAGTTCTTGTGGAATTCGCAAAGTGATATTTGGAAGCCCATAGAGGGCTATGGTGAAAAAGGAAATATCCTCCGATGAAATCTGGAAAGAAGCTTTCTGAGAAACTGCTTAGTGTTCTGTTATTTCATCTCACAGAATTACATCTGTATTTCGTGGATCACTTTGCTAGCCTTATTTCTGTGGAATCTGACAAAGATACTTCCTTTCCCTTTGAAGACTATAGGGCCAAAGGAAATATCCTCTGATAACCAAGAGATAGAAGATTTCTGAGAAACTACTTTGCGTTCTGTGAAATCATCTCACAGATTTACAGCTTTCCCCACAAGAAGCCTTTTGCTAAGACAGTTCTTGTGGAATTGGCAAAGTATTATTTGAAAGCCCATAGAGGGCTACGGTGAAAAAGGAAATGTCCTCCGATGAAATCTGGAAAGAAGCTTTCTGAGAAACTGCTTAGTGTTCTGTTAATTCATCTCACAGAGTTACATCTGTATTTCGTGGATCTCTTTGCTAGCCTTATTTCTGTGGAATCTGACAACAGATATTTCCTTTCCCTTTGAAGACTATAGGGCCAAAGGAAATATCCTCCGATTACAAAGAGAAAGAAGCTTTCTGAGAAACTTCTTTGTGTTCTGTGAAATCATCTCACAGAGTTACATCTTCCTCCTCAAGAAGCCTTTCTCTAAGACAGTTCTTGTGGAATTGGCAAAGTGTTATTTGGAAGCCCATCGAGGGCTATGGTGAAAAAGGAAATATCCTCCGATGAAATCTGGAAAGAAGCTTTCTGAGAAAGTGCTTAGTGTTCTGTTAATTCATCTCACAGAATTACATCTGTGTTTCGTGGATGTCTTTGCTAGCCTTATTTCTGTGGAATCTGACAACAGACATTTCCTTTCCCTTTGACGACTATAGGGCCAAAGGAAATATCCTCTGATAACAAAGAGAAAGAAGCTTTCAGAGAAACTTCTTTGTGTTCTGTGAAATCATCTCACAGAGTTACAGCTTTCCCCTCAAGAAGCCTTTCGCTAAGACAGTTCTTGTGGAATTGGCAAAGTGATATTTGGAAGCCCATAGAGGGCTATGGTGAAAAAGGAAATATTCTCCGATGAAATCTGGAAAGAAGTTTTCTCTGAAACTGCTTAGTGTTCTGTTAATTCATCTCACAGAGTTACATCTGTATTTCGTGGATCTCTTTGCTAGCCTTTTTTCTGTGGAATCTGACAAGAGATATTTTATTTCCCTTTGAAGACTATAGGGCCAAAGGAAATATCCTCCGATAACAAAGAGAAAGAAGTTATCTGAGAAACTTCTTTGTGTTTTGTGAAATCATCTCACAGAGTTACAGCTATCCCCTCAAGAAGTCTTTCCCTAAGACAGTTCTTGTGGAATTGGCAAAGTGATATTTGGAAGCCCATAGACGGCTATGGTGAAAAAGGAAATATCCTCCGATGAAATCTGGAAAGAAGCTTTCTGAGAAACTGCTTAGTGTTCTGTTAATTCATCTCACAGTGTTACATCTGTATTTCGTGGATCTCTTTGCTAGCCTTATTTCTGTGGAATCTGACAACAGATATTTCCTTTCCCTTTGAAGACCATAGGGCCAAAGGAAATATCCTCCGATAACAAAGAGAAAGAAGCTTTCTGAGAAACTTCTTTGTGTTCTGTGAAATCATCTCACAGAGTTACAGCTTTCCCCTCAAGAAGCCTTTCGCTAAGACAGTTCTTGTGGAATTGGAAAAGTCATATTTGGAAGCCCATAGAGGGCTATGGTGAAAAAGGAAATATCCTCCGATGAAATCGGGAAAGAAGATTTCTGAGAAACTGCTTAGTGTTCTGTTAATTCATCTCACAGAATTACATCTGTATTTCGTGGATGTCTTTGCTAGCGTTATTTCTGTGGAATCTGACAAAGATATTTCCTTTCCCTTTGAAGACTATAGGGCCAAAGGAAATATCCTCTGATAACAAAGAGAAAGAAGCTTTCTGAGAAACTTCTTTGTGTTCTGTGAAATAATCTCACAGAGTTACAGCTTTCCCCTCAAGAAGCCTTTCGCTAAGACAGTTCTTGTGGAATTGACAAAGGGATATTTGGAAGCCCCTAGAGGGCTATGGTGAAAAAGGAAATATCCTCCGATGAAATCCGGAAAGAAGCTTTCTGAGAAACTGCTTAGTGTTCTGTTAATTCATTTCACAGAGTTACATCTGTATTTCGTGGATCTCTTTGCTAGCCTTATTTCTGTGGAATCTGACAACACATATTTCCTTTCCCTTTGAAGACTATAGGGCCAAAGGAAATATCCTCCGATAACAAAGAGAAAGAAGCTTTCTGAGAAACTTCTTTGTGTTCTGTGAAATCATCTCACAGAGTTACAGCTTTCCCCTCAAGAAGCTTTTCGCTATGACAGTTCTTGTGGAATTGGCAAAGTGTTATTTGGAAGCACATGGTGACCTATGGTGAGAAAGGAAATATCCTCCCATGAAATCTGGAAAGAAGCTTTCTGAGAAACTGCTTAGTGTTCTGTTAATTCATCTCACAGAGTTACATCTGTATTTCGTGGATCTCTTTGCTAGCCTTATTTCTGTGGAATCTGACAACAGATATTTCCTTTCCCTTTGAAGACTATGGGGCCATGGAAATATCCTCCTATAACCAAGAGAAGGAAGCTTTCTGAGAAACTTCTTTGTGTTCTGTGAAATCATCTCACAGAGTTACAGCTTTCCCCTCAAGAAGCCTTTCGCTAAGACAGTTCTTGTGGAATTGGCAAAGTGATATTTGGAACCCCTAGAGGGCTATGGTGAAAAAGGAAATATCGTCCGATGAAATCTGGAAAGAAGCTTTCTGAGAAACTGCTTAGTGTTCTGTTAATTCATCTCAGAGAGTTACATCTGTATTTCGTGGATCTCTTTGCTAGCCTTATTTCTGTGGAATCTGAAAACAGATATTTCCTTTCCCTTTGAAGACTATGGGGCCATGGAAATATCCTCCTATAACCAAGAGAAGGAAGCTTTCTGAGAAACTTCTTTGTGTTCTGTGAAATCATCTCACAGAGTTACAGCTTTCCCCTCAAGAAGCCTTTCGCTAAGACAGTTCTTGTGGAAATGGCAAAGTGATATTTGGAAGCCCATAGAGGGCTATGGTGAAAAAGGAAATATCCTCCGATGAAATCTGGAAAGAAGCTTTCTGAGAAACTGCTTAGTGTTCTGTTATTTCATCTCACAGAATTACATCTGTATTTCGTGGATCTCTTTGCTAGCCTTATTTCTGTGGAATCTGACAAAGATATTTCCTTTCCCTTTGAAGACTATAGGGCCAAAGGAAATATCCTCTGATAACCAAGAGAAAGAAGATTTCTGAGAAACTACTTTGTGTTCTGTGAAATCATCTCACAGATTTACAGCTTTCCCCACAAGAAGCCTTTTGCTAAGACAGTTCTTGTGGAATTGGCAAAGTATTATTTGAAAGCCCATAGAGGACTACGGTGAAAAAGGAAATATCCTCCGATGAAATCTGGAAAGAAGGTTTCTGAGAAACTGCTTAGTGTTCTGTTAATTCATATCACAGAGTTACATCTGTATTTCGTGGATCTCTTTGCTAGCCTTATTTCTGTGGAATCTGACAACAGATATTTCCTTTCCCTCTGAAGACTATAGGGCCAAAAGAAATATCCTCCGATAACCAAGAGAAAGAATCTTTCTGAGAAACTTCTTTGTGTTCTGTGAAATCATCTCACAGAGTTACAGCATTCCCCTCAAGAAGTCTTTCGCTAAGACCGTTCTTGTGGAATTGGCAAAGTGATATTTGGAAGCCCATAGAGGGCTATGGTGAAAAAGGAAATATCCTCCGATGAAATGTGGAAAGCAGCTTTCTCTGAAACTGCTTAGTGTTCTGTTAATTCATCTCACAGAGTTACATCTGTATTTCGTGGATCTCTTTGCTAGCCTTTTTTCTCTGGAATCTGACAACAGATATTTCCTTTCCCCTTGAAGACTATGGGGCCAAAGGAAATATCCTCCGATAACCAAGAGAAAGAAGCTTTCTGAGAAACTTCTTTGTGTTCTGTGAAATCATCTCACAGAGTTACAGCTTTCCCCTCAAGAAGCCTTTCGCTAAGACAGTTCTTGTGGAATTGGCAAAGTGTTATTTGGAAGCCCATAGAGGGCTATGGTGAAAAAGGAAATATCCTCCGATGAAATCTGGAAAGAAGCTTTCTGAGAAACTGCTTAGTGTTCTGTTAATACATCTCACAGAATTACATCTGTATTTCGTGGATGTCTTTGCTAGCGTTATTTCTGTGGAATCTGACAAAGATATTTCCTTTCCCTTTGAAGACTAAAGGGCCAAAGGAAATATCCTCTGATAACAAAGAGAAAGAAGCTTTCTGAGAAACTTCTTTGTGTTCTGTGAAATCATCTCACAGAGTTAGAGCTTTCCCCTCAAGAAGCCTTTCGCTAAGACAGTTCTTGTGGAATTGACAAAGTGATATTTGGAAGCCCCTAGAGGGCTATGGTGAAAAAGGAAATATCCTCCGATGAAATCCGGAAAGAAGCTTTCTGAGAAACTGCTTACTGTTCTGTTAATTCATCTCACAGAGTTACATCTGTATTTCGTGGATGTCTTTGCTAGCCTTGTTTCTGTGTAATCTGACAACAGATATTTCCTTTCCCTTTGAAGACTGTGGGGCCGAAGGAAATATCCTCTGATAACCAAGAGAAAGAATCTTTCTGAGAAACTTTTTTGTGTTCTGTGAAATCATCTCATAGAGTTACAGCTTTCCCCTCAAGAAGCCTTTCGCTAAGACAGTTCTTGTGGAATTGGCAAAGTGATATTTGGAAGCCCATAGAGGGCTATGGTGAAAAAGGAAATATCCTCTGATGAAATCTGGAAAGAAGCTTTCTGAGAAACTGCTTAGTGTTCTGTTATTTCATCTCACAGAATTACATCTGTATTTCGTGGATCTCTTTGCTAGCGTTATTTCTGTGGAATCTAACAAAGATATTTCCTTTCCCTTTGAAGACTATAGGGCCAAAGGAAATATCCTCTGATAACCAAGAGACAGAAGATTTCTGAGAAACTACTTTGTGTTCTGTGAAATCATCTCACAGATTTACAGCTTTCCCCACAAGAAGCCTTTTGCTAAGACAGTTCTTGTGGAATTGGCAAAGTATTATTTGAAAGCCCATAGAGGGCTACGGTGAAAAAGGAAATATCCTCCGATGAAATCTGGAAAGAAGCTTTCTGAGAAACTGTTTAGTGTTCTGTTAATTCATCTCACAGAGTTACATCTGTATTTCGTGGATCTCTTTGCTAGCCTTATTTCTGTGGAATCTGACAACAGATATTTCCTTTCCCTTTGAAGACTATAGGGCCAAAGGAAATATCCTCCGATTACAAAGAGAAAGAAGCTTTCTGAGAAACTTCTTTGTGTTCTGTGAAATCATCTCACAGAGTTACAGCTTTCCCCTCAAAAAGCCTTTCGCTAAGACAGTTCTTGTGGAATTGGCAAAGTGATATTTGGAAGCCCATAGAGGGCTATGGTGAAAAAGGAAATATCCTCCGATGAAATCTGGAAAGAAGCTTTCTGAGAAACTGCTTAGTGTTCTGTTAATTCATCTCACAGAGTTACATCTCTATTTCGTGGATGTCTCTGCTAGCCTTATTTCTGTGGAATCTGACAACAGATATTACCTTTCCCTTTGAAGACTATGGGGCCGAAGGAAATATCCTCCGATAACCAAGAGAAAGAAGCTTTCAGAGAAACTTCTTTGTGTTCTGTGAAATCATCTCACAGAGTTACATCTTTCCCCTCAAGAAGCCTTTCTCTAAGACAGTTCTTGTGGAATTGGCAAAGTGTTATTTGGAAGCCCATAGAGGGCTATGGTGAAAAAGGAAATATCCTCCGATGAAATCTGGAAAGAAGCTTTCTGAGAAAGGGCTTAGTGTTCTGTTAATTCATCTCACAGAATTACATCTGTATTTCGTGGATGTCTTTGCTAGCCTTATTTCTGTGGAATCTGACAACAGACATTTCCTTTCCCTTTGACGACTATAGGGCCAAAGGAAATATCCTCTGATAACAAAGAGAAAGAAGCTTTCTGAGAAACTTCTTTGTGTTCTGTGAAATCATCTCACAGAGTTACAGCTTTCCCCACAAGAAGCCTTTCGCTAAGACAGTTCTTGTGGAATTGGCAAAGTGATATTTGGAAGCCCATAGAGGGCTATGGTGAAAAAGGAAATATTCTCCGATGAAATCTGGAAAGAAGCTTTCTGAGAAACTGCTTAGTGTCCTGTTAATTCATTTCACAGAGTTACATCTGTATTTCGTGGATGTCTTTGCTAGTCTTATTTCTGAGGAATCTGACAACAGATATTTCCTTTCCCTTTGAAGACTATAGGGCCAAAGGAAATATCCTCCGATAACAAAGAGAAGGAAGCTTTCTGAGAAACTTCTTTGTGTTCTGTGAAATCATCTCACAGAGTTACAACTTTCCGCTCAAGAAGCCTTTCGCTAAGACAGTTCTTGTGGAAATGGCAAAGTGATATTTGGAAGCCCATAGAGGGCTATGGTGAAAAAGGAAATATCCTCCGATGAAATCTGGAAAGAAGCTTTCTCTGAAACTGCTTAGTGTTCTGTTAATTCATCTCACAGAGTTACATCTGTATTTCGTGGATCTCTTTGCTAGCCTTTTTTCTGTGTAATCTGACAAGAGATATTTTATTTCCCTTTGAAGACTATAGGGCCAAAGGAAATATCCTCCGATAACAAAGAGATAGAAGTTATCTGAGAAACTTCTTTGTGTTTTGTGAAATCATCTCACAGAGTTACAGCTATCCCCTCAAGAAGTCTTTCCCTAAGACAGTTCTTGTGGAATTGGCAAAGTGATATTTGGAAGCCCATAGACGGCTATGGTGAAAAAGGAAATATCCTCCGATGAAATCTGGAAAGAAGCTTTCTGAGAAACTGCTTAGTGTTCTGTTAATTCATCTCACAGTGTTACATCTGTATTTCGTGGATCTCTTTGCTAGCCTTATTTCTGTGGAATCTGACAACAGATATTTCCTTTCCCTTTGAAGACCATAGGGCCAAAGGAAATATCCTCCGATAACAAAGAGAAAGAAGCTTTCTGAGAAACTTCTTTGTGTTCTGTGAAATCATCTCACAGAGTTACAGTTTTCCCCTCAAGAAGCCTTTCACTAAGACAGTTCTTGTGGAATTGGAAAAGTCATATTTGGAAGCCCATAGAGGGCTATGGTGAAAAGGGAAATATCCTCCGATGAAATCGGGAAAGAAGCTTTCTGAGAAACTGCTTAGTGTTCTGTTAATTCATCTCACAGAATTACATCTGTATTTCGTGGATCTCTTTGCTAGCCTTATTTCTGTGGAATCTGACAACAGATATTTCCTTTCCATTTGAAGACTATGGGGCCAAAGGAAATATCCTCCGATATCCAAGAGAAAGAAGCTTTCTGAGAAACTTCTTTGTGTTCTGTGAAATCATCTCATAGTGTTACAGCTTTCCCCTCAAGAAGCCTTTCGCTAAGACAGTTCTTGTGGAATTGGCAAAGTGATATTTGGAAGCCCATAGAGGGCTATGGTGAGAAAGGAAATATCCTCCCATTAAATCTGGAAAGAAGCTTTCTGAGAAACTGCTTAGTGTTCTGTTAATTCATCTCACAGAGTTACATCTGTATTTCGTGGATCTCTTTCCTAGCCTTATTTCTGTGGAATCTGACAACAGATATTTCCTTTCCCTTTGAAGACTATGGGGCCGAAGGAAATATCCTCTTATAACAAAGAAAAAGAAGCTTTCTGAGAAACTTCTTTGTGTTCTGTGAAATCATCTCATAGAGTTACAGCTTTCCCCTTAAGAAGCCTTTCGCTAAGACAGTTCTTGTGGAATTGGCAAAGTGATATTTGGAAGCCCATAGAGGGCTATGGTGAAAAAGGAAAATCCTCCGATGAAATCTGGAAAGAAGCTTTCTGAGTAACTGCTTAGTGTTCTGTTATTTCATCTCACAGAATTACATCTGTATTTCGTGGATGTCTTTGCTAGCGTTATTTCTGTGGAATCTGACAAAGATATTTCCTTTCCCTTTGAAGACTATAGGGCCAAACGAAATATCCTCTGATAACCAAGAGAAAGAAGATTTCTGAGAAACTACTTTGTGTTCTGTGAAATCATCTCACAGATTTACAGCTTTCACCACAAGAAACCTTTTGCTAAGACAGTTCTTGTGGAATTGGCAAAGTATTATTTGGAAGCCCTTAGAGGGCTACGGTGAAAAAGGAAATATCCTCCGATGAAATCTGGAAAGAAGCTTTCTGAGAAACTGCTTAGTGTTCTGTTAATTCATCTCACAGAGTTACATCTGTATTTCGTGGATCTCTTTGCTAGCCTTATTTCTGTGGAATCTGACAACACATATTTCCTTTCCCTTTGAAGACTATAGGGCCAAAGGAAATATCCTCCGATAACAAAGAGAAAGAAGCTTTCTGAGAAACTTCTTTGTGTTCTGTGAAATCATCTCACAGAGTTACAGCATTCCCTTCAAAAGTCTTTCGCTAAGAGAGTTCTTGTGGAATTAGCAAAGTGATATATGGAAGCCCATAGAGGACTATGGTGAAAAAGGAAATATCCTCCGATGAAATCTGGAAAGAAGCTTTCTGAGAAACTGCTTAGTGTTCTGTTAATTCATCTCACAGAGTTACATCTGTATTTCGTGGATCTCCTTGCTAGCCTTATTTCTGTGGAATCTGACAACAGATATTTCCTTTCCCTTTGAAGACTATAGGGCCAAAGGAAATATCCTCCGATAACCAAGAGAAAGAAGCTTTCAGAGAAAATTCTTTGTGTTCTGTGAAATCATCTCACAGAGTTACAGCTTTCCCCTCAAGAAGCCTTTCTCTAAGACAGTTCTTGTGGAATTGGCAAAGTGTTATTTGGAAGCCCCTATAGGGCTATGGTGAAAAAGGAAATATCCTCCGATGAAATCTGGAAAGAAGCTTTCTGAGAAAGTGCTTAGTGTTCTGTTAATTCATCTCACAGTATTACATCTGTATTTCGTGGATGTCTTTGCTAGTCTTATTTCTGTGGAATCTGACAACAGATATTTCCTTTCCCTTTGACGACTATAGGGCCAAAGGAAATATCCTCCGATAACAAAGAGAAAGAAGCTTTCTGAGAAACTTCTTTGTGTTCTGTGAAATCATCTCACAGAGTTACAGCTTTCCCCTCAAGAAGTCTTTCGCTAAGACAGTTCTTGTGGAATTGGCAAAGTGATATTTGGAAGCCCATAGAGGGCTATGGTGAAAAAGGAATTATTCTCCGATGAAATCTGGAAAGAAGCTTTCTGAGACACTGCTAAGTGTTCTGTTAATTCATCTCACAGAGTTACATCTGTATTTCGTGGATCACTTTGCTAGCCTTATTTCTGTGGAATCTGACAGCAGATATTTCCTTTCCCTTTGAAGACTATAGGGACAAAGGAAATATCCTCCGAAAACCAAGCGAAAGAAGCTTTCTGAGAAACTTCTTTGTGTTCTGTGAAATCATCTCACAGAGTTACAGCTTTCCCCTCAAGAAGCCTTTCGCTAAGACAGTTCTTGTGGAATTGGCAAAGTGATATTTGGAAGCCCATGGAGGGCTATGGTGAAAAAGGAAATATCCTCCGATGAAATCCGGAAAGAAGCTTTCTGAGAAACTGCTTAGTGTTCTGTTAATTCATTTCACAGAGTTACATCTGTATTTCGTGGATGTCTTTGCTAGCCTTATTTCTGAGGAATCTGACAACAGATATTTCCTTTCCCTTTGAAAACTATAGGGCCAAAGGAAATATCCTCTGATAACCAAGAGAAAGAAGATTTCTGAGAAACTACATTGTGTTCTGTGAAATCACCTCACCGATTTACAGCTTTCCCCACAAGAAGCCTTTTGCTAAGACAGTTCTTGTGGAATTTGCAAAGTGTTATTTGGAAGCCCATAGAGGGCTACGGTGAAAAAGGAAATATCCTCCGATGAAATCTGGAAAGAAGCTTTCTGAGAAACTGCTTAGTGTTCTGTTAATTCATGCCACAGAGTTACATCTGTATTTCGTGGATCTCTTTGCTAGCCTTATTTCTGTGGAATCTGACAACAGATATTTCCATTAACTTAGAAGACTGTAGGGCCAAAGGAAATATCCTCCGATAACAAAGAGAAAGAAGTTTTCTGAGAAACTTCTTTGTGTTCTGTGAAATCATCTCACAGAGTTACAGCCATCCCCTCAAGAAGTCTTTCGCTAAGACAGTTCTTGTGGAATTGGCAAAGTGATATTTGGAAGCCCATAGAGGGCTATGGTGAAAAAGGAAATATCCTCCGATGAAATCTGGAAAGAAGCTTTCTGAGAAACTGCTTAGTGTTCTGTTAATTCATCTCACAGAATTACATCTGTATTTCGTGGATCTCTTTGCTAGCCTTATTTCTGTGGAATCTGACAACACATATTTCCTTTCCCTTTGAAGACTATTTGGCCAAAGGAAATATCCTCCGATAACCAAGAGAAAGAAGCTTTCTGAGAAACTTCTTTGTGTTCTGTGAAATCATCTCATAGAGTTACAGCTTTCCCCTCAAGAAGCCTTTCGCTAAGACACTTCTTGTGGAATTGGCAAAGTGATATTTGGAAGCCCATAGAGGGCTTTGGTGAAAAAGGAAATATCCTCCGATGAAATCTGGAAAGAAGCTTTCTGAGAAAGTGCTTAGTGTTCTGTTAATTCGTCTCACAGAATTACATCTGTATTTCGTGGATGTCTTTGCTAGCCTATTTTCTGTGGAAACTGACAAAGATATTTCCTTTCCCTTTGAAGAATATAGGGACAAAGGAAATATCCTCTGATAACCTAGAGAAAGAAGCTTTCTGAGAAACTTCTTTGTGTTCTGTGAAATCATCTCACAGAGTTACAGCTTTCCCCTCAAGAAGCCTTTCGCTAAGACAGTTCTTGTGGAATTGGCAAAGTGATATTTGGAAGCCCATAGAGGGCTATGGTGAAAAAGGAAATATCCTCCGATGAAATCCGGAAAGAAGCTTTGTGAGAAACTGCTTAGTGTTCTGTTAATTCATCTCACAGAGTTACATCTGTATTTCGTTGATCTCTTTGCTAGCCTTATTTCTGTGGAATCTGACAACAGATATTTCCTTTCCCTTTGAAGACTATAGGGCCAAAGGAAATATCCTCCGATAACAAAGAGAAAGAAGCTTTCTGAGAAACTTCTTTGTGTTCTGTGAAATCATCTCACAGAGTTACAGCTTTCCCCTCAAGAAGCCTTTCGCTAAGACAGTTCTTGTGGAATTGGCAAAGTGATATTTGGAAGCAAATAGAGGGCTATGGTGAAAAAGGAAATATCCTCCGATGAAATCTGGAAAGAAGCTTTCTGAGAAACTGCTTAGTGTTCTGTTAATTCATCTCACAGAATTATATCTGTATTTCGTGGATCTCTTTGCTAGCCTTATTTCTGCGGAATCTGACAACAGATATTTCCTTTCCCTTTGAAGACTATAGGGCCAAAGGAAATATCCTCCGATAACAAAGAGAAAGAAGCTTTCTGAGAAACTTCTTTGTGTTCTGTGAAATCATCTCACAGAGTTACAGCTTTCCCCTCAAAAAGTCTTTCGCTAAGACAGTTCTTGTGGAATTGGCAAAGTGATATTTGGAAGCCCATAGAGGGCTATGGTGAAAAAGGAAATATCCTCCGATGAAATCTGGAAAGAAGCTTTCTGAGAAACTGCTTAGTGTTCTGTTAATTCATCTCACAGAGTTACATCTGTATTTCGTGGATGTCTTTGCTAGCCTTATTTCTGTGGAATCTGACAACTGATATTTCCTTTCCCTTTGAAGACTATGGGGCCGAAGGAAATATCCTCTGATAACCAAGAGAAAGAAGCTTTCTGAGAAACTTCTTTGTGTTCTGTGAAATCATCTCATAGAGTTACAGCTTTCCCATCAAGAAGCCTTTCGCTAAGACAGTTCTTGTGGAATTGGCAAAGTGATATTTGGAAGCCCATAGAGGGCTATGGTGAAAAAGGAAATATCCTCCGATGAAATCTGGAAAGAAGCTTTCTGAGAAACTGCTTAGTGTTCTGTTATTTCATCTCACAGAATTACATCTGTATTTCGTGGATGTCTTTGCTAGCCTTATTTCTGTGGAATCTGACAAAGATATTTCCTTTACCTTTGAAAACTATAGGGCCAAAGGAAATATCCTCTGATAACCAAGAGAAAGATTATTTCTGAGAAACTACTTTGTGTTCTGTGAAATAATCTCACAGATTTACAGCTTTACCCACAAGAAGCCTTTTGCTAAGACAGTTCTTGTGGAATTGGCAAAGTGTTATTTGGAAGCCCATAGAGGGCTACGGTGAAAAAGGAAATATCCTCCGATGAAATCTGGAAAGAAGCTTTCTGAGAAACTGCTTAGTGTTCTGTTAATTCATCTCACAGAGTTACATCTGTATTTCGTGGATCTCTTTGCTAGCCTTATTTCTGTGGAATCTGACAACAGATATTTCCATTCCCTTTGAAGACTATAGGGCCAAAGGAAATATCCTCCGATAACAAAGAGAAAGAAGTTTTCTGAGAAACTTCTTTGTGTTCTGTGAAATCATCTCACAGAGTTACAGCCATCCCCTCAAGAAGTCTTTCGCTAAGACAGTTCTTGTGGAATTGGCAAAGTGATATTTGGAAGCCCATAGAGGGCTATGGTGAAAAAGGAAATATCCTCCGATGAAATCTGGAAAGAAGCTTTCTGAGAAACTGCTTAGTGTTCTGTTAATTCATCTCACAGAATTACATCTGTATTTCGTGGATCTCTTTGCTAGCCTTATTTCTGTGGAATCTGACAACACATATTTCCTTTCCCTTTGAAGACTATTTGGCCAAAGGAAATATCCTCCGATAACCAAGAGAAAGAAGCTTTCTGAGAAACTTCTTTGTGTTCTGTGAAATCATCTCATAGAGTTACAGCTTTCCCCTCAAGAAGCCTTTCGCTAAGACACTTCTTGTGGAATTGGCAAAGTGATATTTGGAAGCCCATAGAGGGCTTTGGTGAAAAAGGAAATATCCTCCGATGAAATCTGGAAAGAAGCTTTCTGAGAAAGTGCTTAGTGTTCTGTTAATTCGTCTCACAGAATTACATCTGTATTTCGTGGATGTCTTTGCTAGCCTATTTTCTGTGGAAACTGACAAAGATATTTCCTTTCCCTTTGAAGAATATAGGGACAAAGGAAATATCCTCTGATAACCTAGAGAAAGAAGCTTTCTGAGAAACTTCTTTGTGTTCTGTGAAATCATCTCACAGAGTTACAGCTTTCCCCTCAAGAAGCCTTTCGCTAAGACAGTTCTTGTGGAATTGGCAAAGTGATATTTGGAAGCCCATAGAGGGCTATGGTGAAAAAGGAAATATCCTCCGATGAAATCCGGAAAGAAGCTTTGTGAGAAACTGCTTAGTGTTCTGTTAATTCATCTCACAGAGTTACATCTGTATTTCGTTGATCTCTTTGCTAGCCTTATTTCTGTGGAATCTGACAACAGATATTTCCTTTCCCTTTGAAGACTATAGGGCCAAAGGAAATATCCTCCGATAACAAAGAGAAAGAAGCTTTCTGAGAAACTTCTTTGTGTTCTGTGAAATCATCTCACAGAGTTACAGCTTTCCCCTCAAGAAGCCTTTCGCTAAGACAGTTCTTGTGGAATTGGCAAAGTGATATTTGGAAGCAAATAGAGGGCTATGGTGAAAAAGGAAATATCCTCCGATGAAATCTGGAAAGAAGCTTTCTGAGAAACTGCTTAGTGTTCTGTTAATTCATCTCACAGAATTATATCTGTATTTCGTGGATCTCTTTGCTAGCCTTATTTCTGCGGAATCTGACAACAGATATTTCCTTTCCCTTTGAAGACTATAGGGCCAAAGGAAATATCCTCCGATAACAAAGAGAAAGAAGCTTTCTGAGAAACTTCTTTGTGTTCTGTGAAATCATCTCACAGAGTTACAGCTTTCCCCTCAAAAAGTCTTTCGCTAAGACAGTTCTTGTGGAATTGGCAAAGTGATATTTGGAAGCCCATAGAGGGCTATGGTGAAAAAGGAAATATCCTCCGATGAAATCTGGAAAGAAGCTTTCTGAGAAACTGCTTAGTGTTCTGTTAATTCATCTCACAGAGTTACATCTGTATTTCGTGGATGTCTTTGCTAGCCTTATTTCTGTGGAATCTGACAACTGATATTTCCTTTCCCTTTGAAGACTATGGGGCCGAAGGAAATATCCTCTGATAACCAAGAGAAAGAAGCTTTCTGAGAAACTTCTTTGTGTTCTGTGAAATCATCTCATAGAGTTACAGCTTTCCCATCAAGAAGCCTTTCGCTAAGACAGTTCTTGTGGAATTGGCAAAGTGATATTTGGAAGCCCATAGAGGGCTATGGTGAAAAAGGAAATATCCTCCGATGAAATCTGGAAAGAAGCTTTCTGAGAAACTGCTTAGTGTTCTGTTATTTCATCTCACAGAATTACATCTGTATTTCGTGGATGTCTTTGCTAGCCTTATTTCTGTGGAATCTGACAAAGATATTTCCTTTACCTTTGAAAACTATAGGGCCAAAGGAAATATCCTCTGATAACCAAGAGAAAGATTATTTCTGAGAAACTACTTTGTGTTCTGTGAAATAATCTCACAGATTTACAGCTTTACCCACAAGAAGCCTTTTGCTAAGACAGTTCTTGTGGAATTGGCAAAGTGTTATTTGGAAGCCCATAGAGGGCTACGGTGAAAAAGGAAATATCCTCCGATGAAATCTGGAAAGAAGCTTTCTGAGAAACTGCTTAGTGTTCTGTTAATTCATCTCACAGAGTTACATCTGTATTTCGTGGATCTCTTTGCTAGCCTTATTTCTGTGGAATCTGACAACAGATATTTCCTTTCCCTTTGAAGACTATAGGGCCAAAGGAAATATCCTCCGATAACCAAGAGAAAGAAGCTTTCTGAGAAACTTCTTTGTGTTCTGTGAAATCATCTCACAGAGTTACAGCTTTCCCCTCAAGAAGCCTTTCGCTAAGACAGTTCTTGTGGAATTGGCAAAGTGTTATTTGGAAGCCCATAGAGGGCTATGGTGAAAAAGGAAATATCCTCCGATGAAATCGGGAAAGAAGCTTTCTGAGAAACTGCTTAGTGTTCTGTTAATTCATCTCACAGAGTTACATCTGTATTTCGTGTATCTCCTTGCTAGCCTTACGTCTGTGGAATCTGACAACAGATATTTCCTTTCCCTTTGAAGACTATAAGGCCAAAGGAAATATCCTCCGATAACAAAGAGAAAGAAGCTTTCTGAGAAACTTCTTTGTGTTCTGTAAAATCATCTCACAGAGTTACAGCTTTCCCCTGAAGAAGCCTTTCGCTCAGACAGTTCTTGTGGAATTGGCAAAGTGATATTTGGAAGCCCATAGAGGGCTATGGTGAAAAAGGAAATATCCTCCGATGAAATTTGGAAAGACGCTTTCTGAGAAACTGCTTAGTGTTCTGTTAATTCATCTCACAGAGTTACATCTGTATTTCATGGATCTCTTTGCTAGCCTTATTTCTGTGGAATCTGACAAGAGATATTTCCTTTCCCTTTGAAGACCATGGGGCCAAAGGAAATATCCTCCGATAACCAAGAGAAAGAAGCTTTCAGAGAAACTTCTTTGTGTTCTGTGAAATCATCTCATAGAGTTACAGCTTTCCCCTCAAGAAGCCTTTCGCTAAGAGAGTTCTTGTGGAATTGGCAAAGTGATATTTTCAAGCCCATAGAGGGCTATGGTGAAAATGGAAATATTCTCCGATGAAATCTGGAAAGAAGCTTTCTGAGAAACTGCTTAGTGTACTGTTAATTCATCTCACAGAGTTACATCTGTATTTCGTGGATGTCTTTGCTAGCCTTATTTCTGTATGATCTGACAACAGATATTACCTTTCCCTTTGAAGACTATGGGGCCGAAGGAAATATCCTCCGGTAACCAAGGGAAAGAAGCTTTCTGAGAAACTTCTTTGTGTTCTGTGAAATCATCTCATAGAGTTACAGCGTTTCCCTCAAGAAGCCTTTCGCTAAGACAGTTCTTGTGGAATTGGCAAAGTGATATTTGGAAGCCCATAGAGGGCTATGGTGAAAAAGGAAATATCCTCCGATGAAATATGGAAAGAAGCTTTCTGAAAAACTGCTTAGTGTTCTGTTAATTCATCTCACAGAATTACATCTGTATTTCGTGGATCTCTTTGCTAGCCTTATTTCTGTGGAATCTGACAAAGATATTTCTTTTCCCTTTGAAGACTATAGGGCCAAAGGAAATATCCTCTGATAACAAAGAGAAAGAAGCTTTCTGAGAAACTTCTTTGTGTTCTGTGAAATCATCTCACAGAGTTACAGCTTTCCCCTCAAGAAGCCTTTCGCTAAGACAGTTCTTGTGGAATTGGCCAAGTGATATTTGGAAGCCCATCGAGGGCTATGGTGAAAAAGGAAATATCCTCCGATGAAATCCGGAAAGAAGCTTTCTGAGAAACTGCTTAGTGTTCTGTTAATTCATATCACAGAGTTACATCTGTATTTCGTGGATCTCTTTGCTAGCCTTATTTCTGTGGAATCTGACAACAGATATTTCCTTTCCCTTTGAAGACTATAGGGCCAAAGGAAATATCCTCCGATAACAAAGAGAAAGAAGCTTTCTGAGAAACTTCTTTGTGTTCTGTGAAATCATCTCACAGAGTTACAGCTTTCCTCTCAAGAAGCTTTTCGCTAAGACAGTTCTTGTGGAATTGGCAAAGTGTCATTTGGAAACACATAGTGGGCTATGGTGAGAAAGGAAATATCCTCCGATGAAATCTGGAAAGCAGCTTTCTGAGAAACTGCTTAGTGTTCTGTTAATTCATCTCACAGAGTTACATCTGTATTTCGTGGATCTCTTTGCTAGCCTTATTTCTGTGGAATCTGACAACAGATATTTCCTTTCCCTTTGAAGACTATAGGGGAAAAGGAAATATCCTCCGATAACCAAGAGAAAGAAGGTTTCTGAGAAACTTCTTTGTGTTCTGTGAAATCATCTCACAGAGTTACAGCTTTCCCCTCAAAAAGCCTTTCGCTAAGACAGTTCTTGTGGAATTGTCAAACTGATATTTGGAAGCCCATAGAGGGCTATGGTGAAAAAGGAAATATCCTCCGATGAAATCGGGAAAGAAGCTTACTGAGAAACTGCTTAGTGTTCTGTTAATTCATCTCACAGAGTTACATCTGTATTTCTTGGATCTCTTTGCTAGCCTTATTTCTGTGGAATCTGACAAGAGATATTTCCTTTCCTTTTGAAGACTATGGGGCCAACGGAAATATCCTCCGATAACCAAGAGAAAGAACCTTTTTGAGAAACTTCTTTGTATTCTGTGAAATCATCTCATAGAGTTACAGCTTTCCCCTCAAGAAGCCTTTCGCTAAGACAGTTCTTGTGGAATTGGCAAAGTGATATTTGGAAGCCCATAGAGGGCTATGGTGAAAAAGGAAATATCCTCCGATGAAATCTGGAAAGAAGCTTTCTCTGAAACTGCTTAGTGTTCTGTTAATTCATCTCACAGGGTTACATCTGTATTTCGTGGATCTCTTTGCTAGCCTTATTTCTGTGGAATCTGACAACAGATACTTTATTTCCCTTTGAAGACTATAGGGCCAAAGGAAATATCCTCCGATAACAAAGAAAAGAGGCTTTCTGAGAAACTTCTTTGTGTTCTGTGAAATCATCTCACAGAGTTACAGCTTTCCCCTCAAGAAGTCTTTCGCTAAGACAGTTCTTGTGGAATTGGCAAAGTGATATTTGGAAGCCCATAGAGGGCTATGGTGAAAAAGGAAATATTCTCCGATGAAATCTGGAAAGAAGCTTTCTGAGAAACTGCTTAGTGTTCTGTTAATTCATCTCACAGAGTTACATCTGTATTTCGTGGATCTCTTTGCTAGCCTTATTTCTGTGGAATCTGACAACAGATATTTCGGATCCCTTTAAAGACTATAGGGCCAAAGGAAATATTCTCCTATAACCAAGAGAAAGAAGCTTTCTGAGAAACTTCTTTGTGTTCTGTGAAATCATCTCACAGAGTTACAGCTTTCCCCTCAAGAAGCCTTTCGCTAAGACAGTTCTTGTGGAATTGGCAAAGTGATATTTTGAAGCCCATAGAGGGCTATGGTGAAAAAGGAAATATCCTCCGATGAAATCTGGAAAGAAGCTTTCTGAGAAACTGCTTAGTGTTCTGTTAATTCATCTCACAGAGTTACATGTGTATTTCGTGGATCTCTTTGCTAGCCTTATTTCTGTGGAATCTGACAAGAGATATTTCCTTTCCCTTTGAAGACTATGGGGCCAAAGGAAATATCCTCTGATAACCAAGAGAAAGAAGCTTTCTGAGAAACTTCTTTGTATTCTGTGAAATCATCTCATAGAGTTAGAGCTTTCCCCTCAAGAAGCCTTTCGCTAAGACAGTTCTTGTGGAATTGGCAAAGTGATATTTGGAAGCCCATCGAGGGCTATGGTGAAAAAGGAAATATCCTCCGATGAAATCCGGAAAGAAGCTTTCTGAAAAACTGCTTAGTGTTCTGTTAATTCATTTCACAGAGTTACATCTGTATTTCGTGGATCTCTTTGCTAGCCTTATTTCTGTGGAATCTGACAACAGATATTTCCTTTCCCTTTGAAGACTATAGGGCCAAAGGAAATATCCTCCGATAACAAAGAGAAAGAAGCTTTCTGAGAAACTTCTTTGTTTTCTGTGAAATCATCTCACAGAGTTACAGCTTTCCCCTCAAGAAGCTTTTCGCTAAGACAGTTCTTGTGGAATTGGCGAAGTGTTATTTGGAAGCACATAGTGGGCTATGGTGAGAAAGGAAATATACTCCCATGAAATCTGGAAAGAAGCTTTCTGAGAAACTGCTTAGTGTTCTGTTAATTCATCTCACAGAGTTACATCTGTATTTCGTGGATCTCTTTGCTAGCCTTATTTCTGTGGAATCTGACAACAGATATTTCCTTTCCCTTTGAAGACTATAGGGCCAAAGGAAATATCCTCCGATAACCAAGAGAAAGAAGCTTTCTGAGAAACTTCTTTGTGTTCTGTGAAATCATCTCACAGAGTTACAGCTTTCCCCTCAAGAAGCCTTTCGCTAAGACAGTTCTTGTGGAATAGGCATAGTGATATTTGGCAGCCCCTAGAGGGCTATGGTGAAAAAGGAAATATCCTCTGATGAAATCCGGAAAGAAGCTTTCTGAGAAACTGCTTAGTGTTCTGTTAATTCATTTCACAGAGTTACATCTGTATTTCGTGGATCTCTTTGCTAGCCTTATTTCTGTGGAATCTGACAACAGATATTTCCTTTCCCTTTGAAGACTATAGGGCCAAAGGAAATATCCTCCGATAACAAAGAGAAAGAAGCTTTCTGAGAAACTTCTTTGTGTTCTGTGAAATCATCTCACAGAGTTACAGCTTTCCCCTCAAGAAGCCTTTCGCTAAGACAGTTCTTGTGGAATTGGCAAAGTGATATTTGGAAGCCCATAGAGGGCTATGGTGAAAAAGGAAATATCCTCCGATGAAATCTGGAAAGAAGCTTTCTATGAAACTGCTTAGTGTTCTGTTAATTCATCTCACAGAGTTACATCTGTATTTCGTGGAAATCTTTGCTAGCCTTTTTTCTGTGGAATCTGACAACAGATATTTTATTTCCCTTTGAAGACTTTAGGGCCAAAGGAAATATCCTCCGATAACAAAGAGAAAGAAGCTTTCTGAGAAACTTCTTTGTGTTCTGTGAAATCATCTCACAGAGTTACAGCTTTCCCCTCAAGAAGTCTTTCGCTAAGACAGTTCTTGTGGAATTGGCAAAGTGATATTTGAAGCCCATAGAGGGCTATGGTGAAAAAGGAAATATTCTCCGATGAAATCTGGAAAGAAGCTTTCTGAGAAACTGCTTAGTGTTCTGTTAATTCATCTCACAGAGTTACATCTGTATTTCGTGGATCTCTTTGCTAGCCTTATTTCTGTGGAATCTGACAACAGATATTTCCTTTCCCTTTGAAGACTATAGGGCCAAAGGAAATATCCTCCGATAACCAAGAGAAAGAAGCTTTCTGAGAAACTTCTTTGTGTTCTGTGAAATCATCTCACAGAGTTACAGTTTTCCCCTCAAGAAGTATTTCGCTTAGACAGTTCTTGTGGAATTGGCAAAGTGTTATTTGGAAGCCCATAGAGGGCTATGGTGAAAAAGGAAATATCCTCCGATGAAATCGGGAAAGAAGCTTTCTGAGAAACTGCTTAGTGTTCTGTTAATTCATCTCACAGAGTTACATCTGTATTTCTTGGATCTCTTTGCTAGCCTTATTTCTGTGGAATCTGACAAGAGATATTTCCTTTCCTTTTGAAGACTATGGGGCCAACAGAAATATCCTCCGATAACCAAGAGAAAGAACCTTTTTGAGAAACTTCTTTGTATTCTGTGAAATCATCTCATAGAGTTACAGCTTTCCCCTCAAGAAGCCTTTCGCTAAGACAGTTCTTGTGGAATTGGCAAAGTGATATTTGGAAGCCCATAGAGGGCTATGGTGAAAAAGGAAATATCCTCCGATGAAATCTGGAAAGAAGCTTTCTCTGAAACTGCTTAGTGTTCTGTTAATTCATCTCACAGGGTTACATCTGTATTTCGTGGATCTCTTTGCTAGCCTTATTTCTGTGGAATCTGACAACAGATAATTTATTTCCCTTTGAAGACTATAGGGCCAAAGGAAATATCCTCCGATAACAAAGAAAAGAGGCTTTCTGAGAAACTTCTTTGTGTTCTGTGAAATCATCTCACAGAGTTACAGCTTTCCCCTCAAGAAGTCTTTCGCTAAGACAGTTCTTGTGGAATTGGCAAAGTGATATTTGGAAGCCCATAGAGGGCTATGGTGAAAAAGGAAATATTCTCCGATGAAATCTGGAAAGAAGCTTTCTGAGAAACTGCTTAGTGTTCTGTTAATTCATCTCACAGAGTTACATCTGTATTTCGTGGATCTCTTTGCTAGCCTTATTTCTGTGGAATCTGACAACAGATATTTCGGATCCCTTTAAAGACTATAGGGCCAAAGGAAATATTCTCCTATAACCAAGAGAAAGAAGCTTTCTGAGAAACTTCTTTGTGTTCTGTGAAATCATCTCACAGAGTTACAGCTTTCCCCTCAAGAAGCCTTTCGCTAAGACAGTTCTTGTGGAATTGGCAAAGTGATATTTTGAAGCCCATAGAGGGCTATGGTGAAAAAGGAAATATCCTCCGATGAAATCTGGAAAGAAGCTTTCTGAGAAACTGCTTAGTGTTCTGTTAATTCATCTCACAGAGTTACATGTGTATTTCGTGGATCTCTTTGCTAGCCTTATTTCTGTGGAATCTGACAAGAGATATTTCCTTTCCCTTTGAAGACTATGGGGCCAAAGGAAATATCCTCTGATAACCAAGAGAAAGAAGCTTTCTGAGAAACTTCTTTGTATTCTGTGAAATCATCTCATAGAGTTAGAGCTTTCCCCTCAAGAAGCCTTTCGCTAAGACAGTTCTTGTGGAATTGGCAAAGTGATATTTGGAAGCCCATCGAGGGCTATGGTGAAAAAGGAAATATCCTCCGATGAAATCCGGAAAGAAGCTTTCTGAAAAACTGCTTAGTGTTCTGTTAATTCATTTCACAGAGTTACATCTGTATTTCGTGGATCTCTTTGCTAGCCTTATTTCTGTGGAATCTGACAACAGATATTTCCTTTCCCTTTGAAGACTATAGGGCCAAAGGAAATATCCTCCGATAACAAAGAGAAAGAAGCTTTCTGAGAAACTTCTTTGTTTTCTGTGAAATCATCTCACAGAGTTACAGCTTTCCCCTCAAGAAGCTTTTCGCTAAGACAGTTCTTGTGGAATTGGCAAAGTGTTATTTGGAAGCACATAGTGGGCTATGGTGAGAAAGGAAATATACTCCCATGAAATCTGGAAAGAAGCTTTCTGAGAAACTGCTTAGTGTTCTGTTAATTCATCTCACAGAGTTACATCTGTATTTCGTGGATCTCTTTGCTAGCCTTATTTCTGTGGAATCTGACAACAGATATTTCCTTTCCCTTTGAAGACTATGGGGCCAAAGGAAATATCCTCCTATAACCAAGAGAAGGAAGCTTTCTGAGAAACTTCTTTGTGTTCTGTGAAATCATCTCACAGAGTTACAGCTTTCCCCTCAAGAAGCCTTTCGCGAAGACAGTTCTTGTGGAATTGGCAAAGTGATATTTGGAAGCCCATAGAGGGCTATGGTGAAAAAGGAAATATCCTCCGATGAAATCTGGAAAGAAGCTTTCTGAGAAACTGCTTAGTGTTCTGTAAATTCATCTCAGAGAATTACATCTGTATTTCGTGGATCCCTTTGCTAGCCTTATTTCTGTGGAATCTGACAAAGATATTTCCTTTCCCTTTGAAGACTATAGGGCCAAAGGAAATATCCTCCGATAACCAAGAGAAAGAAGCTTTCTGAGAAACTTCTTTGTGTTCTGTGAAATCATCTCACACAGTTACAGCTTTCCCCTCAAGAAGCCTTTCGCTAAGACAGTTCTTGTGGAATAGGCATAGTGATA
Source organism: Macaca nemestrina (assembly GCF_043159975.1). Taxonomy (NCBI): domain Eukaryota; kingdom Metazoa; phylum Chordata; class Mammalia; order Primates; family Cercopithecidae; genus Macaca; species Macaca nemestrina. The sequence goes on along the minus strand of NC_092141.1, from coordinate 30,950,950 downwards.
TTTGGCAGCCCCTAGAGGGCTATGGTGAAAAAGGAAATATCCTCTGATGAAATCCGGAAAGAAGCTTTCTGAGAAACTGCTTAGTGTTCTGTTAATTCATTTCACAGAGTTACATCTGTATTTCGTGGATCTCTTTGCTAGCCTTATTTCTGTGGAATCTGACAACAGATATTTCCTTTCCCTTTGAAGACTATAGGGCCAAAGGAAATATCCTCCGATAACAAAGAGAAAGAAGCTTTCTGAGAAACTTCTTTGTGTTCTGTGAAATCATCTCACAGAGTTACAGCTTTCCCCTCAAGAAGCCTTTCGCTAAGACAGTTCTTGTGGAATTGGCAAAGTGATATTTGGAAGCCCATAGAGGGCTATGGTGAAAAAGGAAATATCCTCCGATGAAATCTGGAAAGAAGCTTTCTATGAAACTGCTTAGTGTTCTGTTAATTCATCTCAGAGAGTTACATCTGTATTTCGTGGAAATCTTTGCTAGCCTTTTTTCTGTGGAATCTGACAACAGATATTTTATTTCCCTTTGAAGACTTTAGGGCCAAAGGAAATATCCTCCGATAACAAAGAGAAAGAAGCTTTCTGAGAAACTTCTTTGTGTTCTGTGAAATCATCTCACAGAGTTACAGCTTTCCCCTAAAGAAGTCTTTCGCTAAGACAGTTCTTGTGGAATTGGCAAAGTGATATTTGGAAGCCCATAGAGGGCTATGGTGAAAAAGGAAATATTCTCCGATGAAATCTGGAAAGAAGCTTTCTGAGAAACTGCTTAGTGTTCTGTTAATTCATCTCACAGAGTTACATCTGTATTTCGTGGATCTCTTTGCTAGCCTTATTTCTGTGGAATCTGACAACAGATATTTCCTTTCCCTTTGAAGACTATAGGGCCAAAGGAAATATCCTCCGATAACCAAGAGAAAGAAGCTTTCTGAGAAACTTCTTTGTGTTCTGTGAAATCATCTCACAGAGTTACAGTTTTCCCCTCAAGAAGTATTTCGCTTAGACAGTTCTTGTGGAATTGGCAAAGTGTTATTTGGAAGCCCATAGAGGGCTATGGTGAAAAAGGAAATATCCTCCGATGAAATCTGGAAAGAAGCTTTCTGAGAAACTGCTTAGTGTTCTGTTAATTCATCTCACAGAGTTACATCTGTATTTCGTGGATCTCTTTGCTAGCCTTATTTCTGAGGAATCTGACAACAGATATTTCCTTTCCCTTTGAAGACTATAGGGCCAAAGGAATTATCCTCCGATAACCAAGAGAAAGAAGCTTTCTGAGAAACTTCTTTGTGTTCTGTAAAATTATCTCACAGAGTTACAACTTTGCCCTCAAGAAGCCTTGCGCTAAGACAGTTCTTGTGGAATTGGCAAAGTGATATTTGGAAGCCCATAGAGGGCTATGCTGAAAAAGGAAATATCCTCCGATGAAATTTGGAAAGAAGCTTTCTGAGAAACTGCTTAGTGTTCTGTTAATTCATCTCACAGAGTTACATCTGTATTTCGTGGATCTCTTTGCTAGCCTTATTTCTGTGGAATCTGACAAGAGATATTTCCTTTCCCTTTGAAGACTATGGGGCCAAAGGAAATATCCTCCGATAACAAAGAGAAAGAAGCTTTCTGAGAAACTTCTTTGTGTTCTGTGAAATCATCTCACAGAGTTACAGCTTTCCCCTCAAGAAGTCTTTCGCTAAGACAGTTCTTGTGGAATTGGCAAAGTGATATTTGGAAGCCCATAGAGGGCTATGGTGAAAAAGGAAATATTCTCCGATGAAATCTGGAAAGAAGCTTTCTGAGAAACTGCTTAGTGTTCTGTTAACTCATCTCACAGAGTTACATCTGTATTTCGTGGATCTCTTTGCTAGCCTTATTTCTGTGGAATCTGACAACAGATATTTCCTTTCCCTTTGAAGACTATAGGGCCAAAGGAAATATTCTCCTATAACCAAGAGAAAGAAGCTTTCTGAGAAACTTCTTTGTGTTCTATGAAATCATCTCACAGAGTTACAGCTTTCCCCTCAAGAAGCCTTTCGCTAAGACAGTTCTTGTGGAATTGGCAAAGTGATATTTTGAAGCCCATAGAGGGCTATGGTGAAAAAGGAAATATCCTCCGATGAAATCTGGAAAGAAGCTTTCTGAGAAACTGCTTAGTGTTCTGTTAATTCATCTCACAGAGTTACATGTGTATTTCGTGGATCTCTTTGCTAGCCTTATTTCTGTGGAATCTGACAAGAGATATTTCCTTTCCCTTTGAAGACTATGGGGCCAAAGGAAATATCCTCTGATAACCAAGAGAAAGAAGCTTTCTGAGAAACTTCTTTGTATTCTGTGAAATCATCTCATAGAGTTAGAGCTTTCCCCTCAAGAAGCCTTTCGCTAAGACAGTTCTTGTGGAATTGGCAAAGTGATATTTGGAAGCCCATAGAGGGCTATGGTGAAAAAGGAAATATCCTCCGATGAAATCCGGAAAGAAGCTTTCTGAAAAACTGCTTAGTGTTCTGTTAATTCATTTCACAGAGTTACATCTGTATTTCGTGGATCTCTTTGCTAGCCTTATTTCTGTGGAATCTGACAACAGATATTTCCTTTCCCTTTGAAGACTATAGGGCCTAAGGAAATATCCTCCGATAACAAAGAGAAAGAAGCTTTCTGAGAAACTTCTTTGTTTTCTGTGAAATCATCTCACAGAGTTACAGCTTTCCCCTCAAGAAGCTTTTCGCTAAGACAGTTCTTGTGGAATTGGCAAAGTGTTATTTGGAAGCACATAGTGGGCTATGGTGAGAAAGGAAATATACTCCCATGAAATCTGGAAAGAAGCTTTCTGAGAAACTGCTTAGTGTTCTGTTAATTCATCTCACAGAGTTACATCTGTATTTCGTGGATCTCTTTGCTAGCCTTATTTCTGTGGAATCTGACAACAGATATTTCCTTTCCCTTTGAAGACTATGGGGCCAAAGGAAATATCCTCCTATAACCAAGAGAAGGAAGCTTTCTGAGAAACTTCTTTGTGTTCTGTGAAATCATCTCACAGAGTTACAGCTTTCCCCTCAAGAAGCCTTTCGCGAAGACAGTTCTTGTGGAATTGGCAAAGTGATATTTGGAAGCCCATAGAGGGCTATGGTGAAAAAGGAAATATCCTCCGATGAAATCTGGAAAGAAGCTTTCTGAGAAACTGCTTAGTGTTCTGTAAATTCATCTCAGAGAATTACATCTGTATTTCGTGGATCCCTTTGCTAGCCTTATTTCTGTGGAATCTGACAAAGATATTTCCTTTCCCTTTGAAGACTATAGGGCCAAAGGAAATATCCTCCGATAACCAAGAGAAAGAAGCTTTCTGAGAAACTTCTTTGTGTTCTGTGAAATCATCTCACACAGTTACAGCTTTCCCCTCAAGAAGCCTTTCGCTAAGACAGTTCTTGTGGAATAGGCATAGTGATATTTGGCAGCCCCTAGAGGGCTATGGTGAAAAAGGAAATATCCTCTGATGAAATCCGGAAAGAAGCTTTCTGAGAAACTGCTTAGTGTTCTGTTAATTCATTTCACAGAGTTACATCTGTATTTCGTGGATCTCTTTGCTAGCCTTATTTCTGTGGAATCTGACAACAGATATTTCCTTTCCCTTTGAAGACTATAGGGCCAAAGGAAATATCCTCCGATAACAAAGAGAAAGAAGCTTTCTGAGAAACTTCTTTGTGTTCTGTGAAATCATCTCACAGAGTTACAGCTTTCCCCTCAAGAAGCCTTTCGCTAAGACAGTTCTTGTGGAATTGGCAAAGTGATATTTGGAAGCCCATAGAGGGCTATGGTGAAAAAGGAAATATCCTCCGATGAAATCTGGAAAGAAGCTTTCTATGAAACTGCTTAGTGTTCTGTTAATTCATCTCAGAGAGTTACATCTGTATTTCGTGGAAATCTTTGCTAGCCTTTTTTCTGTGGAATCTGACAACAGATATTTTATTTCCCTTTGAAGACTTTAGGGCCAAAGGAAATATCCTCCGATAACAAAGAGAAAGAAGCTTTCTGAGAAACTTCTTTGTGTTCTGTGAAATCATCTCACAGAGTTACAGCTTTCCCCTAAAGAAGTCTTTCACTAAGACAGTTCTTGTGGAATTGGCAAAGTGATATTTGGAAGCCCATAGAGGGCTATGGTGAAAAAGGAAATATTCTCCGATGAAATCTGGAAAGAAGCTTTCTGAGAAACTGCTTAGTGTTCTGTTAATTCATCTCACAGAGTTACATCTGTATTTCGTGGATCTCTTTGCTAGCCTTATTTCTGTGGAATCTGACAACAGATATTTCCTTTCCCTTTGAAGACTATAGGGCCAAAGGAAATATCCTCCGATAACCAAGAGAAAGAAGCTTTCTGAGAAACTTCTTTGTGTTCTGTGAAATCATCTCACAGAGTTACAGTTTTCCCCTCAAGAAGTATTTCGCTTAGACAGTTCTTGTGGAATTGGCAAAGTGTTATTTGGAAGCCCATAGAGGGCTATGGTGAAAAAGGAAATATCCTCCGATGAAATCTGGAAAGAAGCTTTCTGAGAAACTGCTTAGTGTTCTGTTAATTCATCTCACAGAGTTACATCTGTATTTCGTGGATCTCTTTGCTAGCCTTATTTCTGAGGAATCTGACAACAGATATTTCCTTTCCCTTTGAAGACTATAGGGCCAAAGGAAATATCCTCCGATAACCAAGAGAAAGAAGCTTTCTGAGAAACTTCTTTGTGTTCTGTAAAATTATCTCACAGAGTTACAGCTTTGCCCTCAAGAAGCCTTGCGCTAAGACAGTTCTTGTGGAATTGGCAAAGTGATATTTGGAAGCCCATAGAGGGCTATGGTGAAAAAGGAAATATCCTCCGATGAAATTTGGAAAGAAGCTTTCTGAGAAACTGCTTAGTGTTCTGTTAATTCATCTCACAGAGTTACATGTGTATTTCGTGGATCTCTTTGCTAGCCTTATTTCTGTGGAATCTGACAAGAGATATTTCCTTTCCCTTTGAAGACTATGGGGCCAAAGGAAATATCCTCTGATAACCAAGAGAAAGAAGCTTTCTGAGAAACTTCTTTGTATTCTGTGAAATCATCTCATAGAGTTAGAGCTTTCCCCTCAAGAAGCCTTTCGCTAAGACAGTTCTTGTGGAATTGGAAAAGTGATATTTGGAAGCCCATCGAGGGCTATGGTGAAAAAGGAAATATCCTCCGATGAAATCCGGAAAGATGCTTTCTGAAAAACTGCTTAGTGTTCTGTTAATTCATTTCACAGAGTTACATCTGTATTTCGTGGATCTCTTTGCTAGCCTTATTTCTGTGGAATCTGACAACAGATATTTCCTTTCCCTTTGAAGACTATAGGGCCAAAGGAAATATCCTCCGATAACAAAGAGAAAGAAGCTTTCTGAGAAACTTCTTTGTTTTCTGTGAAATCATCTCACAGAGTTACAGCTTTCCCCTCAAGAAGCTTTTCGCTAAGACAGTTCTTGTGGAATTGGCAAAGTGTTATTTGGAAGCACATAGTGGGCTATGGTGAGAAAGGAAATATACTCCCATGAAATCTGGAAAGAAGCTTTCTGAGAAACTGCTTAGTGTTCTGTTAATTCATCTCACAGAGTTACATCTGTATTTCGTGGATCTCTTTGCTAGCCTTATTTCTGTGGAATCTGACAACAGATATTTCCTTTCCCTTTGAAAACTATGGGGCCAAAGGAAATATCCTCCTATAACCAAGAGAAGGAAGCTTTCTGAGAAACTTCTTTGTGTTCTGTGAAATCAACTCACAGAGTTACAGCTTTCCCCTCAAGAAGCCTTTCGCTAAGACAGTTCTTGTGGAATTGGCAAAGTGATATTTGGAAGCCCATAGAGGGCTATGGTGAAAAAGGAAATATCCTCCGATGAAATCTGGAAAGAAGTTTTCTGAGAAACTGCTTAGTGTTCTGTAAATTCATCTCAGAGAATTACATCTGTATTTCGTGGATCTCTTTGCTAGCCTTATTTCTGTGGAATCTGACAAAGATATTTCCTTTCCCTTTGAAGACTATAGGGCCAAAGGAAATATCCTCCGATAACCAAGAGAAAGAAGCTTTCTGAGATACTTCTTTGTGTTCTGTGAAATCATCTCACAGAGTTACAGCTTTCCCCTCAAGAAGCCTTTCGCTAAGACAGTTCTTGTGGAATAGGCATAGTGATATTTGGCAGCCCCTAGAGGGCTATGGTGAAAAAGGAAATATCCTCTGATGAAATCCGGAAAGAAGCTTTCTGAGAAACTGCTTAGTTTTCTGTTAATTCATTTCACAGAGTTACATCTGTATTTCGTGGATCTCTTTGCTAGCCTTATTTCTGTGGAATCTGACAACAGATATTTCCTTTCCCTTTGAAGACTATAGGGCCAAAGGAAATATCCTCCGATAACCAAGAGAAAGAAGCTTTCTGAGAAACTTCTTTGTGTTCTGAGAAATCATCTCACAGAGTTACAGTTTTCCCCTCAAGAAGTATTTCGCTTAGACAGTTCTTGTGGAATTGGCAAAGTGTTATTTGGAAGCCCATAGAGGGCTATGGTGAAAAAGGAAATATCCTCCGATGAAATCTGGAAAGAAGCTTTCTGAGAAACTGCTTAGTGTTCTGTTAATTCATCTCACAGAGTTACATCTGTATTTCGTGGATCTCTTTGCTAGCCTTATTTCTGAGGAATCTGACAACAGATATTTCCTTTCCCTTTGAAGACTATAGGGCCAAAGGAAATATCCTCCGATAACCAAGAGAAAGAAGCTTTCTGAGAAACTTCTTTGTGTTCTGTGAAATTATCTCACAGAGTTACAGCTTTGCCCTCAAGAAGCCTTTCGCTAAGACAGTTCTTGTGGAATTGGCAAAGTGATATTTGGAAGCCCATAGAGGGCTATGCTGAAAAAGGAAATATCCTCCGATGAAATTTGGAAAGAAGCTTTCTGAGAAACTGCTTAGTGTTCTGTTAATTCATCTCACAGAGTTACATCTGTATTTCGTGGATCTCTTTGCTAGCCTTATTTCTGTGGAATCTGACAAGAGATATTTCCTTTCCCTTTGAAGACTATGGGGCCAAAGGAAATATCCTCCGATAACAAAGAGAAAGAAGCTTTCTGAGAAACTTCTTTGTGTTCTGTGAAATCATCTCATAGAGTTACAGCTTTCCCCTCAAGAAGCCTTTCGCTAAGACAGTTCTTGTGGAATTGGCAAAGTGATATTTTCAAGCCCATAGAGGGCTATGGTGAAAGAGGAAATGTCCTCCGATGAAATCTGGAAAGAAGCTTTCTGAGAAACTGCTTAGTGTTCTGTTAATTCATCTCACAGAGTTCCATCTTTATTTCATGGATGTCTTTGCTAGCCTTATTTCTGTGGAATCTGACAAAGATATTTCCTTTCCCTTTGAAGACTATAGGGCCAAAGGAAATATCCTCTGATAACCAAGAGAATGAAGCTTTCTGAGAAACTTCTTTGTGTTCTGTGAAATCATTTCACAGAGTTACAGCTTTCCCCTCAAGAAGCCTTTCGGTAAGACAGTTCTTGTGGAATTGGCAAAGTGATATTTGGAAGCCCATAGAGGGCTATGGTGAAAAAGGAAATATCCTCTGATGAAATCCGGAAAGAAGCTTTCTGAGAAACAGCTTAGTGTTCTGTTAATTCATTTCACAGAGATATATCTGTATTTCGTGGTTTTCTTTGCTAGCCTTATTTCTGTGGAATCTGACAACAGATATTTCCTTTCCCTTTGAAGACTATAGGGCCAAAGGAAATATCCTCCGATAACCAAGAGAAAGAAGCTTTCTGAGAAACTTCTTTGTGTTCTGTGAAATCATCTCACAGAGTTACAGCTTTCCCCTCAAGAAGTATTTCGCTTAGACAGTTCTTGTGGAATTGGCAAAGTGTTATTTGGAAGCCCATAGAGGGCTACTGTGAAAAAGGAAATATCCTCCGATGAAATCTGGAAAGAAGCTTTCTGAGAAACTGCTTAGTGTTCTGTTAATTCATCTCACAGAGTTACATCTGTATTTCGTGGATCTCTTTGCTAGCCTTATTTCTGAGGAATCTGACAACAGATATTTCCTTTCCCTTTGAAGACTATGGGGCCAAAGGAAATATCCTCCGATAACCAAGAGAAAGAAGCTTTCTGAGAAACTTCTTTGTGTTCTGTGAAATTATCTCACAGAGTTACAGCTTTGCCCTCAAGAAGCCTTTCGCTAAGACAGTTCTTGTGGAATTGGCAAAGTGATATTTTCAAGCCCATAGAGGGCTATGGTGAAAGAGGAAATGTCCTCCGATGAAATCTGGAAAGAAGCTTTCTGAGAAACTGCTTAGTGTTCTGTTAATTCATCTCACAGAGTTCCATCTTTATTTCATGGATGTCTTTGCTATCCTTATTTCTGTGGAATCAGACAAAGATATTTCCTTTCCCTTTGAAGACTATAGGGCCAAAGGAAATATCCTCCGATAACCAAGAGAATGAAGCTTTCTGAGAAACTTCTTTGTGTTCTGTGAAATCATTTCACAGAGTTACAGCTTTCCCCTCAAGAAGCCTTTCGCTAAGACAGTTCTTGTGGAATTGGCAAAGTGATATTTGGAAGCCCATAGAGGGCTATGGTGAAAAAGGAAATATCCTCTGATGAAGTCCGGAAAGAAGCTTTCTGAGAAACTGCTTAGTGTTCTGTTAATTCATTTCACAGTGTTACATCTGTATTTCGTGGATTTCTTTGCTAGCCTTATTTCTGTGGAATCTGACAACAGATATTTCCTTTCCCTTTGAAGACTATAGGGCCAAAGGAAATATCCTCCGATAACCAAGAGAAAGAAGCTTTCTGAGAAACTTCTTTGTGTTCTGTGAAATCATCTCACAGAGTTACAGCTTTACCCTCAAGAAGCTTTTCGCTAAGACAGTTCTTGTGGAATTGGCAAAGTGTTATTTGGAAGCACAGAGTGGGCTATGGTGAGAAAGGAAATATCCTCCGATGAAATCTGGAAAGAAGCTTTCTGAGAAACTGCTTAGTGTTCTGTTAATTCATCTCACAGAGTTACATCTGTATTTCGTGGATCTCTTTGCTAGCCTTATTTCTGTGGAATCTGACAACAGATATTTCCTTTCCCTTTGAAGACTATGGGGACAAAGGAATTATCCTCCTATAACCAAGAGAAGGAAGCTTTCTGAGAAACTTCTTTGTGTTCTGTGAAATCATCTCACAGAGTTACAGCTTTCCCCTCAAGAAGCCTTTCGCTAAGACAGTTCTTGTGGAATTGGCAAAGTGATATTTGGAAGCCCTTAGAGGGCTATGGTGAAAAAGGAAATATCCTCCGATGAAATCTGGAAAGAAGCTTTCTGAGAAACTGCTTAGTGTTCTGTTAATTCATCTCACAGAGTAACATCTGTATTTCGTGGATGTCTTTGCTAGCCTTATTTCTGTGGAATCTGACAAAGATATTTCCTTTCCCTTTGAAGACTATAGGGCCAAAGGAAATATCCTCTGATAACCAAGAGAAAGAAGCTTTCTTAGAAACTTCTTTGTGTTCTGTGAAATCATCTCACAGAGTTACAGCTTTCCCCTCAAGAAGCCTTTCGCTAAGACATTTCTTGTGGAATAGGCATAGTGATATTTGGCAGCCCATAGAGGGCTATGGTGAAAAAGGAAATATCCTCCGATGAAATCCGGAAAGAAGCTTTCTGAGAAACTGCTTAGTGTTCTGTTAATTCATTTCACAGAGTTACATCTGTATTTCGTGGATCTCTTTGCTAGCCTTATTTCTGTGGAATCTGACAACAGATATTTCCTTTCCCTTTGAAGACTATGGGGCCAAAGGAAATATACTCCGATAATAAAGAGAAAGAAGCTTTCTGAGAAACTTCTTTGTGTTCTGTGAAATCATCTCACAGAGTTACAGCTTTTCCCTCAAGACGCCTTTCGCTAAGACAGTTCTTGTGGAATTGGCAAAGTGATATTTGGAAGCCCATAGAGGGCTATGGTGAAAACGGAAATATCCTCCGATGAAATCTGGAAGGAAGCTTTCTCTGAAACTGCTTAGTATTCTGTTAATTCATCTCACAGGGTTACATCTGTATTTCGTGGATCTCTTTGCTAGCCTTTTTTCTGTGGAATCTGACAACAGATACTTTATTTCCTTTTGAAGACTATAGGGCCAAAGGAAATATCCTCCGATAACAAAGAAAAGAGGCTTTCTGAGAAACTTCTTTGCGTTCTGTGAAATCATCTCACAGAGTTACAGCTTTCCCCTCAAGAAGTCTTTCGCTAAGACAGTTCTTGTGGAATTGGCAAAGTGATATTTGGAAGCCCATAGAGGGCTATGGTGAAAAAGGAAATATTCTCCGATGAAATCTGGAAAGAAGCTTTCTGAGAAACTGCTTAGTGTTCTGTTAATTCATCTCACAGAGTTACATCTGTATTTCGTGGATCTCTTTGCTAGCCTTATTTCTGTGGAATCTGACAACAGATATTTCGGATCCCTTTAAAGACTATAGGGCCAAAGGAATTATCCTCCGATAACCAAGAGAAAGAAGCTTTCTGAGAAACTTCTTTGTGTTCTGTGAAATCATCTCACAGAGTTACAGCTTTCCCCTCAAGAACCCTTTCGCTAAGAAAGTTCTTGTGGAATTGGCAAAGTGATATTTTGAAGCCCATAGAGGGCTATGGTGAAAAAGGAAATATCCTCCGATGAAATCTGGAAAGAAGCTTTCTGAGAAACTGCTTAGTGTTCTGTTAATTCATCTCACAGAGTTACATGTGTATTTCGTGGATCTCTTTGCTAGCCTTATTTCTCTGGAATCTGACAAGAGATATTTCCTTTCCCTTTGAAGACTATGGGGCCAAAGGAAATATCCTCTGATAACCAAGAGAAAGAAGCTTTCTGAGAAACTTCTTTGTGTTCTGTGAAATCATCTCATAGAGTTAGAGCTTTCCCCTCAAGAAGCCTTTCGCTAAGACAGTTCTTGTGGAATTGGCAAAGTGATATTTGGAAGCCCATCGAGGGCTATGGTGAAAAAGGAAATATCCTCCGACGAAATCCGGAAAGAAGCTTTCTGAGAAACTGCTTAGTGTTCTGTTAATTCATCTCACAGAGTTACATCTGTATTTCGTGGATCTCTTTGCTAGCATTATTTCTGTGGAATCTGACAACAGATATTTCCTTTCTCTTTGAAGACTATAGGGCCAAAGGAAATATCCTCCGATAACAAAGAGAAAGAAGCTTTCTGAGAAACTTCTTTGTGTTCTGTGAAATCATCCCACAGAGTTACAGCATTCCCCTCAAGAAGCTTTTCGCTAAGACAGTTCTTGTGGAATTGGCAAAGTGTTATTTGGAAGCACATAGTGGGCTATGGTGAGAAAGGAAATATACTCCCATGAAATCTGGAAAGAAGCTTTCTGAGAAACTGCTTAGTGTTCTGTTAATTCATCTCACAGAGTTACATCTGTATTTCGTGGATCTCTTTGCTAGCCTTATTTCTGTGGAATCTGACAACAGATATTTCCTTTCCCTTTGAAGACTATGGGGCCATAGGAAATATCCTCCTATAACCAAGAGAAGGAAGCTTTCTGAGAAACTTCTTTGTGTTCTGTGAAATCATCTCACAGTGTTACAGCTTTCCCCTCAAGAAGCCTTTCGCTAAGACAGTTCTTGTGGAATTGGCAAAGTGATATTTGGAAGCCCATAGAGGGCTATGGTGAAAAAGGAAATATCCTCCGATGAAATCTGGAAAGAAGCTTTCTGAGAAACTGCTTAGTGTTCTGTAAATTCATCTCAGAGAATTACATCTGTATTTCGTGGATCTCTTTGCTAGCCTTATTTATGTGGAATCTGACAAAGATATTTCCTTTCCCTTTGAAGACTATAGGGCCAAAGGAAATATCCTCCCATAACCAAGAGAAAGAAGCTTTCTGAGAAACTTCTTCGTGTTCTGTGAAATCATCTCACAGAGTTACAGCTTTCCCCTCAAGAAGCCTTTCGCTAAGACAGTTCTTGTGGAATAGGCATAGTGATATTTGGCAGCCCATAGAGGGCTATGGTGAAAAAGGAAATATCCTCTGATGAAATCCGGAAAGAAGCTTTCTGAGAAACTGCTTAGTGTTCTGTTAATTCATTTCACAGAGTTACATCTGTATTTCGTGGATCTCTTTGCTAGACTTATTTCTGTGGAATCTGACAACAGATATTTCCTTTCCCTTTGAAGACTAAAGGGCCAAAGGAAATATCCTCCGATAACAAAGAGAAAGAAGCTTTCTGAGAAACTTCTTTGTGTTCTGTGAAATCATCTCAAAGAGTTACAGCTTTCCCCTCAAGAAGCCTTTCGCTAAGACAGTTCTTGTGGAATTGGCAAAGTGATATTTGGAAGACCATAGAGGGCTATGGTGAAAAAGGAAATATCCTCCGATGAAATCTGGAAAGAAGCTTTCTATGAAACTGCTTAGTGTTCTGTTAATTCATCTCACAGAGTTACATCTGTATTTCGCGGAAATCTTTGCTAGCCTTTTTTCTGTGGAATCTGACAACAGATATTTTATTTCCCTTTGAAGACTTTAGAGCCAAAGGAAATATCCTCCGATAACAAAGAGAAAGAAGCTTTCTGAGAAACTTCTTTGTGTTCTGTGAAATCATCTCACAGAGTTACAGCTTTCCCCTAAATAAGTCTTTCGCTAAGACAGTTCTTGTGGAATTGGCAAAGTGATATTTGGAAGCCCATAGAGGGCTATGGTGAAAAAGGAAATATTCTCCGATGAAATCTGGAAAGAAGCTTTCTGAGAAACTGCTTAGTGTTCTGTTAATTCATCTCACAGAGTTACATCTGTATTTCGTGGATCTCTTTGCTAGCCTTATTTCTGTGGAATCTGACAACAGATATTTCCTTTCCCTTTGAAGACTATAGGGCCAAAGGAAATATCCTCCGATAACTAAGAGAAAGAAGCTTTCTGAGAAACTTCTTTGTGTTCTGTGAAATCATCTCACAGAGTTACAGTTTTCCCCTCAAGAAGTATTTCGCTTAGACAGTTCTTGTGGAATTGGCAAAGTGTTATTTGGAAGCCCATAGAGGGCTATGGTGAAAAAGGAAATATCCTCCGATGAAATCTGGAAAGAAGCTTTCTGAGAAACTGCTTAGTGTTCTGTTAATTCATCTCACAGAGTTACATCTGTATTTCGTGGATCTCTTTGCTAGCCTTATTTCTGCGGAATCTGACAACAGATATTTCCTTTCCCTTTGAAGACTATAGGGCCAAAGGAAATATCCTCCGATAACCAAGAGAAAGAATCTTTCTGAGAAACTTCTTTGTGTTCTGTGAAATTATCTCACAGAGTTACAGCTTTGCCCTCAAGAAGCCTTGCGCTAAGACAGTTCTTGTGGAATTGGCAAAGTGATATTTGGAAGCCCATAGAGGGCTTTGGTGAAAAAGGAAATATCCTCCGATGAAATTTGGAAAGAAGCTTTCTGAGAAACTGCTTAGTGTTCTGTTAATTCATCTCACAGAGTTACATCTGTATTTCGTGGATCTCTTTGCTAGCCTTATTTCTGTGGAATCTGACAAGAGATATTTCCTTTCCCTTTGAAGACTATGGGGCCAAAGGAAATATCCTCCGATATCCAAGAGAAAGAAGCTTTCTGAGAAACTTCTTTGTGTTCTGTGAAATCATCTCATAGAGTTACAGCTTTCCCCTCAAGAAGCCTTTCGCTAAGACAGTTCTTGTGGAATTGGCAAAGTGATATTTTCAAGCCCATAGAGGGCTATGGTGAAAGAGGAAATGTCCTCCGATGAAATCTGGAAAGAAGCTTTCTGAGAAACTGCTTAGTGTTCTGTTAATTCATCTCACAGAGTTCCATCTTTATTTCATGGATGTCTTTGCTAGCCTTATTTCTGTGGAATCTGACAAAGATATTTCCTTTCCCTTTGAAGACTATAGGGCCAAAGGAAATATCCTCTGATAACCAAGAGAATGAAGCTTTCTGAGAAACTTCTTTGTGTTCTGTGAAATCATTTCACAGAGTTACAGCTTTCCCCTCAAGAAGCCTTTCGCTAAGACAGTTCTTGTGGAATTGGCAAAGTGATATTTGGAAGCCCATAGAGGTCTATGGTGAAAAAGGAAATATTCTCCGATGAAATCTGGAAAGAAGCTTTCTGAGAAACTGCTTAGTGTTCTGTTAATTCATCTCACAGAGTTACATCTGTATTTCGTGGATCTCTTTGCTCCCCTTATTTCTGTGGAATCTGACAAAGATATTTCCTTTCCCTTTGAAGACTATAGGGCCAAAGGAAATATCCTCCGATAACTAAGAGAAAGAAGCATTCTGAGAAACTTCTTTGTGTTCTGTGAAATCATCTCACAGAGTTACAGTTTTCCCCTCAAGATGTATTTCGCTTAGACAGTTCTTGTGGAATTGGCAAAGTGTTATTTGGAAGCCCATAGAGGGCTATGGTGAAAAAGGAAATATCCTCCGATGAAATCTGGAAAGAAGCTTTCTGAGAAACTGCTTAGTGTTCTGTTAATTCATCTCACAGAGTTACATCTGTATTTCGTGGATCTCTTTGCTAGCCTTATTTCTGAGGAATCTGACAACAGATATTTCCTTTCCCTTTGAAGACTATAGGGCCAAAGGAAATATCCTCCGATAACCAAGAGAAAGAATCTTTCTGAGAAACTTCTTTGTGTTCTGTGAAATTATCTCACAGAGTTACAGCTTTGCCCTCAAGAAGCCTTGCGCTAAGACAGTTCTTGTGGAATTGGCAAAGTGATATTTGGAAGCCCATAGAGGGCTATGCTGAAAAAGGAAATATCCTCCGATGAAATTTGGAAAGAAGCTTTCTGAGAAACTGCTTAGTGTTCTGTTAATTCATCTCACAGTGTTACATCTGTATTTCGTGGATCTCTTTGCTAGCCTTATTTCTGTGGACTCTGACAAGAGATATTTCCTTTCCCTTTGAAGACTATGGGGCCAAAGGAAATATCCTCCGATAACCAAGAGAAAGAAGCTTTCTGAGAAACTTCTTTGTGTTCTGTGAAATCATCTCATAGAGTTACAGCTTTCCCCTCAAGAAGCCTTTCGCTAAGACAGTTCTTGTGGAATTGGCAAAGTGATATTTTCAAGCCCATAGAGGGCTATGGTGAAAGAGGAAATGTCCTCCGATGAAATCTGGAAAGAAGCTTTCTGAGAAACTGCTTAGTGTTCTGTTAATTCATCTCACAGAGTTCCATCTTTATTTCATGGATGTCTTTGCTAGCCTTATTTCTGTGGAATCTGACAAAGATATTTCCTTTCCCTTTGAAGACTATAGGGCCAAAGGAAATATCCTCTGATAACCAAAAGAATGAAGCTTTCTGAGAAACTTCTTTGTGTTCTGTGAAATCATTTCACAGAGTTACAGCTTTCCCCTCAAGAAGCCTTTCGCTAAGACAGTTCTTGTGGAATTGGCAAAGTGATATTTGGAAGCCCATAGAGGGCTATGGTGAAAAAGGAAATATCCTCTGATGAAATCCGGAAAGAAGCTTTCTGAGAAACTGCTTAGTGTTCTGTTAATTCATTTCACAGAGTTATATCTGTATTTCGTGGTTTTCTTTGCTAGCCTTATTTCTGTGGAATCTGACAACAGATATTTCCTTTCCCTTTGAAGATTATAGGGCCAAAGGAAATATCCTCCGATAACCAAGAGAAAGAAGCTTTCTGAGAAACTTCTTTGTGTTCTGTGAAATCATCTCACAGAGTTACAGCTTTCCCCTCAAGAAGTATTTCGCTTAGACAGTTCTTGTGGAATTGGCAAAGTGTTATTTGGAAGCCCATAGAGGGCTATGGTGAAAAAGGAAATATCCTCCGATGAAATCTGGAAAGAAGCTTTCTGAGAAACTGCTTAGTGTTCTGTTAATTCATCTCACAGAGTTACATCTGTATTTCGTGGATCTCTTTGCTAGCCTTATTTCTGAGGAATCTGACAACAGATATTTCCTTTCCCTTTGAAGACTATAGGGCCAAAGGAAATATCCTCCGATAACCAAGAGAAAGAATCTTTCTGAGAAACTTCTTTGTGTTCTGTGAAATTATCTCACAGAGTTACAGCTTTGCCCTCAAGAAGCCTTGCGCTAAGACAGTTCTTGTGGAATTGGCAAAGTGATATTTGGAAGCCCATAGAGGGCTATGGTGAAAAAGGAAATATCCTCCGATGAAATTTGGAAAGAAGCTTTCTGAGAAACTGCTTAGTGTTCTGTTAATTCATCTCACAGAGTTACATCTGTATTTCGTGGATCTCTTTGCTAGCCTTATTTCTGTGGAATCTGACAAGAGATATTTCCTTTCCCTTTGAAGACTATGGGGCCAAAGGAAATATCCTCCGATAACCAAGAGAAAGAAGCTTTCTGAGAAACTTCTTTGTGTTCCGTGAAATCATCTCATAGAGTTACAGCTTTCCCCTCAAGAAGCCTTTCGCTAAGACAGTTCTTGTGGAATTGGCAAAGTGATATTTTCAAGCCCATAGAGGGCTATGGTGAAAGAGGAAATGTCCTCCGATGAAATCTGGAAAGAAGCTTTCTGAGAAACTGCTTAGTGTTCTGTTAATTCATCTCACAGAGTTCCATCTTTATTTCATGGATGTCTTTGCTAGCCTTATTTCTGTGGAATCTGACAAAGATATTTCCTTTCCCTTTGAAGACTATAGGGCCAAAGGAAATATCCTCTGATAACCAAGAGAATGAAGCTTTCTGAGAAACTTCTTTGTGTTCTGTGAAATCATTTCACAGAGTTACAGCTTTCCCCTCAAGAAGCCTTTCGCTAAGACAGTTCTTGTGGAATTGGCAAAGTGATATTTGGAAGCCCATAGAGGTCTATGGTGAAAAAGGAAATATTCTCCGATGAAATCTGGAAAGAAGCTTTCTGAGAAACTGCTTAGTGTTCTGTTAATTCATCTCACAGAGTTACATCTGTATTTCGTGGATCTCTTTGCTACCCTCATTTCTGTGGAATCTGACAAAGATATTTCCTTTCCCTTTGAAGACTATAGGGCCAAAGGAAATATCCTCCGATAACTAAGAGAAAGAAGCTTTCTGAGAAACTTCTTTGTGTTCTGTGAAATCATCTCACAGAGTTACAGTTTTCCCCTCAAGAAGTATTTCGCTTAGACAGTTCTTGTGGAATTGGCAAAGTGTTATCTGGAAGCCCATAGAGGGCTATGGTGAAAAAGGAAATATCCTCCGATGAAATCTGGAAAGAAGCTTTCTGAGAAACTGCTTAGTGTTCTGTTAATTCATCTCACAGAGTTACATCTGTATTTCGTGGATCTCTTTGCTAGCTTTATTTCTGAGGAATCTGACAACAGATATTTCCTTTCCCTTTGAAGACTATAGGGCCAAAGGAAATATCCTCCGATAACCAAGAGAAAGAATCTTTCTGAGAAACTTCTTTGTGTTCTGTGAAATTATCTCACAGAGTTACAGCTTTGCCCTCAAGAAGCCTTGCGCTAAGACAGTTCTTGTGGAATTGGCAAAGTGATATTTGGAAGCCCATAGAGGGCTATGTTGAAAAAGGAAATATCCTCCGATGAAATTTGGAAAGAAGCTTTCTGAGAAACTGCTTAGTGTTCTGTTAATTCATCTCACAGTGTTACATCTGTATTTCGTGGATCTCTTTGCTAGCCTTATTTCTGTGGACTCTGACAAGAGATATTTCCTTTCCCTTTGAAGACTATGGGGCCAAAGGAAATATCCTCCGATAACCAAGAGAAAGAAGCTTTCTGAGAAACTTCTTTGTGTTCTGTGAAATCATCTCATAGAGTTACAGCTTTCCCCTCAAGAAGCCTTTCGCTAAGACAGTTCTTGTGGAATTTGCAAAGTGATATTTTCAAGCCCATAGAGGGCTATGGTGAAAGAGGAAATGTCCTCCGATGAAATCTGGAAAGAAGCTTTCTGAGAAACTGCTTAGTGTTCTGTTAATTCATCTCACAGAGTTCCATCTTTATTTCATGGATGTCTTTGCTAGCCTTATTTCTGTGGAATCTGACAAAGATATTTCCTTTCCCTTTGAAGACTATAGGGCCAAAGGAAATATCCTCTGATAACCAAAAGAATGAAGCTTTCTGAGAAACTTCTTTGTGTTCTGTGAAATCATTTCACAGAGTTACAGCTTTCCCCTCAAGAAGCCTTTCGCTAAGACAGTTCTTGTGGAATTGGCAAAGTGATATTTGGAAGCCCATAGAGGGCTATGGTGAAAAAGGAAATATCCTCTGATGAAATCCGGAAAGAAGCTTTCTGAGAAACTGCTTAGTGTTCTGTTAATTCATTTCACAGAGTTATATCTGTATTTCGTGGTTTTCTTTGCTAGCCTTATTTCTGTGGAATCTGACAACAGATATTTCTTTCCCTTTGAAGATTATAGGGCCAAAGGAAATATCCTCCGATAACCAAGAGAAAGAAGCTTTCTGAGAAACTTCTTTGTGTTCTGTGAAATCATCTCACAGAGTTACAGCTTTCCCCTCAAGAAGTATTTCGCTTAGACAGTTCTTGTGGAATTGGCAAAGTGTTATTTGGAAGCCCATAGAGGGCTATTGTGAAAAAGGAAATATCCTCCGATGAAATCTGGAAAGAAGCTTTCTGAGAAACTGCTTAGTGTTCTGTTAATTCATCTCACAGAGTTACATCTGTATTTCGTGGATCTCTTTGCTAGCCTTATTTCTGAGGAATCTGACAACAGATATTTCCTTTCCCTTTGAAGACTATAGGGCCAAAGGAAATATCCTCCGATAACCAAGAGAAAGAAGCTTTCTGAAAAACTTCTTTGTGTTCTGTGAAATTTTCTCACAGAGTTACAGCTTGCCCTCAAGAAGCCTTGCGCTAAGACAGTTCTTGTGGAATTGTCAAAGTGATATTTGGAAGCCCATAGAGGGCTATGGTGAAAAAGGAAATATCCTCCGATGAAATTTGGAAAGAAGCTTTCTGAGAAACTGCTTAGTGTTCTGTTAATTCATCTCACAGAGTTACATCTGTATTTCGTGGATCTCTTTGCTAGCCTTATTTCTGTGGAATCTGACAACAGATATTTCCTTTCCCTTTGAAGACTATGGGGCCAAAGGAAATATCCTCCTATAACCAAGAGAAGGAAGCTTTCTGAGAAACTTCTTTGTGTTCTGTGAAATCATCTCACAGAGTTACAGCTTTCCCCTCAAGAAGCCTTTCGCTAAGACAGTTCTTGTGGAATTGGCAAAGTGATATTTGGAAGCCCATAGAGGGCTATGGTGAAAAAGGAAATATCCTCCGATGAAATCTGGAAAGAAGCTTTCTGAGAAACTGCTTAGTGTTCTGTTAATTCATCTCATAGAGTTACATCTGTATTTCGTGGATCTCTATGATAGCTAGCTTTCTGTGGAATCTGACAACAGATATTTCCTTTCCCTTTGAAGAATATAGGGCCAAAGGAAATATCCTCCGATAACAGAGAGAAAGAAGCTTTCTGAGAAACTTCTTTGTGTTCTGTGAAATCATCTCACAGAGTTACAGCTTTCCCCTCAAGAAACTTTTGGCTAAGATAGTTCTTGTGGAATTGGCAAAGTGTTATTTGGAAGCACATAGTGGGCTATGGTGAGAAAGGAAATATACTCCCATGAAATCTGGAAAGAAGCTTTCTGAGAAACTGCTTAGTGTTCTGTTAATTCATCTCACAGAGTTACATCTGTATTTCGTGGATCTCTTTGCTAGCCTTATTTCTGTGGAATCTGACAACAGATATTTCCTTTCCCTTTGAAGACTATGGGGCCAAAGGAAATATCCTCCTATAACCAAGAGAAGGAAGCTTTCTGAGAAACTTCTTTGTGTTCTGTGAAATCATCTCACAGAGTTACAGCTTTCCACTCAAGAAGCCTTTCGCTAAGACAGTTCTTGTGGAATTGGCAAAGTGATATTTGGAAGCCCATAGAGGGCTATGGTGAAAAAGGAAATATCCTCCGATGAAATCTGGAAAGAAGCTTTCTGAGAAACTGCTTAGTGTTCTGTTAATTCATCTCACAGAGTTACATCTGTATTTCGTGGATCTCTTTGCTAGCTAGCTTTCTGTGGAATCTGACAACAGATATTTCCTTTCCCTTTGAAGACTATAGGGCCAAAGGAAATATCCTCTGATAACCAAGAGAAGGAAGCATTCTGAGAAACTTCTTTGTGTTCTGTGAAATCATCTCACAGAGTTACAGCTTTCCTCTCAAGAAGCCTTTCGCTAAGACAGTTCTTGTGGAATTGTCAAAGTGATATTTGGAAGCCCATAGAGGGCTATGGTGAAAAAGGAAATATCCTCCGATGAAATCCGGAAAGAAGCTTTCTGAGAAATTGCTTAGTGTTCTGTTAATTCATTTCACAGAGTTACATCTGTATTTCGTGGATCTCTTTGCTAGCCTTATTTCTGTGGAATCTGACAACAGATATTTCCTTTACCTTTGAAGACTATAGGGCCAAAGGAAATATCCTCTGATAACCAAGAGAAAGAAGCTTTCTGAGAAACTTCTTTGTGTTCTGTGAAATCATCTCACAGAGTTACAGCTTTCCCCTCAAGAAGCCATTCGGTAAGACAGTTCTTGTGGAATTGGCAAAGTGATATTTGGAAGCCCATAGAGGGCTATGGTGAAAAAGGAAATATCCTCCGATGAAATCTGGAAAGAAGCTTTCTGAGAAACTGCTTAGTGTTCTGTTAATTCATCTCACCGAGTTACATCTGTATTTCGTGGATCTCTTTGCTAGCCTTATTTCTGCGGAATCTAACAAGAGATATTTCCTTTCCCTTTGAAGACTATGGGGCCAAAGGAAAAATCCTCCGATAACCAAGAGAAAGAAGCTTTCTGAGAAACTTCTTTGTGTTCTGTGAAATCATCTCATAGAGTTACAGCTTTCCCCTCAAGAAGCCTTTCGATAAGACAGTTCTTGTGGAATTGTCAAAGTGATATTTGGAAGCCCATAGAGGGCTATGGTGAAAAAGGAAATATCCTCCGATGAAATCCGGAAAGAAGCTTTCTGAGAAACTGCTTAGTGTTCTGTTAATTCATCTCACAGAATTACATCTGTATTTCGTGGATGTCTTTGCTAGCCTTATTTCTGTGGAATCTGACAAAGATATTTTCTTTCCCTTTGAAGACTATAGGGCCAAAGGAAATATCCTCCGATAACATAGAGAAAGAAGCTTTCTGAGAAACTTCTTTGTGTTCTGTGAAATCATCTCACAGAGTTACAGCTTTCCCCTCAAGAAGCCTTTCGCTAAGACAGTTCTTGTGGAATAGGCAAAGTGATATTAGGCAGCCCATAGAGGGCTATGGTGAAAAAGGAAATATCGTCCGATGAAATCCGGAAAGAACTTTTCTGAGAAACTGCTTAGTGTTCTGTTAATTCATTTCACAGAGTTACATCTGTATTTCGTGGATCTCTTTGCTAGCCTTATTTCTGTGGAATCTGACAACAGATATTTCCTTTCCCTTTGAAGACTATAGGGCCAAAGGAAATATCCTCCAATAACAAAGAGAAAGAAGCTTTCTGAGAAACTTCTTTGTGTTCTGTGAATCATCTCACAGAGTTACAGCTTTCCCCTCAAGAAGCCTTTCGCTAAGACAGTTCTTGTGGAATTGGCAAATGATATTTGGAAGCCCATAGAGGGCTATGGTGAAAAAGGAAATATCCTCCGATGAAATCTGGAAAGAAGCTTTCTGAGAAACTGCTTAGTGTTCTGTTAATTCATCTCACAGAAT
Source organism: Macaca nemestrina (assembly GCF_043159975.1). Taxonomy (NCBI): domain Eukaryota; kingdom Metazoa; phylum Chordata; class Mammalia; order Primates; family Cercopithecidae; genus Macaca; species Macaca nemestrina. Next base: position 30,929,249 of record NC_092141.1, on the reverse strand, counting down.
TACATCTGTATTTCGTGGAAGTCTTTGCTAGCCTTATTTCTGTGGAATCTGACAAAGATATTTCCTTTCCCTTTGAAGATTATAGGGCCAAAGCAAATATCCTCTGATAACCAAGAGAAAGAAGCTTTCTGAGAAACTTCTTTGTGTTCTGTGAAATCATCTCACAGAGTTACAGCTTTCCCCTCAAGAAGCCTTTCGCTAAGACAGTTCTTGTGGAATTGGCAAAGTGATATTTGGAAGCCCATAGAGGTCTACGGTGAAAAAGGAAATATCCTCCGATGAAATCCGGAAAGAAGCTTTCTGAGAAACTGCTTAGTGTTCTGTTAATTCATTTCACAGAATTACATCTGTATTTCGTGGATCTCTTTGCTAGCCTTATTTCTGTGGAATCTGACAACAGATATTTCCTTTCCCTTTAAAGACTATAGGGCCAAAGGAAATATCCTCCGATAACCAAGAGAAAGAAGCTTTCTGAGAAACTTCTTTGTGTTCCGTGAAATCATCTCACAGAGTTACAGCTTTCCCCTCAAGAAGCCTTTCGCTAAGACAGTTCTTGTGGAATTTGCAAAGTGTTATTTGGAAACGCATAGAGGGCTACTGTGAGAAAGGATATATCCTCCCATGAAACCTGGAAAGAAGCTTTCTGATAAACTGCTTAGTGTTCTGTTAATTCATCTCACAGAGTTACATCTGTATTTCGTGGATCTCTTTGCTAGCCTTATTTCTGTGGAATCTGACAAAGATATTTCCTTTCCCTTTGAAGACTGTAGGGCCAAAGGAAATATCCTCCTATAACCAAGAGAAAGAAGCTTTCTGAGAAACTTCTTTGTGTTCTGTGAAATCATCTCACAGAGTTACAGCTTTCCCCTCAAGAAGCCTTTCGCTAAGACAGTTCTTGTGGAATTGGCAAAGTGATATTTGGAAGCCCATAGAGGGCTACGGTGAAAAAGGAAATATCCTCCGATGAAATCTGGAAAGAAACTTTCTGAGAAACTGCTTAGTGTTCTGTTAATTCATCTCACAGAGTTACATCTGTATTTCGTGGATCTCTTTGCTAGCCTTTTTTCTGTGGAATCTGAGAACATATATTTCCTTTGCCTTTGAAGACTATAGGGCCAAAGGAAGTATCCTCCGATAACAAAGAGAAAGAAGCTTTCTGAGAAACTTCTTTGTGTTCTGTGAAATCATCTCACAGAGTTACAGCTTTCCCCTCAAGAAGCCTTTCGCTAAGACAGTTCTTGTGGAATTGGCAAAGTGTTATTTGGAAGCCCATAGAGGGCTATGGTGAAAAAGGAAATATCCTCCGATGAAATCTGGAAAGAAGCTTTCTGAGAAACTGCTTAGTGTTCTGTTAATTCATCTCACAGAGTTAAATCTGTAATTCGTGCATCTCTTTGCTACCCTTATTTCTGTGGAATCTGAGAACAGATATTTCCTTTCCCTTTGAAGACTATAGGGCCAAAGGAAATATCCTCCGATAAAAAAGAGAAAGAAGCTTTCTCAGAAACTTCTTTGTGTTCTGTGAAATCATCTCACAGAGTTACAGCTTTCCCCTCAAGAAGCCTTTCGCTAAGACAGTTCTTGTGGAATTGGCAATGTGATATTTGGAAGCCCATAGACGGCTATGGTGAAAAAGGAAATATCCTCCGATGAAATCTGGAAAGAAGCTTTCTGAGAAACTGCTTAGTGTTCTGTTAATTCAACTCACAGAGTTACATCTGTATTTCGTGGATCTCTTTGCTAGCCTTATTTCTGTGGTATCTGACAACAGATATTTCCTTTCCCTCTGAAGACTACAGGGCCAAAAGAAATATCCTCCGATAACCAAGAGAAAGAAGCTTTCTGAGAAACTTCTTTGTGTTCTGTGAAATCATCTCACAGAGTTACAGCTTTCCCCTCAAGAAGCCTTTCGCTAAGACAGTTCTTGTGGAATTGGCAAAGTGATATTTGGAAGCCCATACAGGGCTATGGTGAAAAAGGAAATATCCTATGAAATCTGGAAAGAAGCTTTCTCTGAAACTGCACAGTGTTCTTTTATTTCATGTCACAGAGTTACATCTGTATTTCGTGGATCTCTTTGCTAGCCTTATTTCTGTGGAATCTGACAACAGATATTTCCTTTCCCTTTGAACACCTAGGGCCAAAGGAAATATCCTCCGATAACAAAGAGAAAGAAGCTTTTTGAGGAACTTCTTTGTGTTCTGTGAAATCATCTCACAGAGTTACAGCTTGCCCCTCAAGAAGCCTTTCCCTAAGACAGTTCTTGTGGAATTGGCAAAGTGATATTTGGAAGCCCATAGAGGGCTATGGTGAAAAAGGAAATATCCTCCGATGAAATCTGGAAAGAAGCTTTCTGAGAAACAGCTTACTGTTCTGTTAATTCATCTCACAGAGTTACATCTGTATTTCGTGGATCTCTTTGCTAGCCTTATTTCTGTGGAATCTGACAACAGATATTTCCTTTCCCTTTGAAGACTATGGGGCCAAAGGAAATATCCTCCGATAACCAAGAGAAAGAAGCTTTCTGAGAAACTTCCTTGTGTTCTGTGAAATCATCTCATAGAGTTACAGCTTTCCCCTCAAGAAGCCTTTCGCTAAGACAGTTCTTTTGGAATTGGCAAAGTGATATTTGGAAGCCCATAGAGGGCTATGGTGAAAAAGGAAATATCCTCCGATGAAATCTGGAAAGAAGCTTTCTGAGAAACTGCTTAGTGTTCTGTTAATTCATCTCACAGAGTTACATCTGTATTTCGTGGATTTTTTTGCTAGCCTTATTTCTGTGGAATCTGACAAAGACATTTCCTTTCCCTTTGAAGACTATAGGGCCAAAGGAAATACCCTCTGATAACCAAGAGAAAGAAGCTTTATGAGAAACTTCTTTGTGTTCTGTGAAATCATCTCACAGAGTTACAGCTTTCCCCTCAAGAAGCCTTTCACTAAGACAGTTCTTGTGGAATTGGCAAAGTGATATTTGGAAGCCCATAGAGGGCTATGGTGAGAAAGGAAATATCCTCCCATTAAATCTGGAAAGAAGCTTTCTGAGAAACTGCTTAGTGTTCTGTTAATTCATCTCACAGAATTACATCTGTATTTCGTGGATCTCTTTGCTAGCCTTATTTCTGTGGAATCTGACAACAGATATTTCCTTTCCCTTTGAAGACTATAGGGCCAAAGGAAATATCCTCCTATAACCAAGAGAAGGAAGCTTTCTGAGAAACTTCTTTGTGTTCTGTGAAATCATCTCGCAGACTTACAGCTTTCCCCTCAAGAAGCCTTTCGCTTAGACAGTTCTTGTGGAATTGGCAAAGTGATATTTGGAAGCCCATAGAGGGCTATGGTGAAAAAGAAAATATCCTCCGATGAAATCTGGAAAGAAGCTTTCTGAGAAACTGCTTAGTGTTCTGTTAATTCATCTCACAGAGTTACATCTGTATTTCGTGGATCTCTTTGCTAGCCTTTTTTCTGTGGAATCTGACAACAGATATTTCCTTTCCCTCTGAAGACAATAGGGCCAAAAGAAATAACCTCCGATGACCAAGAGAAAGAAGCTTTCTGAGAAACTTCTTTGTGTTCTGTGAAATCATCTCATAGAGTTACAGCTTTCACCTCAAGAAGCCTTTCGCTACGACTGTTCTCGTGGAATTGGCAAAGTGATATTTGGAAGCCCATAGAGGGCTATGGTGAAAAAGGAAATATCCTCCGATGAAATCTGGAAAGAAGCTTTCTCTGAAACTGCTTAGTGTTCTGTTAATTCATCTCACAGAGTTACATCTGTATTTCGTGGATTTTTTTGCTAGCCTTATTTCTGTGGAATCTGACAAAGACATTTCCTTTCCCTTTGAAGACTATAGGGCCAAAGGAAATACCCTCTGATAACGAAGAGAAAGAAGCTTTATGAGAAACTTCTTTGTGTTCTGTGAAATCATCTCACAGAGTTACAGCTTTCCCCTCAAGAAGCCTTTCACTAAGACAGTTCTTGTGGAATTGGCAAAGTGATATTTGGAAGCCCATAGAGGGCTATGGTGAGAAAGGAAATATCCTCCCATTAAATCTGGAAAGAAGCTTTCTGAGAAACTGCTTAGTGTTCTGTTAATTCATCTCACAGAATTACATCTGTATTTCGTGGATGTCTTTGCTAGCCTTATTTCTGTGGAATCTGACAAAGATATTTCCTTTCCCTTTGAAGACTATAGGGCCAAAGGAAATATCCTCTGATAACCAAGAGAAAGAAGCTTTCTGAGAAACTTCTTTGTGTTCTGTGAAATCATCTCACAGAGTTACAGCTTTCCCCTCAAGAAGCCTTTCGCTAAGACACTTCTTGTGGAATTGGCAAAGTGATATTTGGAAGCCCATAGAGGTCTATGGTGAAAAAGGAAATATCCTCCGATGAAATCCGGAAAGAAGCTTTCTGAGAAACTGCTTAGTGTTCTGTTAATTCATCTCACAGAGTTACATCTGTATTTCGTGGATCTCTTTGCTAGCCTTACTTCTGTGGAATCAGACAACAGATATTTCCTTTCCATGTGAAGACTATAGGGCCAAAGGATATATCCTCCGATAACAAAGAGAAAGAAGCTTTCTGAGAAACTTCTTTGTGTTCTGTGAAATCATCTCACAGAGTTACAGCTTTCCCCTCAAGAAGCCTTTCGCTAAGACAGTTCTTGTGGAATTGGCAAAGTGATATTTGGAAGCCCATAGAGGGCTGTGGTGAAAAAGGAAATATCCTCCGATGAAATCTGGAAAGAAGCTTTCTCTGAAACTGCTTAGTGTTCTGTTAATTCATCTCACAGAGTTACATCTGTATTTCGTGGATCACTTTGCTAGCCTTTTTTCTGTGGAATCTGACAACAGATATTTCCTTTCCCTTTGAAGACTATAGGGCCAAAGGAAATATCCTCCGATAACAAAGAGAAAGAAGATTTCAGAGAAAATTCTTTGTGTTCTGTGAAATCATCTCACAGAGTTACAGCTTTCCCCTCGAGAAGTCTTTCGCTAAGACAGTTCTTGTGGAATTGGCAAAGTGATATTTGGAAGCCCTTAGATGGCTATGGTGAAAAAGGAAATATCCTCCGATGAAATCTGCAAAGAAGCTTTCTGAGAAACTGCTTAGTGTTCTGTTAATTCATCTCACAGAGTTACATCTGTAATTCGTGGACCTCTTTGCTAGCCTTATTTCTGTGGAATCTGACAACAGATATTTCCTTTCCCTTTGAAGACTATAGGGCCAAAGGAAATATCCTCCTATAACCAAGAGAAGGAAGCTTTCTGAGAAACTTCTTTGTGTTCTATGAAATCATCTCACAGAGTTACAGCTTTCCCCTCAAGAAGCCTTTCGCTAAGACAGTTCTTGTGGAATTGGAAAAGTGATATTTGGAAGCCCATAGAGGGCTCTAGTGAAAAAGGAAATATCCTCCGATGAAATCTGGAAAGAAGCTTTCTGAGAAACTGCTTAGTGTTCTGTTAATTCATCTCACAGAGTTACATCTGTATTTCGTGGATCTCTTTGCTAGCCTTATTTCTGTGGAATCTGACAACAGATATTTCCTTTCCCTTTGAAGACTATAGGGCCAAAGGAAATATCCTCCTATAACCAAGAGAAGGAAGCATTCTGAGAAACTTCTTTGTGTTCTGTGAAATCATCTCACAGAGTTACAGCTTTCCCCTCAAGAAGCCTTTCGCTAAGACACTTCTTGTGGAATTGGCAAAGTGATATTTGGAAGCCCATAGAGGGCTATGGTGAAAAAGGAAATATCCTCCGATGAAATCTGGAAAGAAGCTTTCTGAGAAACTGCTTAGTGTTCTGTTAATTCATCTCACAGAGTTACATCTGTATTTCGTGGATCTCTTTGCTAGCCTTTTTTCTGTGGAATCTGACAACAGATATTTCCTTTCCCTTTGAAGACTATAGGGCCAAAGGAAGTATCCTCCGATAACAAAGAGAAAGAAGCTTTCTGAGAAACTTCTTTGTGTTCTGTGAAATCATCTCACAGAGTTACAGCTTTCCCCTCAAGAAGCCTTTCGCTAAGACAGTTCTTGTGGAATTGGCAAAGTGTTATTTGGAAGCCCATAGAGGGCTATGGTGAAAAACGAAATATCCTCCGATGAAATCTGGAAAGAAGCTTTCTGAGAAACTGCTTAGTGTTCTGTTAATTCATCTCACAGAGTTAAATCTGTAATTCGTGCATCTCTTTGCTACCCTTATTTCTGTGGAATCTGAGAACAGATATTTCCTTTCCCTTTGAAGACTATAGGGCCAAAGGAAATATCCTCCGATAACAAAGAGAAAGAAGCTTTCTCAGAAACTTCTTTGTGTTCTGTGTAATCATCTCACAGAGTTACAGCTTTCCCCTCAAGAAGCCTTTCGCTAAGACAGTTCTTGTGGAATTGGCAATGTGATATTTGGAAGCCCATAGACGGCTATGGTGAAAAAGGAAATATCCTCCGATGAAATCTGGAAAGAAGCTTTTTGAGAAACTGCTTAGTGTTCTGTTAATTCATCTCACAGAGTTACATCTGTATTTCGTGGATCTCTTTGCTAGCCTTATTTCTGTGGAATCTGACAACAGATATTTCCTTTCCCTTTGAAGACTATAGGGCCAAAGGAAATATCCTCCGATAACAAAGAGAATGAAGCTTTCTGAGAAACTTCTTTGTGTTCTGTGAAATCATCTCACAGAGTTACAGCTTTCCCCTCAAGAAGCCTTTCGCTAAGACAGTTCTTGTGGAATTGGCAAAGTGTTATTTGGAAGCCCATAGAGGGCTATGGTGATAAAGGAAATATCCTCCGATGAAATCTGCAAAGAAGCTTTCTGAGAAACTGCTTAGTGTTCTGTTAATTCATCTCACAGAGTTACATCTGTAATTCGTGGACCTCTTTGCTAGCCTTATTTCTGTGGAATCTGACAACAGATATTTCCTTTCCCTTTGAAGACTATAGGGCCAAAGGAAATATCCTCCTATAACCAAGAGAAGGAAGCTTTCTGAGAAACTTCTTTGTGTTCTGTGAAATCATCTCACAGAGTTACAGCTTTCCCCTCAAGAAGCCTTTCCCTAAGACAGTTCTTGTGGAATTGGCAAAGTGATATTTGGAAGCCCATAGAGGGCTATGGTGAAAAAGGAAATATCCTCCGATGAAATCTGGAAAGAAGCTTTCTGAGAAACAGCTTACTGTTCTGTTAATTCATCTCACAGAGTTACATCTGTATTTCGTGGATCTCTTTGCTAGCCTTATTTCTGTGGAATCTGACAACAGATATTTCCTTTCCCTTTGAAGACTATGGGGCCAAAGGAAATATCCTCCGATAACCAAGAGAAAGAAGCTTTCTGAGAAACTTCCTTGTGTTCTGTGAAATCATCTCATAGAGTTACAGCTTTCCCCTCAAGAAGCCTTTCGCTAAGACAGTTCTTTTGGAATTGGCAAAGTGATATTTGGAAGCCCATAGAGGGCTATGGTGAAAAAGGAAATATCCTCCGATGAAATCTGGAAAGAAGCTTTCTGAGAAACTGCTTAGTGTTCTGTTAATTCATCTCACAGAGTTACATCTGTATTTCGTGGATTTTTTTGCTAGCCTTATTTCTGTGGAATCTGACAAAGACATTTCCTTTCCCTTTGAAGACTATAGGGCCAAAGGAAATACCCTCTGATAACCAAGAGAAAGAAGCTTTATGAGAAACTTCTTTGTGTTCTGTGAAATCATCTCACAGAGTTACAGCTTTCCCCTCAAGAAGCCTTTCACTAAGACAGTTCTTGTGGAATTGGCAAAGTGATATTTGGAAGCCCATAGAGGGCTATGGTGAGAAAGGAAATATCCTCCCATTAAATCTGGAAAGAAGCTTTCTGAGAAACTGCTTAGTGTTCTGTTAATTCATCTCACAGAATTACATCTGTATTTCGTGGATCTCTTTGCTAGCCTTATTTCTGTGGAATCTGACAACAGATATTTCCTTTCCCTTTGAAGACTATAGGGCCAAAGGAAATATCCTCCTATAACCAAGAGAAGGAAGCTTTCTGAGAAACTTCTTTGTGTTCTGTGAAATCATCTCGCAGACTTACAGCTTTCCCCTCAAGAAGCCTTTCGCTTAGACAGTTCTTGTGGAATTGGCAAAGTGATATTTGGAAGCCCATAGAGGGCTATGGTGAAAAAGAAAATATCCTCCGATGAAATCTGGAAAGAAGCTTTCTGAGAAACTGCTTAGTGTTCTGTTAATTCATCTCACAGAGTTACATCTGTATTTCGTGGATCTCTTTGCTAGCCTTTTTTCTGTGGAATCTGACAACAGATATTTCCTTTCCCTCTGAAGACAATAGGGCCAAAAGAAATAACCTCCGATGACCAAGAGAAAGAAGCTTTCTGAGAAACTTCTTTGTGTTCTGTGAAATCATCTCATAGAGTTACAGCTTTCACCTCAAGAAGCCTTTCGCTACGACAGTTCTCGTGGAATTGGCAAAGTGATATTTGGAAGCCCATAGAGGGCTATGGTGAAAAAGGAAATATCCTCCGATGAAATCTGGAAAGAAGCTTTCTCTGAAACTGCTTAGTGTTCTGTTAATTCATCTCACAGAGTTACATCTGTATTTCGTGGATTTTTTTGCTAGCCTTATTTCTGTGGAATCTGACAAAGACATTTCCTTTCCCTTTGAAGACTATAGGGCCAAAGGAAATACCCTCTGATAACGAAGAGAAAGAAGCTTTATGAGAAACTTCTTTGTGTTCTGTGAAATCATCTCACAGAGTTACAGCTTTCCCCTCAAGAAGCCTTTCACTAAGACAGTTCTTGTGGAATTGGCAAAGTGATATTTGGAAGCCCATAGAGGGCTATGGTGAGAAAGGAAATATCCTCCCATTAAATCTGGAAAGAAGCTTTCTGAGAAACTGCTTAGTGTTCTGTTAATTCATCTCACAGAATTACATCTGTATTTCGTGGATGTCTTTGCTAGCCTTATTTCTGTGGAATCTGACAAAGATATTTCCTTTCCCTTTGAAGACTATAGGGCCAAAGGAAATATCCTCTGATAACCAAGAGAAAGAAGCTTTCTGAGAAACTTCTTTGTGTTCTGTGAAATCATCTCACAGAGTTACAGCTTTCCCCTCAAGAAGCCTTTCGCTAAGACACTTCTTGTGGAATTGGCAAAGTGATATTTGGAAGCCCATAGAGGTCTATGGTGAAAAAGGAAATATCCTCCGATGAAATCCGGAAAGAAGCTTTCTGAGAAACTGCTTAGTGTTCTGTTAATTCATCTCACAGAGTTACATCTGTATTTCGTGGATCTCTTTGCTAGCCTTACTTCTGTGGAATCAGACAACAGATATTTCCTTTCCATGTGAAGACTATAGGGCCAAAGGATATATCCTCCGATAACAAAGAGAAAGAAGCTTTCTGAGAAACTTCTTTGTGTTCTGTGAAATCATCTCACAGAGTTACAGCTTTCCCCTCAAGAAGCCTTTCGCTAAGACAGTTCTTGTGGAATTGGCAAAGTGATATTTGGAAGCCCATAGAGGGCTGTGGTGAAAAAGGAAATATCCTCCGATGAAATCTGGAAAGAAGCTTTCTCTGAAACTGCTTAGTGTTCTGTTAATTCATCTCACAGAGTTACATCTGTATTTCGTGGATCACTTTGCTAGCCTTTTTTCTGTGGAATCTGACAACAGATATTTCCTTTCCCTTTGAAGACTATAGGGCCAAAGGAAATATCCTCCGATAACAAAGAGAAAGAAGATTTCAGAGAAAATTCTTTGTGTTCTGTGAAATCATCTCACAGAGTTACAGCTTTCCCCTCGAGAAGTCTTTCGCTAAGACAGTTCTTGTGGAATTGGCAAAGTGATATTTGGAAGCCCTTAGATGGCTATGGTGAAAAAGGAAATATCCTCCGATGAAATCTGCAAAGAAGCTTTCTGAGAAACTGCTTAGTGTTCTGTTAATTCATCTCACAGAGTTACATCTGTAATTCGTGGACCTCTTTGCTAGCCTTATTTCTGTGGAATCTGACAACAGATATTTCCTTTCCCTTTGAAGACTATAGGGCCAAAGGAAATATCCTCCTATAACCAAGAGAAGGAAGCTTTCTGAGAAACTTCTTTGTGTTCTATGAAATCATCTCACAGAGTTACAGCTTTCCCCTCAAGAAGCCTTTCGCTAAGACAGTTCTTGTGGAATTGGAAAAGTGATATTTGGAAGCCCATAGAGGGCTCTAGTGAAAAAGGAAATATCCTCCGATGAAATCTGGAAAGAAGCTTTCTGAGAAACTGCTTAGTGTTCTGTTAATTCATCTCACAGAGTTACATCTGTATTTCGTGGATCTCTTTGCTAGCCTTATTTCTGTGGAATCTGACAACAGATATTTCCTTTCCCTTTGAAGACTATAGGGCCAAAGGAAATATCCTCCTATAACCAAGAGAAGGAAGCATTCTGAGAAACTTCTTTGTGTTCTGTGAAATCATCTCACAGAGTTACAGCTTTCCCCTCAAGAAGCCTTTCGCTAAGACACTTCTTGTGGAATTGGCAAAGTGATATTTGGAAGCCCATAGAGGGCTATGGTGAAAAAGGAAATATCCTCCGATGAAATCTGGAAAGAAGCTTTCTGAGAAACTGCTTAGTGTTCTGTTAATTCATCTCACAGAGTTACGTCTGTATTTCGTGGATCTCTTTGCTAGCCTTTTTTCTGTGGAATCTGACAACAGATATTTCCTTTCCCTTTGAAGACTATAGGGCCAAAGGAAGTATCCTCCGATAACAAAGAGAAAGAAGCTTTCTGAGAAACTTCTTTGTGTTCTGTGAAATCATCTCACAGAGTTACAGCTTTCCCCTCAAGAAGCCTTTCGCTAAGACAGTTCTTGTGGAATTGGCAAAGTGTTATTTGGAAGCCCATAGAGGGCTATGGTGAAAAACGAAATATCCTCCGATGAAATCTGGAAAGAAGCTTTCTGAGAAACTGCTTAGTGTTCTGTTAATTCATCTCACAGAGTTAAATCTGTAATTCGTGCATCTCTTTGCTACCCTTATTTCTGTGGAATCTGAGAACAGATATTTCCTTTCCCTTTGAAGACTATAGGGCCAAAGGAAATATCCTCCGATAACAAAGAGAAAGAAGCTTTCTCAGAAACTTCTTTGTGTTCTGTGTAATCATCTCACAGAGTTACAGCTTTCCCCTCAAGAAGCCTTTCGCTAAGACAGTTCTTGTGGAATTGGCAATGTGATATTTGGAAGCCCATAGACGGCTATGGTGAAAAAGGAAATATCCTCCGATGAAATCTGGAAAGAAGCTTTTTGAGAAACTGCTTAGTGTTCTGTTAATTCATCTCACAGAGTTACATCTGTATTTCGTGGATCTCTTTGCTAGCCTTATTTCTGTGGAATCTGACAACAGATATTTCCTTTCCCTTTGAAGACTATAGGGCCAAAGGAAATATCCTCCGATAACAAAGAGAATGAAGCTTTCTGAGAAACTTCTTTGTGTTCTGTGAAATCATCTCACAGAGTTACAGCTTTCCCCTCAAGAAGCCTTTCGCTAAGACAGTTCTTGTGGAATTGGCAAAGTGTTATTTGGAAGCCCATAGAGGGCTATGGTGATAAAGGAAATATCCTCCGATGAAATCTGCAAAGAAGCTTTCTGAGAAACTGCTTAGTGTTCTGTTAATTCATCTCACAGAGTTACATCTGTAATTCGTGGACCTCTTTGCTAGCCTTATTTCTGTGGAATCTGACAACAGATATTTCCTTTCCCTTTGAAGACTATAGGGCCAAAGGAAATATCCTCCTATAACCAAGAGAAGGAAGCTTTCTGAGAAACTTCTTTGTGTTCTGTGAAATCATCTCACAGAGTTACAGCTTTCCCCTCAAGAAGCCTTTCGCTAAGACAGTTCTTGTGGAATTGGCAAAGTGATATTTGGAAGCCTATAGAGGGCTCTAGTGAAAAAGGAAATATCCTCCGATGAAATCTGGAAAGAAGCTTTCTGAGAAACTGCTTAGTGTTCTGTTAATTCAACTCACAGAGTTACATCTGTATTTCGTGGATCTCTTTGCTAGCCTTATTTCTGTGGTATCTGACAACAGATATTTCCTTTCCCTCTGAAGACTACAGGGCCAAAAGAAATATCCTCCGATAACCAAGAGAAAGAAGCTTTCTGAGAAACTTCTATGTGTTCTGTGAAATCATCTCACAGAGTTACAGCTTTCCCCTCAGGAAGCCTTTCGCTAAGACAGTTCTTGTGGAATTGGCAAAGTGATATTTGGAAGCCCATACAGGGCTATGGTGAAAAAGGAAATATCCTATGAAATCTGGAAAGAAGCTTTCTCTGAAACTGCTCAGTGTTCTTTTAATTCATGTCACAGAGTTACATCTGTATTTCGTGGATCTCTTTGCTAGCCTTATTTCTGTGGAATCTGACAACAGATATTTCCTTTCCCTTTGAACACCTAGGGCCAAAGGAAATATCCTCCGATAACAAAGAGAAAGAAGCTTTTTGAGGAACTTCTTTGTGTTCTGTGAAATCATCTCACAGAGTTACAGCTTGCCCCTCAAGAAGCCTTTCCCTAAGACAGTTCTTGTGGAATTGGCAAAGTGATATTTGGAAGCCCATAGAGGGCTATGGTGAAAAAGGAAATATCCTCCGATGAAATCTGGAAAGAAGCTGTCTGAGAAACAGCTTACTGTTCTGTTAATTCATCTCACAGAGTTACATCTGTATTTCGTGGATCTCTTTGCTAGCCTTATTTCTGTGGAATCTGACAACAGATATTTCCTTTCCCTTTGAAGAGTATGGGGCCAAAGAAATATCCTCCGATAACCAAGAGAAAGAAGCTTTCTGAGAAACTTCCTTGTGTTCTGTGAAATCATCTCATAGAGTTACAGCTTTCCCCTCAAGAAGCCTTTCGCTAAGACAGTTCTTTTGGAATTGGCAAAGTGATATTTGGAAGCCCATAGAGGGCTATGGTGAAAAAGGAAATATCCTCCGATGAAATCTGGAAAGAAGCTTTCTGAGAAACTGCTTAGTGTTCTGTTAATTCATCTCACAGAGTTACATCTGTATTTCGTGGATTTTTTTGCTAGCCTTATTTCTGTGGAATCTGACAAAGACATTTCCTTTCCCTTTGAAGACTATAGGGCCAAAGGAAATACCCTCTGATAACCAAGAGAAAGAAGCTTTATGAGAAACTTCTTTGTGTTCTGTGAAATCATCTCACAGAGTTACAGCTTTCCCCTCAAGAAGCCTTTCACTAAGACAGTTCTTGTGGAATTGGCAAAGTGATATTTGGAAGCCCATAGAGGGCTATGGTGAGAAAGGAAATATCCTCCCATTAAATCTGGAAAGAAGCTTTCTGAGAAACTGCTTAGTGTTCTGTTAATTCATCTCAGAGAGTTACATCTGTATTTCGTGGATCTCTTTGCTAGCCTGATTTCTGTGGAATCTGACAACAGATATTTCCTTTCCCTTTGAAGACTATAGGGCCAAAGTAAATATCCTCCGATAACAAAGAGAAAGAAGCTTTCTGAGAAACTTCTTTGTGTTCTGTGAAATCATCTCACAGAGTTACAGCTTTCCCCTCAAGAAGCCTTTCGCTAAGACAGTTCTTGTGGAATTGGCAAAGTGATATTTGGAAGCCCATAGAGGGCTGTGGTGAAAAAGGAAATATCCTCCGATGAAATCTGGAAAGAAGCTTTCTCTGAAACTGCTTAGTGTTCTGTTAATTCATCTCACAGAGTTACATCTGTATTTCGTGGATCACTTTGCTAGCCTTTTTTCTGTGGAATCTGACAACAGATATTTCCTTTCCCTTTGAAGACTATAGGGCCAAAGGAAATATCCTCCGATAACAAAGAGAAAGAAGATTTCAGAGAAACTTCTTTGTGTTCTGTGAAATCATCTCACAGAGTTACAGCTTTCCCCTCGAGAAGTCTTTCGCTAAGACAGTTCTTGTGGAATTGGCAAAGTGATATTTGGAAGCCCATAAATGGCTATGGTGGAAAAGGAAATATCCTCCGATGAAATCTGCAAAGAAGCTTTCTGAGAAACTGCTTAGTGTTCTGTTAATTCATCTCACAGAGTTACATCTGTAATTCGTGGACCTCTTTGCTAGCCTTATTTCTGTGGAATCTGACAACAGATATTTCCTTTCCCTTTGAAGACTATAGGGCCAAAGGAAATATCCTCCTATAACCAAGAGAAGGAAGCTTTCTGAGAAACTTCTTTGTGTTCTATGAAATCATCTCACAGGGTTACAGCTTTCCCCTCAAGAAGCCTTTCGCTAAGAAAGTTCTTGTGGAATTGGAAAAGTGATATTTGGAAGCCCATAGAGGGCTCTAGTGAAAAAGGAAATATCCTCCGATGAAATCTGGAAAGAAGCTTTCTGAGAAACTGCTTAGTGTTCTGTTAATTCATCTCACAGAGTTACATCTGTATTTCGTGGATCTCTTTGCTAGCATTATTTCTGTGGAATCTGACAACAGATATTTCCTTTCCCTTTGAAGACTATAGGGCCAAAGGAAATATCCTCCTATAACCAAGAGAAGGAAGCTTTCTGAGAAACTTCTTTGTGTTCTGTGAAATCATCTCACAGAGTTACAGCTTTCCCCTCAAGAAGCCTTTCGCTAAGACAGTTCTTGTGGAATTGGCAAAGTGATATTTGGAAGCCTATAGAGGGCTCTAGTGAAAAAGGAAATATCCTCCGATGAAATCTGGAAAGAAGCTTTCTGAGAAACTGCTTAGTGTTCTGTTAATTCAACTCACAGAGTTACATCTGTATTTCGTGGATCTCTTTGCTAGCCTTATTTCTGTGGTATCTGACAACAGATATTTCCTTTCCCTCTGAAGACTACAGGGCCAAAAGAAATATCCTCCGATAACCAAGAGAAAGAAGCTTTCTGAGAAACTTCTTTGTGTTCTGTGAAATCATCTCACAGAGTTACAGCTTTCCCCTCAAGAAGCCTTTCGCTAAGACAGTTCTTGTGGAATTGGCAAAGCGATATTTGGAAGCCCATACAGGGCTATGGTGAAAAAGGAAATATCCTATGAAATCTGGAAAGAATATTTCTCTGAAACTGCTCAGTGTTCTTTTAATTCATGTCACAGAGTTACATCTGTATTTCGTGGATCTCTTTGCTAGCCTTATTTCTGTGGAATCTGACAACAGATATTTCCTTTCCCTTTGAACACCTAGGGCCAAAGGAAATATCCTCCGATAACAAAGAGAAAGAAGCTTTTTGAGGAACTTCTTTGTGTTCTGTGAAATCATCTCACAGAGTTACAGCTTTCCCCTCAAGAAGCCTTTCGCTAAGACACTTCTTGTGGAATTGGCAAAGTGATATTTGGAAGCCCATAGAGGTCTATGGTGAAAAAGGAAATATCCTCCGATGAAATCCGGAAAGAAGCTTTCTGAGAAACTGTTTAGTGTTCTGTTAATTCATCTCACAGAGTTACATCTGTATTTCGTGGATCTCTTTGCTAGCCTTATTTCTGTGGAATCAGACAACAGATATTTCCTTTCCCTGTGAAGACTATAGGGCCAAAGGATATATCCTCCGATAACAAAGAGAAAGAAGCTTTCTGAGAAACTTCTTTGTGTTCTGTGAAATCATCTCACAGAGTTACAGCTTTCCCCTCAAGAAGCCTTTCGCTAAGACAGTTCTTGTGGAATTGGCAAAGTGATATTTGGAAGCCCATAGAGGACTGTGGTGAAAAAGGAAATATCCTCCGATGAAATCTGGAAAGAAGCTTTCTACGAAACTGCTTAGTGTTCTGTTAATTCATCTCACAGAGTTACATCTGTATTTCGTGGATCACTTTGCTAGCCTTTTTTCTGTGGAATCTGACAACAGATATTTCCTTTCCCTTTGAAGACTATAGGGCCAAAGGAAATATCCTCCGATAACAAAGAGAAAGAAGATTTCAGAGAAACTTCTTTGTGTTCTGTGAAATCATCTCACAGAGTTACAGCTTTCCCCTCGAGAAGTCTTTCGCTAAGACAGTTCTTGTGGAATTGGCAAAGTGATATTTGGAAGCCCATAGATGGCTATGGTGAAAAAGGAAATATCCTCCGATGAAATCTGGAAAGAAGCTTTCTGAGAAACTGCTTAGTGTTCTGTTAATTCATCTCACAGAGTTACATCTGTATTTCGTGGATCTCTTTGCTAGCCTTATTTCTGTGGAATCTGACAACAGATATTTCCTTTCCCTTTGAAGACTATAGGGCCATAGGAAATATCCTCCGACAACCAAGAGAAAGAAGCTTTCTGAGAAACTTCTTTGTGTTCTGTGAAATCATCTCACAGAGTTACAGCTTTCCCCTCAAGAAGCCTTTCGCTAAGACAGTTCTTGTGGAATTGGCAAAGTGTTATTTGGAAGCCCATAGAGGGCTATGGTGAAAAAGGAAATATCCTCCGATGAAATCTGGAAAGAAGCTTTCTGAGAAACTGCTTAGTGTTCTGCTAATTCATCTCACAGAATTACATCTGTATTTCGTGGATGTCTTTGCTAGCCTTATTTCTGTGGAATCTGACAACAGATATTTCCTTTCCCTTTAAATACTATAGGGCCAAAGGAAATATCCTCTGATAACCAAGAGAAAGAAGCTTTCTGGGAAACTTCTTTGTGTTCTGTGAAATCATCTCACAGAGTTACAGCTTTCCCCTCAAGAAGCCTTTCGCTAAGACAGTTCTTGTGGAATTGGCAAAGTGATATTTGGAAGCCTATAGAGGGCTCTAGTGAAAAAGGAAATATCCTCCGATGAAATCTGGAAAGAAGCTTTCTGAGAAACTGCTTAGTGTTCTGTTAATTCAACTCACAGAGTTACATCTGTATTTCGTGGATCTCTTTGCTAGCCTTATTTCTGTGGTATCTGACAACAGATATTTCCTTTCCCTCTGAAGACTACAGGGCCAAAAGAAATATCCTCTGATAACCAAGAGAAAGAAGCTTTCTGAGAAACTTCTATGTGTTCTGTGAAATCATCTCACAGAGTTACAGCTTTCCCCTCAAGAAGCCTTTCGCTAAGACAGTTCTTGTGGAATTGGCAAAGTGATATTTGGAAGCCCATACAGGGCTATGGTGAAAAAGGAAATATCCTATGAAATCTGGAAAGAAGCTTTCTCTGAAACTGCTCAGTGTTCTTTTAATTCATGTCACAGAGTTACATCTGTATTTCGTGGATCTCTTTGCTAGCCTTATTTCTGTGGAATCTGACAACAGATATTTCCTTTCCCTTTGAACACCTAGGGCCAAAGGAAATATCCTCCGATAACAAAGAGAAAGAAGCTTTTTGAGGAACTTCTTTGTGTTCTGTGAAATCATCTCACAGAGTTACAGCTTGCCCCTCAAGAAGCCTTTCCCTAAGACAGTTCTTGTGGAATTGGCAAAGTGATATTTGGAAGCCCATAGAGGGCTATGGTGAAAAAGGAAATATCCTCCGATGAAATCTGGAAAGAAGCTGTCTGAGAAACAGCTTACTGTTCTGTTAATTCATCTCACAGAGTTACATCTGTATTTCGTGGATCTCTTTGCTAGCCTTATTTCTGTGGAATCTGACAACAGATATTTCCTTTCCCTTTGAAGACTATGGGGCCAAAGAAATATCCTCCGATAACCAAGAGAAAGAAGCTTTCTGAGAAACTTCCTTGTGTTCTGTGAAATCATCTCATAGAGTTACAGCTTTCCCCTCAAGAAGCCTTTCGCTAAGACAGTTCTTTTGGAATTGGCAAAGTGATATTTGGAAGCCCATAGAGGGCTATGGTGAAAAAGGAAATATCCTCCGATGAAATCTGGAAAGAAGCTTTCTGAGAAACTGCTTAGTGTTCTGTTAATTCATCTCACAGAGTTACATCTGTATTTCGTGGATTTTTTTGCTAGCCTTATTTCTGTGGAATCTGACAAAGACATTTCCTTTCCCTTTGAAGACTATAGGGCCAAAGGAAATACCCTCTGATAACCAAGAGAAAGAAGCTTTATGAGAAACTTCTTTGTGTTCTGTGAAATCATCTCACAGAGTTACAGCTTTCCCCTCAAGAAGCCTTTCACTAAGACAGTTCTTGTGGAATTGGCAAAGTGATATTTGGAAGCCCATAGAGGGCTATGGTGAGAAAGGAAATATCCTCCCATTAAATCTGGAAAGAAGCTTTCTGAGAAACTGCTTAGTGTTCTGTTAATTCATCTCAGAGAGTTACATCTGTATTTCGTGGATCTCTTTGCTAGCCTTATTTCTGTGGAATCTGACAACAGATATTTCCTTTCCCTTTGAAGACTATAGGGCCAAAGTAAATATCCTCCGATAACAAAGAGAAAGAAGCTTTCTGAGAAACTTCTTTGTGTTCTATGAAATCATCTCACAGGGTTACAGCTTTCCCCTCAAGAAGCCTTTCGCTAAGAAAGTTCTTGTGGAATTGGAAAAGTGATATTTGGAAGCCCATAGAGGGCTCTAGTGAAAAAGGAAATATCCTCCGATGAAATCTGGAAAGAAGCTTTCTGAGAAACTGCTTAGTGTTCTGTTAATTCATCTCACAGAGTTACATCTGTATTTCGTGGATCTCTTTGCTAGCCTTATTTCTGTGGAATCTGACAACAGATATTTCCTTTCCCTTTGAAGACTATAGGGCCAAAGGAAATATCCTCCTATAACCAAGAGAAGGAAGCTTTCTGAGAAACTTCTTTGTGTTCTGTGAAATCATCTCACAGAGTTACAGCTTTCCCCTCAAGAAGCCTTTCGCTAAGACAGTTCTTGTGGAATTGGCAAAGTGATATTTGGAAGCCTATAGAGGGCTCTAGTGAAAAAGGAAATATCCTCCGATGAAATCTGGAAAGAAGCTTTCTGAGAAACTGCTTAGAGTTCTGTTAATTCAACTCACAGAGTTACATCTGTATTTCGTGGATCTCTTTGCTAGCCTTATTTCTGTGGTATCTGACAACAGATATTTCCTTTCCCTCTGAAGACTACAGGGCCAAAAGAAATATCCTCCGATAACCAAGAGAAAGAAGCTTTCTGAGAAACTTCTTTGTGTTCTGTGAAATCATCTCACAGAGTTACAGCTTTCCCCTCAAGAAGCCTTTCGCTAAGACAGTTCTTGTGGAATTGGCAAAGTGATATTTGGAAGCCCATACAGGGCTATGGTGAAAAAGGAAATATCCTATGAAATCTGGAAAGAATCTTTCTCTGAAACTGCTCAGTGTTCTTTTAATTCATGTCACAGAGTTACATCTGTATTTCGTGGATCTCTTTGCTAGCCTTATTTCTGTGGAATCTGACAACAGATATTTCCTTTCCCTTTGAACACCTAGGGCCAAAGGAAATATCCTCCGATAACAAAGAGAAAGAAGCTTTTTGAGGAACTTCTTTGTGTTCTGTGAAATCATCTCACAGAGTTACAGCTTTCCCCTCAAGAAGCCTTTCGCTAAGACACTTCTTGTGGAATTGGCAAAGTGATATTTGGAAGCCCATAGAGGTCTATGGTGAAAAAGGAAATATCCTCCGATGAAATCCGGAAAGAAGCTTTCTGAGAAACTGTTTAGTGTTCTGTTAATTCATCTCACAGAGTTACATCTGTATTTCGTGGATCTCTTTGCTAGCCTTATTTCTGTGGAATCAGACAACAGATATTTCCTTTCCCTGTGAAGACTATAGGGCCAAAGGATATATCCTCCGATAACAAAGAGAAAGAAGCTTTCTGAGAAACTTCTTTGTGTTCTGTGAAATCATCTCACAGAGTTACAGCTTTCCCCTCAAGAAGCCTTTCGCTAAGACAGTTCTTGTGGAATTGGCAAAGTGATATTTGGAAGCCCATAGAGGGCTGTGGTGAAAAAGGAAATATCCTCCGATGAAATCTGGAAAGAAGCTTTCTATGAAACTGCTTAGTGTTCTGTTAATTCATCTCACAGAGTTACATCTGTATTTCGTGGATCACTTTGCTAGCCTTTTTTCTGTGGAATCTGACAACAGATATTTCCTTTCCCTTTGAAGATTATAGGGCCAAAGGAAATATCCTCCGATAACAAAGAGAAAGAAGATTTCAGAGAAACTTCTTTGTGTTCTGTGAAATCATCTCACAGAGTTACAGCTTTCCCCTCGAGAAGTCTTTCGCTAACACAGTTCTTGTGGAATTGGCAAAGTGATATTTGGAAGTCCATAGATGGCTATGGTGAAAAACGAAATATCCTCCGATGAAATCTGGAAAGAAGCTTTCTGAGAAACTGCTTAGTGTTCTGTTAATTCATCTCACAGAGTTACATCTGTATTTCGTGGATCTCTTTGCTAGCCTTATTTCTGTGGAATCTGACAACAGATATTTCCTTTCCCTTTGAAGACTATAGGGCCATAGGAAATATCCTCCGACAACCAAGAGAAAGAAGCTTTCTGAGAAACTTCTTTGTGTTCTGTGAAATCATCTCACAAAGTTACAGCTTTCCCCTCAAGAAGCCTTTCGCTAAGACAGTTCTTGTGGAATTGGCAAAGTGTTATTTGGAAGCCCATAGAGGGCTATGGTGAAAAAGGAAATATCCTCCGATGAAATCTGGAAAGAAGCTTTCTGAGAAACTGCTTAGTGTTCTGCTAATTCATCTCACAGAATTACATCTGTATTTCGTGGATGTCTTTGCTAGCCTTATTTCTGTGGAATCTGACAACAGATATTTCCTTTCCCTTTAAATACTATAGGGCCAAAGGAAATATCCTCTGATAACCAAGAGAAAGAAGCTTTCTGGGAAACTTCTTTGTGTTCTGTGAAATCATCTCACAGAGTTACAGCTTTCCCCTCAAGAAGCCTTTCGCTAAGACAGTTCTTGTGGAATTGGAAAAGTGAAATTTGGAAGCCCATGTAGGGCTACGGTTTAAAAGGAAATATCCTCCGATGAAATCCGGAAAGAAGCTTTCTGAGAAACTGCTTAGTGTTCTGTTAATTCATTTCACAGAGTTACATCTGTATTTCCTGGATCTCTTTGCTAGCCTTATTTCTGTGGAATCTGACAGCAGATATTTCCTTTCCCTTTGAAGACTATAGGACCAAAGGAAATATCCTCCTATAACTAAGAGAAGGAAGCTTTCTGAGAAACTTCTTTGTGTTCTGTGAAATCATCTCACAAAGTTACAGCTTTCCCCTCAAGAAGTCTTTCGCTAAGACAGTTCTTGTGGAATTGGAAAAGTGAAATTTGGAAGCCCATATAGGGCTATGGTGAAAAAGGAAATATCCTCCGATGAAATCCGGAAAGAAGCTTTCTGAGAAACTGCTTAGTGTTCTGTTAATTCACTTCACAGAGTTACATCTGTGTTTCGTGGATCTCTTTGCTAGCCTTATTTCTGTGGAATCTGACAACAGATATTTCCTTTCCCTTTGAAGACTATAGGGCCAAAGGAAATATCCTCCGATAACAAAGAGAAAGAAGCTTTCTGAGAAACTTCTTTGTGTTCTGTGAAATCATCTCACAGAGTTACAGCTTTCCCCTCAAGAAGCTTTTCGCTAAGACAGTTCTTGTGGAATTGGCAAAGTGTTATTTGGAAGCACATAGAGGGCTTTGGTGAGAAAGGAAATATCCTCCCTTGAAATCTGGAAAGAAGCTTTCTGAGAAACTGCTTAATGTTCTGTTAATTCATCTCACAGAGTTTCATCTGTATTTCGTGGATCTCTATGCTAGCCTTATTTCTGTGGAATCTGACAACAGATATTTCCTTTCCCTTTGAAGACTATAGGGCCAAAGGAAATATCCTCCGACAACAAAGAGAAAGAGCTTTCTGAGAAATTTCATTGTGTTCTGTGAAATCATCTCATAGAGTTACAGCTTTCCCCTCAAGAAGCCTTTCGCTAAGACAGTTCTTGTGGAATTGGCAAAGTGATATTTGGAAGCCCATAGAGGGCTATGGTGAAAAAGGAAATATCCTCCGATGGAATCCGGAAAGAAGCTTTCTGAGAAACTGCTTAGTGTTCTGTTAATTCATCTCACAGAATTACATCTGTATTTCGTGGATGTCTTTACTAGCCTTATTTCTGTGGAATCTGACAAAGATATTTCCTTTCCCTTTGTAGACTATAGGGCCAAAGGAAATATCCTCTGATAACCAAGAGAAAGAAGCTTTCTGAGAAACTTCTTTGTGTTCTGTGAAATCATCTCACAGAGTTACAGCTTTCCCATCAAGAAGCCTTTCCCTAAGACAGTTCTTGTGGAATAGGCAAAGTGATATTTGGAAGCCCCTAGAGGGCTATGGTGAAAAAGGAAATATCCTCCGATGAAATCCGGAAAGAAGCTTTCTGAGAAACTGCTTAGTGTTCTGTTAATTCATTTCACAGAGTTACATCTGTATTTCCTGGATCTCTTTGCTAGCCTTATTTCTGTGGAATCTGACAGCAGATATTTCCTTTCCCTTTGAAGACTATAGGGCCAAAGGAAATATCCTCCTATAACCAAGAGAAGGAAGCTTTCTGAGAAACTTCTTTGTGTTCTGTGAAATCATCTCACAGAGCTACAGCTTTCCCCTCAAGAAGCCTTTCGCTAAGACAGTTCTTGTGGAATTGGCAAAGTGATATTTGGAAGCCCATAGAGGGCTATGGTGAAAAAGGAAATATCCTCCGATGAAATCTGGAAAGAAGCTTTCTGAGAAACTGCTTAGTGTTCTGTTAATTCATCTCACAGATTTACATCTGTATTTCGTGGATCTCTTTGCTAGCCTTATTTCTGTGGAATCTGACAACAGATATTTCCTTTCCCTTTGAAGACTACGGGGCCAAAGGAAATATCCTCCGATAACCAAGAGAAAGAAGCTTTCTGAGAAACTTCTTTGTGTTCTGTGAAATCATCTCATAGAGTTACAGCTTTCCCCTCAAGAAGCCTTTCGCTAAGACAGTTCTTGTGGAATTGGCAAAGTGATATTTGGAAGCTCATAGAGGGCTATGGTGAAAAAGGAAATATCCTCCGATGAAATCTGGAAAGAAGCTTTCTGAGAAACTGCTTAGTGTTCTGTTAATTCATCTCACAGAATTACATCTGTATTTCGTGGATATCTTTGCTAGCCTTATTTCTGTGGAATCTGACAAAGATATTTCCTTTCCCTTTGAAGACTATAGGGCCAAAGGAAATATCCTCTGATAACCAAGAGAAAGAAGCTTTCTGAGAAACTTCTTTGTGTTCTGTGAAATCATCTCACAGAGTTACAGCTTTCCCCTCAAGAAGCCTTTCGCTAAGACAGTTCTTGTGGAATTGGCAAAGTGATATTTGGAAGCCCATAGAGGGCTATGGTGAAAAAGGAAATATCCTCCGAAGAAATCTGGAAAGAAGCTTTCTCTGAAACTGCTTAGTGTTCTGTTAATTCATCTCACAGAGTTACATCTATATTTCGTGGATCACGTTGCTAGCCTTTTTTCTGTGGAATCTGACAACAGATATTTCCTTTCCCTTTGAAGACTATAGGGCCAAAGGAAATATCCTCCGATAACAAAGAGAAAGAAGCTTTCAGAGGAACTTCTTTGTGTTCTGTGAAATCATCTCACAGAGTTTCAGCATTCCCCTCGTGAAGTCTTTCGCTAAGACAGTTCTTGTGGAATTGGCAAAGTGATATTTCGAAGCCCATAGAGGGCTATGGTGAAAAAGGAAATATCCTCCGATGAAATCTGGAAAGAAGCTTTCTGAGAAACTGCTTAGTGTTCTGTTAATTCATCTCACAGAGTTACATCTGTATTTCGTGGATCTCTTTGCTACCCATATTTGTGGAATCTGACAAAGATATTTCCTTTCCCTTTGAAGACTGTAGGGCCAAAGGAAATATCCTCTTATAACCAAGAGAAGGAAGCTTTCTGAGGAACTTCTTTGTGTTCTGTGAAATCATCTCACAGAGTTACAGCTTTCCCCTCAAGAAGCCTTTCGCTAAGACAGTTCTTGTGGAATTGGCAAAGTGATATTTGGAAGCCCATAGAGGGCTATGGTGAAAAAGGAAATATCTTCCGATGAAATCTGGAAAGAAGCTTTCTGAGAAACTGCTTAGTGTTCTGTTAATTCATCTCACAGAGTTACATGTGTATTTCGTGGATCTCTTTGCTAGCCTTATTTCTGTGGAATCTGACAACAGATATTTCCTTTCCCTGTGAAACTATAGGGCCAAAGGAAATATCCTCCGATAACAAAGAGAAAGAATCTTTCTGAGAAACTTCTTTGTGTTCTGTGAAATCATCTCACAGAGTTACAGCTTTCCCCTCAAGAAGCCTTTCGCTAAGACAGTTCTTGTGGAATTGGCAAAGTGATATTTGGAAGCCCATACAGGGCTATGGTGAAAAAGGAAATATCCTCCGAAGAAATCTGGAAAGAAGCTTTCTCTGAAACTGCTTAGTGTTCTGTTAATTCATCTCACAGAGTTACATCTATATTTCGTGGATCACTTTGCTAGCCTTTTTTCTGTGGAATCTGACAACAGATATTTCCTTTCCCTTTGAAGATTCTAGGGCCAAAGGAAATATCCTCCTATAACCAAGAGAAGGAAGCTTTCTGAGAAACTTCTTTGTGTTCTGTGAAATCATCTCACAAAGTTACAGCTTTCCCCTCAAGAAGCCTTTCGCTAAGACAGTTCCTGTGGAATTGGCAAAGTGATATTTGGAAGCCCATAGAGGGCTATGTTGTAAAAGGAAATATCCTCCGATGAAATCTGGAAAAAAGCTTTCTGAGAAACTGCTTAGTGTTCTGTTAATTCATCTCACAGAGTTACATCTGTATTTCGTGGATCTGTTTGCTAGCCTTATTTCTGTCGAATCTGACAACAGATATTTCCTTTTCCTTTGAAGACTATGGGGCCAAAGGAAATATCCTCCTATAACCAAGAGAAGGAAGCTTTCTGAGAAACTTCTTTGTGTTCTGTGAAATCATCTCACAGAGTTACAGCTTTCCCCTCAAGAAGCCTTTCGCTAAGACAGTTCTTTTGGAATTGGCAAAGTGATATTTGGAAGCCCATAGAGGGCTATGGTGAAAAAGGAAATATCCTCCGATGAAATCTGGAAAGAAGCTATCTGAGAAACTGCTTAGTGTTCTGTTAATTCATCTCACAGAATTACATCTGTATTTCGTGGATGTCTTTGCTAGCCTTATTTCTGTGGAATCTGACAAAGATATTTCCTTTCCCTTGGAAGACTATAGGGCCAAAGGAAATATCCTCTGATAACCAAGAGAAAGAAGCTTTCTGAGAAACTTCTTTGTGTTCTGTAAAATCATCTCACAGAGTTACAGCTTTCCCCTCAAGAAGACTTTCGCTAAGACAGTTCTTGTGGAATTGGCAAAGTGCTATTTAGAAGCCCCTAGAGGGCTATGGTGAAAAAGGAAATATCCTCCGATGAAATCCGGAAAGAAGCTTTCTGAGAAACTGCTTAGTGTTCTGTTAATACATTTCACAGAGTTACATCTTTATTTTGTGGATCTCTTTGCCAGCCTTATTTCTGTTGAATCAGACAACAGATATTTCCTTTCCCTTTGAAGACTATAGGGCCAAAGGAAATATCCTCCTATAACCAAGAGAAGGAAGCTTTCTGAGAAACTTCTTTGTGTTCTGTGAAATCATCTCACAGAGTTACAGCATTCCCCTCAAGAAGCCTTTCACTAAGACAGTTCTTGTGGAATTGGCAAAGTGATATTTGGAAGCCCATAGAGGGCTATGGTGAAAAAGGAAATATCCTCCGATGAAATCTGGAAAGAAGCTTTCCGAGAAACTGCTTAGTGTTCTGTTAATTCATCTCACAGAGTTACATCTGTATTTCGTGGATCTCTTTGCTAGCCTTATTTCTGCGGAATCTGACAACAGATATTTCCTTTCCTCCTGAAGATTATAGGGCCAAAAGAAATATCCTCCGATAACCAATAGAAAGAAGTTTTCTGAGAAACTTCTTTGTGTTCTGTGAAATCATCTCACAAAGTTACAGCTTTCCCCTCAAGAAGCCTTTCGCTAAGACAGTTCTTGTGGAATTGGAAAAGTGAAATTTGGAAGCCCATATAGGGCTATGGTGAAAAAGGAAATATCCTCCGATGAAATCCGGAAAGAAGCTTTCTGAGAAACTGCTTAGTGTTCTGTTAATTCACTTCACAGAGTTACATCTGTGTTTCGTGGATCTCTTTGCTAGCCTTATTTCTGTGGAATCTGACAACAGATATTTCCTTTCCCTTTGAAGACTATAGGGCCAAAGGAAATATCCTCCGATAACAAAGAGAAAGAAGCTTTCTGAGAAACTTCTTTGTGTTCTGTGAAATCATCTCACAGAGTTACAGCTTTCCCCTCAAGAAGCTTTTCGCTAAGACAGTTCTTGTGGAATTGGCAAAGTGTTATTTGGAAGCACATAGAGGGCTTTGGTGAGAAAGGAAATATCCTCCCTTGAAATCTGGAAAGAAGCTTTCTGAGAAACTGCTTAATGTTCTGTTAATTCATCTCACAGAGTTTCATCTGTATGTCGTGGATCTCTTTGCTAGCCTTATTTCTGTGGAATCTGACAACAGATATTTCCTTTCCCTTTGAAGACTATAGGGCCAAAGGAAATATCCTCCGACAACAAAGAGAAAGAGCTTTCTGAGAAATTTCATTGTGTTCTGTGAAATCATCTCATAGAGTTACAGCTTTCCCCTCAAGAAGCCTTTCGCTAAGACAGTTCTTGTGGAATTGGCAAAGTGATATTTGGAAGCCCATAGAGGGCTATGGTGAAAAAGGAAATATCCTCTGATGGAATCCGGAAAGAAGCTTTCTGAGAAACTGCTTAGTGTTCTGTTAATTCATCTCACAGAATTACATCTGTATTTGGTGGATGTCTTTACTAGCCTTATTTCTGTGGAATCTGACAAAGATATTTCCTTTCCCTTTGTAGACTATAGGGCCAAAGGAAATATCCTCTGATAACCAAGAGAAAGAAGCTTTCTGAGAAACTTCTTTGTGTTCTGTGAAATCATCTCACAGAGTTACAGCTTTCCCATCAAGAAGCCTTTCCCTAAGACAGTTCTTGTGGAATAGGCAAAGTGATATTTGGAAGCCCTTAGAGGGCTATGGTGAAAAAGGAAATATCCTCCGATGAAATCCGGAAAGAAGCTTTCTGAGAAACTGCTTAGTGTTCTGTTAATTCATTTCACCGAGTTACATCTGTATTTCCTGGATCTCTTTGCTAGCCTTATTTCTGTGGAATCTGACAGCAGATATTTCCTTTCCCTTTGAAGACTATAGGGCCAAAGGAAATATCCTCCTATAACCAAGAGAAGGAAGCTTTCTGAGAAACTTCTTTGTGTTCTGTGAAATCATCTCACAGAGCTACAGCTTTCCCCTCAAGAAGCCTTTCGCTAAGACAGTTCTTGTGGAATTGGCAAAGTGATATTTGGAAGCCCATAGAGGGCTATGGTGAAAAAGGAAATATCCTCCGATGAAATCTGGAAAGAAGCTTTCTGAGAAACTGCTTAGTGTTCTGTTAATTCATCTCACAGAGTTACATCTGTATTTCGTGGATCTCTTTGCTAGCCTTATTTCTGTGGAATCTGACAACAGATATTTCCTTTCCCTTTGAAGACTACGGGGCCAAAGGAAATATCCTCCGATAACCAAGAGAAAGAAGCTTTCTGAGAAACTTCTTTGTGTTCTGTGAAATCATCTCATAGAGTTACAGCTTTCCCCTCAAGAAGCCTTTCGCTAAGACAGTTCTTGTGGAATTGGCAAAGTGATATTTGGAAGCCCATAGAGGGCTATGGTGAAAAAGGAAATATCCTCCGATGAAATCTGGAAAGAAGCTTTCTGAGAAACTGCTTAGTGTTCTGTTAATTCATCTCACAGAGTTACATGTGTATTTCGTGGATCTCTTTGCTAGCCTTATTTCTGTGGAATCTGACAACAGATATTTCCTTTCCCTGTGAAACTATAGGGCCAAAGGAAATATCCTCCGATAACAAAGAGAAAGAAGCTTTCTGAGAAACTTCTTTGTGTTCTGTGAAATCATCTCACAGAGTTACAGCTTTCCCCTCAAGAAGCCTTTCGCTAAGACAGTTCTTGTGGAATTGGCAAAGTGATATTTGGAAGCCCATACAGGGCTATGGTGAAAAAGGAAATATCCTCCGAAGAAATCTGGAAAGAAGCTTTCTCTGAAACTGCTTAGTGTTCTGTTAATTCATCTCACAGAGTTACATCTATATTTCGTGGATCACTTTGCTAGCCTTTTTTCTGTGGAATCTGACAACAGATATTTCCTTTCCCTTTGAAGACTAGAGGGCCAAAGGAAATATCCTCCGATAACAAAGAGAAAGAAGCTTTCAGAGGAACTTCTTTGTGTTCTGTGAAATCATCTCACAGAGTTTCAGCATTCCCCTCGTGAAGTCTTTCGCTAAGACAGTTCTTGTGGAATTGGCAAAGTGATATTTCGAAGCCCACAGAGGGCTGTGGTGAAAAAGGAAATATCCTCCGAAGAAATCTGGAAAGAAGCTTTCTGAGAAACTGCTTAGTGTTCTGTTAATTCATCTCACAGAGTTACATCTGTATTTCGTGGATCTCTTTGCTAGCCTTATTTCTGTGGAATCTGACAGCAGATATTTCCTTTACCTTTGAAGACTATAGGACCAAAGGAAATATCCTCCGATAACCAAGAGAAAGAAGCTTTCTGAGAAACTTCTTTGTGTTCTGTGAAAACATCTCACAGAGTTACAGCTTTCCCCTCAAGAAGACTTTCGCTAAGACAGTTCTTGTGGAATTGGCAAAGTGTTATTTGGAAGCCCATA
Organism: Macaca nemestrina; assembly: GCF_043159975.1. Lineage (NCBI taxonomy): Eukaryota > Metazoa > Chordata > Mammalia > Primates > Cercopithecidae > Macaca > Macaca nemestrina. The sequence continues at coordinate 30,900,576 of NC_092141.1, read as the reverse complement.
GAGGGCTATGGTGAAAAAGAAAATATCCTCCGATGAAAACTGGAAAGAAGCTTTCTGAGAAACTGCTTAGTGTTCTGTTAATTCATCTCACAGAATTACATCTGTATTTCGTAGATGTCTTTGCTAGCCTTATTTCTGTGGAATCTGATAACAGATATTTCCTTTCCCTTTAAAGACTATAGGGCCAAAGGAAATATCCTCTGATAACCAAGAGAAAGAAGCTTTCTGAGAAACTTTTTGTGTTCTGTGAAATCATCTCACAGAGTTACAGCTTTCCCCTCAAGAAGCCTTTCGCTAAGACAGTTCTTGTGGAATTGGCAAAGTGATATTTAGAAGCCCCTAGAGGGCTATGGTGAAAAAGGAAATATCCTCCGATGAAATCCGGAAAGAAGCTTTCTGAGAAACTGCTTAGTGTTCTGTTAATACATTTCACAGAGTTACATCTTTATTTTGTGGATCTCTTTGCCAGCCTTATTTCTGTTGAATCGGACAACAGATATTTCCTTTCCCTTTGAAGACTATAGGGCCAAAGGAAATATCCTCATATAACCAAGAGAAGGAAGCTTTCTGAGAAACTTCTTTGTGTTCTGTGAAATCATCTCACAGAGTTACAGCTTTCCCCTCAAGAAGCCTTTCACTAAGACAGTTCTTGTGGAATTGGCAAAGTGATATTTGGAAGCCCATAGAGGGTTATGGTGAAAAAGGAAATATCCTCCGATTAAATCTGGAAAGAAGCTTTCCGAGAAACTGCTTAGTGTTCTGTTAATTCATCTCACAGAGTTACATCTGTATTTCGTGGATCTCTTTGCTAGCCTTATTTCTGCGGAATCTGACAACAGATATTTCCTTTCCTCCTGAAGATTATAGGGCCAAAAGAAATATCCTCCGATAACCAAGAGAAAGAAGCTTTCTGAGAAACTTCTTTGTGTTCTGTGAAATCATCTCACAGAGTTACAGCTTTCCCCTCAAGAAGCCTTTGGCTAAGACAGTTCTTGTGGAATTGGCAAAGTGATATTTGGAAGCCCTTAGAGGGCTATGGTGAAAAAGGAAATATCCTCCGATGAAATCTGGAAAGAAGCTTTCTCGGAAACTGCTTAGTGTTCTGTTAATTCATCTCACAGAGTTACATCTGTATTTCGTGGATGTCTTTGCTAGCCTTATTTCTGTGGAATCTGACAACAGATATTTCCTTTCCCTTTGAAGACTATGGGGCCAAAGGAAATATCCTCCGATAACCAAGAGAAAGAAGCTTTCTGAGAAACTTCTTTGTGTTCTGTGAAATCATCTCATAGAGTTACAACTTTCCCCTCAAGAAGCCTTTCGCTAAGACAGTTCTTGTGGAATTGGCAAAGTGATAATTGGAAGCCCATTGAGGGCTATAGTGAAAAAGGAAATATCCTCCGATGAAATCTGGAAAGAAGCTTTCTGAGAAACTGCTTAGTGTTCTGTTAATTCATCTCACAGAGTTACATCTGTATTTCGTGGATGTCTTTGCTAGCCTTATTTCTGTGGAATCTGACAAAGATATTTCCTTTCCCTTGGAAGACTATAGGGCCAAAGGAAATATCCTCCGATAACCAAGAGAAAGAAGCTTTCTGAGAAACTTCTTTGTGTTCTGTGAAATCATCTCACAGAGTTACAGCTTTCCCCTCAGGAAGCCTTTCGCTAAGACAGTTCTTGTGGAATTGGCAAAGTGATATTTGGAAGCCCATAGAGGGCTATGGTGAAAAAGGAAATATCCTCCGATGAAATCTGCAAAGAAGGTTTCTCTGAAACTGCTTAGTGTTCCGTTAATTCATCTCACAGAGTTACATCTGTATTTCGTGGATATCTTTGCTAGCCTTTTTTCTGTGGAATCTGACAACAGATATTTCCTTTCCCTTTGAAGACTATAGGGCCAAAGGAAATATCCTCCGATAACCAAGAGAAAGAAGCTTTCTGGGAAACTTCTTTGTGTTCTGTGAAATCATCTCACAGAGTTACAGCTTTCCCCTCAAGAAGCCTATCGCTAAGACAGTTCTTGTGGAATTGGCAAAGTGTTATTTGGAAGCCCATAGAGGGCTATGGTGAAAAAGGAAATATCCTCCGATGAAATCTGGAAGGAAGCGTTCTCAGAAACTGCTTAGTGTTCTGTTAATTCATCTCACAGAGTTACATCTGTATTTCGTGGATCTCTTTGCTAGCTAGCTTTCTGTGGAATTTGACAACAGATATTTCCTTTCCCTTTGAAGACTATAGGGCCAAAGGAAATATCCTCCGATAACAAAGAGAAAGAAGCTTTCTGAGAAACTTCTTTGTGTTCTGTGAAATCATCTCACAGAGTTACAGCTTTCCCCTCAAGAAGCCTTTCGCTAAGACAGTTCTTGTGGAATTGGCAAAGCGTTATTTGGAAGCCCATAGAGGGCTATGGTGAAAAAGGAAATATCCTCCGATGAAATCTGGAAAGAAGCTTTCTGAGAAACTGCTTAGTGTTCTGTTAATTTATCTCACAGAGTTACATCTGCATTTCGTGGATCTCTTTGCTAGCCTTATTGCTGTGGAATCTGACAACAGATATTTCCTTTCCCTTTGAAGACTATAGTGCCAAAGGAAATATCCTCCGATAACCAAGAGAAAGAAGCTTTCTGAGAAACTTCTTTGTGTTCTGTGAAATCATCTCACAGAGTTACAGCTTTCCCCTCAAGAAGCCTTTCGCTAAGACAGTTCTTGTGGAATTGGCAAAGTGATATTTGGAAGCCCATAGAGGGCTATGGTGAAAAAGGAAATATCCTCCGATGAAATCTGGAAAGAAGCTTTCTGAGAAACTGCTTAGTGTTCTGTTAATTCATCTCACAGAGTTACATCTGTATTTCGTGGATCTCTTTGCTAGCCTTATTTCTGTGGAATCTGACAACAGATTTTTCCTTTCCCTTTGAAGACTATGGGGCCAAAGGAAATATCCTCCTATAACCAAGAGAAGGAAGCTTTCTCAGAAACTTCTTTGTGTTCTGTGAAATCATCTCATAGAGTTACAGCTTTCCCCTCAAGAAGACTTTCGCTAAGACAGTTCTTGTGGAATTGGCAAAGTGATATTTGGAAGCCCATAGAGGGCTATGGTGAACAAGGAAATATCCTCCGTTGAAATCTGGAAAGAAGCTTTCTGAGAAACTGCTTAGTGTTCAGTTAATTCATCTCACAGAGTTACATCTGTATTTCGTGGATGTCTTTGCTAGCCTTATTTCTGTGGAATCTGACAAAGATATTTCCTTTCCCTTTGAAGACTATAGGGCCAAAGGAAACATCCTCTGATAACCAAGAGAAAGAAGCTTTCTGAGAAACTTGTTTGTGTTCTGTGAAATCATCTCACAGAGTTACAGCTTTCGCCTCAATAAGCCTTTCGCTAAGACAGTTCTTGTGGAATTGGCAAAGTGTTATTTGGAAGCCCATAGAGGGCTATGGTGAAAAAGGAAATATCCTCCGATTAAATCTGGAAAGAAGCTTTCCGAGAAACTGCTTAGTGTTCTGTTAATTCATCTCACAGAGTTACATCTGTATTTCGTGGATCTCTTTGCTAGCCTTATTTCTGTGGAATCTGACAACAGATATTTCCTTTCCTCCTGAAGATTATAGGGCCAAAAGAAATATCCTCCGATAACCAAGAGAAAGAAGCTTTCTGAGAAACTTCTTTGTGTTCTGTGAAATCATCTCACAGAGTTACAGCTTTCCCCTCAAGAAGCCTTTGGCTAAGACAGTTCTTGTGGAATTGGCAAAGTGATATTTGGAAGCCCTTAGAGGGCTATGGTGAAAAAGTAAATATCCTCCGATGAAATCTGGAAAGAAGCTTTCTCGGAAACTGCTTAGTGTTCTGTTAATTCATCTCACAGAGTTACATCTGTATTTCGTGGATGTCTTTGCTAGCCTTATTTCTGTGGAATCTGACAACAGATATTTCCTTTCCCTTTGAAGACTATGGGGCCAAAGGAAATATCCTCCGATAACCAAGAGAAAGAAGCTTTCTGAGAAACTTCTTTGTGTTCTGTGAAATCATCTCATAGAGTTACAGCTTTCCCCTCAAGAAGCCTTTCGCTAAGACAGTTCTTGTGGAATTGGCAAAGTGATATTTGGAAGCCCATTGAGGGCTATGGTGAAAAAGGAAATATCCTCCGATGAAATCTGGAAAGAAGCTTTCTGAGAAACTGCTTAGTGTTCTGTTAATTCATCTCACAGAGTTACATGTGTATTTCGTGGATCTCTTTGCTAGCCTTATTTCTGTGGAATCTGACAAAGATATTTCCTTTCACTTGGAAGACTATAGGGCCAAAGGAAATATCCTCTGATAACCAAGAGAAAGAAGCTTTCTGAGAAACTTCTTTGTGTTCTATGAAATCATCTCACAGAGTTACAGCTTTCCCCTCAAGAAGCCTTTCGCTAAGACAGTTCTTGTGGAATTGGCAAAGTGATATTTGGAAGCCCATAGAGGGCTATGGTGAAAAAGGAAATATCCTCCGATGAAATCCGGAAAGAAGCTTTCTGAGAAACTGCTTAGTGTTCTGTTAATTCATTTCACAGAGTTACATCTGTATTTCGGGGATCTCTTTGCTAGCCTTATTTCTGTGGAATCTGACAACAGATATTTCCTTTCCCTTTGAAGACTATAGGGCCAAAGGAAATATCCTCCGATAACCAAGAGAGAGAAGCTTTCTGAGAAACTTCTTTGTGTTCTGTGAAATCATATCACAGAGTTACAGCTTTCCCCTCAAGAAGCTTTTCGCTAAGACAGTTCTTGTGGAATTGGCAAAGTGTTATATGGAACCACATGGAGGGCTATGGTGAGAAAGGAAATATCCTCCCATGAAATCTGGAAAGAAGCTTTCTCTGAAACTGCTTAGTATTCTGTTAATTCATCTCACAGAGTTACATCTGTATTTCGTGGATCTCTTTGCTAGCCTTTTTTCTGTGGAATCTGACAACAGATATTTCCTTTCCCTTTGAAGACTATAGGGCCAAAGGAAATATCCTCCGATAACAAAGAGAAAGAAGCTTTCTGAGAAACTTCTTTGTGTTCTGTGAAATCATCTCACAGAGTTACAGCTTTCCCCTCAAGAAGCCTTTCGCTAAGACAGTTCTTGTGGAATTGGCAAAGTGTTATTTGGAAGCCCATAGAGGGCTATGGTGAAAAAGGAAATATCCTCCGATGAAATCTGGAAAGAAGCTTTCTGAGAAACTGCTTAGTGTTCTGTTAATTCATCTCACAGAATTACATCTGTATTTCGTGGATGTCATTGCTAGCCTTATTTCTGTGGAATCTGACAACAGATATTTCCTTTCCCTTTGAAGACTATAGGGCCAAAGGAAATATCCTCCGATAACAAAGAGAAAGAAGCTTTCTGAGAAACTTCTTTGTGTTCTGTGAAATCATCTCACAGAGTTACAGCTTTCCCCTCAAGAAGCCTTTCGCTAAGACAGTTCTTGTGGAATTGGCAAAGTGTTATTTGGAAGCCCATAGAGGGCTAAGGTGAAAAAGGAAATATCCTCCGATGAAATCTGGAAAGAAGCTTTCTGAGAAACTGCTTAGTGTTCTGTTAATTCATCTCACAGAGTTACATCTGTAATTCGTGGACCTCTTTGCTAGCCTTATTTCTGTGGAATCTGACAACAGATATTTCCTTTCCCTTTGAAGACTATAGGGCCAAAGGAAATATCCTCCTATAACCAAGAGAAGGAAGCTTTCTGAGAAACTTCTTTGTGTTCTGTGAAATCATATCACAGAGTTACAGCTTTCCCCTCAAGAAGCCTTTCGCTAAGACAGTTCTTGTGGAATTGGCAAAGTGATATTTGGAAGCCCATGGAGGGCTATAGTGAAAAAGGAAATATCCTCCGATGAAATCTGGAAAGAAGCTTTCTGAGAAACTGCTTAGTGTTCTGTTAATTCATCTCACAGAATTACATCTGTATTTCGTGGATCTCTTTGCTAGCCTTATTTCTGTGGAATCTGACAACAGATATTTCCTTTCCCTCTGAAGACTATAGGGCCAAAAGAAATATCCTCCGATAACCAAAAGAAAGAAGCTTTCTGAGAAACTTCTTTGTGTTCTGTGAAATCATCTCACAGAGTTACAGCTTTCCCCTCAAGAAGCCTTTCGCTAAGACAGTTCTTGTGGAATTGGCAAAGTGATATTTGAAAGCCCATAGAGGGCTATGGTGAAAAAGGAAATATCCTCCGATGAAATCTGGAAAGAAAGTTTCTCTGAAACTGCTTAGTGTTCCGTTAATTCATCTCACAGAGTTACATCTGTATTTCGTGGATATCTTTGCTAGCCTTTTTTCTGTGGAATCTGACAACAGATATTTCCTTTCCCTTTGAAGACTATAGGGCCAAAGGAAATATCCTCCGATAACCAAGAGAAAGAAGCTTTCTGGGAAACTTCTTTGTGTTCTGCGAAATCATCTCACAGAGTTACAGCTTTCCCCTCAAGAAGCCTATCGCTAAGACAGTTCTTGTGGAATTGGCAAAGTGTTATTTGGAAGCCCATAGAGGGCTATGGTGAAAAAGGAAATATCCTCCGATGAAATCTGGAAGGAAGCGTTCTCAGAAACTGCTTAGTGTTCTGTTAATTCATCTCACAGAGTTACATCTGTATTTCGTGGATCTCTTTGCTAGCTAGCTTTCTGTGGAATTTGACAACAGATATTTCCTTTCCCTTTGAAGACTATAGGGCCAAAGGAAATATCCTCCGATAACAAAGAGAAAGAAGCTTTCTGAGAAACTTCTTTGTGTTCTGTGAAATCATCTCACAGAGTTACAGCTTTCCCCTCAAGAAGCCTTTCGCTAAGACAGTTCTTGTGGAATTGGCAAAGCGTTATTTGGAAGCCCATAGAGGGCTATGGTGAAAAAGGAAATATCCTCCGATGAAATCTGGAAAGAAGCTTTCTGAGAAACTGCTTAGTGTTCTGTTAATTTATCTCACAGAGTTACATCTGCATTTCGTGGATCTCTTTGCTAGCCTTATTGCTGTGGAATCTGACAACAGATATTTCCTTTCCCTTTGAAGACTATAGTGCCAAAGGAAATATCCTCCGATAACCAAGAGAAAGAAGCTTTCTGAGAAACTTCTTTGTGTTCTGTGAAATCATCTCACAGAGTTACAGCTTTCCCCTCAAGAAGCCTTTCGCTAAGACAGTTCTTGTGGAATTGGCAAAGTGATATTTGGAAGCCCATAGAGGGCTATGGTGAAAAAGGAAATATCCTCCGATGAAATCTGGAAAGAAGCTTTCTGAGAAACTGCTTAGTGTTCTGTTAATTCATCTCACAGAGTTACATCTGTATTTCGTGGATCTCTTTGCTAGCCTTATTTCTGTGGAATCTGACAACAGATTTTTCCTTTCCCTTTGAAGACTATGGGGCCAAAGGAAATATCCTCCTATAACCAAGAGAAGGAAGCTTTCTCAGAAACTTCTTTGTGTTCTGTGAAATCATCTCATAGAGTTACAGCTTTCCCCTCAAGAAGCCTTTCGCTAAGACAGTTCTTGTGGAATTGGCAAAGTGATATTTGGAAGCCCATAGAGGGCTATGGTGAAAAAGGAAATATCCTCCGTTGAAATCTGGAAAGAAGCTTTCTGAGAAACTGCTTAGTGTTCAGTTAATTCATCTCACAGAGTTACATCTGTATTTCGTGGATGTCTTTGCTAGCCTTATTTCTGTGGAATCTGACAAAGATATTTCCTTTCCCTTTGAAGACTATAGGGCCAAAGGAAACATCCTCTGATAACCAAGAGAAAGAAGCTTTCTGAGAAACTTGTTTGTGTTCTGTGAAATCATCTCACAGAGTTACAGCTTTCGCCTCAATAAGCCTTTCGCTAAGACAGTTCTTGTGGAATTGGCAAAGTGTTATTTGGAAGCCCATAGAGGGCTATGGTGAAAAAGGAAATATCCTCCGATTAAATCTGGAAAGAAGCTTTCCGAGAAACTGCTTAGTGTTCTGTTAATTCATCTCACAGAGTTACATCTGTATTTCGTGGATCTCTTTGCTAGCCTTATTTCTGTGGAATCTGACAACAGATATTTCCTTTCCTCCTGAAGATTATAGGGCCAAAAGAAATATCCTCCGATAACCAAGAGAAAGAAGCTTTCTGAGAAACTTCTTTGTGTTCTGTGAAATCATCTCACAGAGTTACAGCTTTCCCCTCAAGAAGCCTTTGGCTAAGACAGTTCTTGTGGAATTGGCAAAGTGATATTTGGAAGCCCTTAGAGGGCTATGGTGAAAAAGTAAATATCCTCCGATGAAATCTGTAAAGAAGCTTTCTCGGAAACTGCTTAGTGTTCTGTTAATTCATCTCACAGAGTTACATCTGTATTTCGTGGATGTCTTTGCTAGCCTTATTTCTGTGGAATCTGACAACAGATATTTCCTTTCCCTTTGAAGACTATGGGGCCAAAGGAAATATCCTCCGATAACCAAGAGAAAGAAGCTTTCTGAGAAACTTCTTTGTGTTCTGTGAAATCATCTCATAGAGTTACAGCTTTCCCCTCAAGAAGCCTTTCGCTAAGACAGTTCTTGTGGAATTGGCAAAGTGATATTTGGAAGCCCATTGAGGGCTATGGTGAAAAAGGAAATATCCTCCGATGAAATCTTTAAAGAAGCTTTCTGAGAAACTGCTTAGTGTTCTGTTAATTCATCTCACAGAGTTACATCTGTATTTCGTGGATGTCTTTGCTAGCCTTATTTCTGTGGAATCTGACAAAGATATTTCCTTTCCCTTGGAAGACTATAGGGCCAAAGGAAATATCCTCTGATAACCAAGAGAAAGAAGCTTTCTGAGAAACTTCTTTGTGTTCTATGAAATCATCTCACAGAGTTACAGCTTTCCCCTCAAGAAGCCTTTCGCTAAGACAGTTCTTGTGGAATTGGCAAAGTGATATTTGGAAGCCCATAGAGGGCTATGGTGAAAAAGGAAATATCCTCTGATGAAATCCGGAAAGAAGCTTTCTGAGAAACTGCTTAGTGTTCTGTTAATTCATTTCACAGAGTTACATCTGTATTTCGGGGATCTCTTTGCTAGCCTTATTTCTGTGGAATCTGAAAACAGATATTTCCTTTCCCTTTGAAGACTATAGGGCCAAAGGAAATATCCTCTGATAACCAAGAGAAAGAAGCTTTCTGAGAAACTTCTTTGTGTTCTGTGAAATCATATCACAGAGTTACAGCTTTCCCCTCAAGAAGCTTTTCGCTAAGACAGTTCTTGTGGAATTGGCAAAGTGTTATTTGGAACCACATGGAGGGCTATGGTGAGAAAGGAAATATCCTCCCATGAAATCTGGAAAGAAGCTTTCTGAGAAACTGCTAAGTGTTCTGTTAATTCATCTCACAGAGTTACATCTGTATTTCGTGGATCTCTTTGCTAGCCTTATTTCTGTGGAATCTGACAACAGATATTTCCTTTCCCTTTGAAGACTATAGGGCCAAAGGAAATATCCTCCTATAACCAAGAGAAGAAAGCTTTCTGAGAAACTTATTTGTGTTCTGTGAAATCATCTCACAGAGTTACAGTTTTCCCCTCAAGAAGCCTTTCGCTAAGACAGTTCTTGTGGAATTGGAAAAGTGATATTTGGAAGCCCTTAGAGGGCTATGGTGAAAAAGGAAATATCCTCCGATGAAATCTGGAAAGAAGCTTTCTCGGAAACTGCTTAGTGTTCTGTTAATTCATCTCACAGAGTTACATCTGTATTTCGTGGATGTCTTTGCTAGCCTTATTTCTGTGGAATCTGACAACAGATATTTCCTTTCCCTTTGAAGACCATGGGGCCAAAGGAAATATCCTCCGATAACCAAGAGAAAGAAGCTTTCTGAGAAACTTCTTTGTGTTCTGTGAAATCATCTCATAGAGTTACAGCTTTCCCCTCAAGAAGCCTTTCGCTAAGACAGTTCTTGTGGAATTGGCAAAGTGATATTTGGAAGCCCATTGAGGGCTATGGTGAAAAAGGAAATATCCTCCGATGAAATCTGGAAAGAAGCTTTCTGAGAAACTGCTTAGTGTTCTGTTAATTCATCTCACAGAGTTACATCTGTATTTCGTGGATCTCTTTGCTAGCCTTATTTCTGTGGAATCTGACAAAGATATTTCCTTTCACTTGGAAGACTATAGGGCCAAAGGAAATATCCTCTGATAACCAAGAGAAAGAAGCTTTCTGAGAAACTTCTTTGTGTTCTATGAAATCATCTCACAGAGTTACAGCTTTCCCCTCAAGAAGCCTTTCGCTAAGACAGTTCTTGTGGAATTGGCAAAGTGATATTTGGAAGCCCATAGAGGGCTATGGTGAAAAAGGAAATATCCTCCGATGAAATCCGGAAAGAAGCTTTCTGAGAAACTGCTTAGTGTTCTGTTAATTCATTTCACAGAGTTACATCTGTATTTCGGGGATCTCTTTGCTAGCCTTATTTCTGTGGAATCTGACAACAGATATTTCCTTTCCCTTTGAAGACTATAGGGCCAAAGGAAATATCCTCCGATAACCAAGAGAAAGAAGCTTTCTGAGAAACTTCTTTGTGTTCTGTGAAATCATATCACAGAGTTACAGCTTTCCCCTCAAGAAGCTTTTCGCTAAGACAGTTCTTGTGGAATTGGCAAAGTGTTATATGGAACCACATGGAGGGCTATGGTGAGAAAGGAAATATCCTCCCATGAAATCTGGAAAGAAGCTTTCTCTGAAACTGCTTAGTATTCTGTTAATTCATCTCACAGAGTTACATCTGTATTTCGTGGATCTCTTTGCTAGCCTTTTTTCTGTGGAATCTGACAACAGATATTTCCTTTCCCTTTGAAGACTATAGGGCCAAAGGAAATATCCTCCGATAACAAAGAGAAAGAAGCTTTCTGAGAAACTTCTTTGTGTTCTGTGAAATCATCTCACAGAGTTACAGCTTTCCCCTCAAGAAGCCTTTCGCTAAGACAGTTCTTGTGGAATTGGCAAAGTGTTATTTGGAAGCCCATAGAGGGCTATGGTGAAAAAGGAAATATCCTCCGATGAAATCTGGAAAGAAGCTTTCTGAGAAACTGCTTAGTGTTCTGTTAATTCATCTCACAGAATTACATCTGTATTTCGTGGATGTCATTGCTAGCCTTATTTCTGTGGAATCTGACAACAGATATTTCCTTTCCCTTTGAAGACTATAGGGCCAAAGGAAATATCCTCCGATAACAAAGAGAAAGAAGCTTTCTGAGAAACTTCTTTGTGTTCTGTGAAATCATCTCACAGAGTTACAGCTTTCCCCTCAAGAAGCCTTTCGCTAAGACAGTTCTTGTGGAATTGGCAAAGTGTTATTTGGAAGCCCATAGAGGGCTAAGGTGAAAAAGGAAATATCCTCCGATGAAATCTGGAAAGAAGCTTTCTGAGAAACTGCTTAGTGTTCTGTTAATTCATCTCACAGAGTTACATCTGTAATTCGTGGACCTCTTTGCTAGCCTTATTTCTGTGGAATCTGACAACAGATATTTCCTTTCCCTTTGAAGACTATAGGGCCAAAGGAAATATCCTCCTATAACCAAGAGAAGGAAGCTTTCTGAGAAACTTCTTTGTGTTCTGTGAAATCATATCACAGAGTTACAGCTTTCCCCTCAAGAAGCCTTTCGCTAAGACAGTTCTTGTGGAATTGGCAAAGTGATATTTGGAAGCCCATGGAGGGCTATAGTGAAAAAGGAAATATCCTCCGATGAAATCTGGAAAGAAGCTTTCTGAGAAACTGCTTAGTGTTCTGTTAATTCATCTCACAGAATTACATCTGTATTTCGTGGATCTCTTTGCTAGCCTTATTTCTGTGGAATCTGACAACAGATATTTCCTTTCCCTCTGAAGACTATAGGGCCAAAAGAAATATCCTCCGATAACCAAAAGAAAGAAGCTTTCTGAGAAACTTCTTTGTGTTCTATGAAATCATCTCACAGAGTTACAGCTTTCCCCTCAAGAAGCCTTTCGCTAAGACAGTTCTTGTGGAATTGGCAAAGTGATATTTGAAAGCCCATAGAGGGCTATGGTGAAAAAGGAAATATCCTCCGATGAAATCTGGAAAGAAAGTTTCTCTGAAACTGCTTAGTGTTCCGTTAATTCATCTCACAGAGTTACATCTGTATTTCGTGGATATCTTTGCTAGCCTTTTTTCTGTGGAATCTGACAACAGATATTTCCTTTCCCTTTGAAGACTATAGGGCCAAAGGAAATATCCTCCGATAACCAAGATAAAGAAGCTTTCTGAGAAACTTCTTTGTGTTCTGTGAAATCATCTCACAGAGTTACAGCTTTCCCCTCAAGAAGCCTTTCGCTAAGACAGTTCTTGTGGAATTGGCAAAGTGTTATTTGGAAGCCCATAGAGCGCTATGGTGAAAAAGGAAATATCCTCCGATGAAATCTGGAAGGAAGCGTTCTGAGAAACTGCTTAGTGTTCTGTTAATTCATCTCACAGAATTACATCTGTAATTCGTGGATCTCTTTGCTACCCTTATTTCTGTGGAATCTGACAACAGATATTTCCTTTCCCTTTGAAGACTATAGGGCCAAAGGAAATATCCTCCGATAACAAAGAGAAAGAAGCTTTCTGAGAAACTTCTTTGTGTTCTGTGAAATCATCTCACAGAGTACAGCTTTCCCCTCAAGAAGCCTTTCGCTAAGACAGTTCTTGTGTAATTGGCAAAGTGATATTTGGAAGCCCATAGAGGGCTATGGTGAAAAAGGAAATATCCTCCGATGAAATCTGGAAAGAAGCTTTCTGAGAAACTGCTTAGTGTTGTGTTAATTCTTCTCACAGAGTTACATCTGTATTTCGTGGATCTCTTTGCTAGCCTTATTTCTGTGGAATCTGACAAGAGATATTTCCTTTCCCTTTGAAGACTATGTGGCCAAAGGAAATATCCTCCGATAACAAAGAGAAAGAAGCTTTCTGAGAAACTTCTTTGTGTTCTGTGAAATCATCTCACAGAGTTACAGCTTTCCCCTCAAGAAGTCTTTCCCTAAGACAGTTCTTGTGGAATTGGCAAAGTGATATTTGGAAGCCCATAGTGGGCTGTGGTGAAAAAGGAAATATCTTCCGATAAAATCTGGAAAGAAGCTTTCTGAGAAACTGCTTAGTGTTCTGTTAATTCATCTCACAGAGTTACATATGTATTTCGTGGATCTCTTTGCTAGCTAGCTTTCTGTGGAATCTGACAACAGATATTTCCTTTCCCTTTGAAGACTATAGGGCCAAAGGAAATATCCTCCGATAACCAAGAGAAAGAAGCTTTCTGAGAAACTTCTTTGTGTTCTGTGAAATCATCTCACAGAGTTACAGCTTTCCCCTCAAGAAGCCTTTCGCTAAGACAGTTCTTGTGGAATTGGCAAAGTGTTATTTGGAAGCCCATAGAGGGCTATGGTGAAAAAGGAAATATCCTCCGATGAAATCTGGAAAGAAGCTTTCTGAGAAACTGCTTAGTGTTCTGTTAATTCATCTCACAGAGTTACATCTGTATTTCGTGGATGTCTTTGCTAGCCTTATTTCTGTGGAATCTGACAAAGATATTTCCTTTCCCTTTGAAGACTATAGGGCCAAAGGAAACATCCTCTGATAACCACGAGAAAGAAGCTTTCTGAGAAACTTCTTTGTGTTCTGTGAAATCATCTCACAGAGTTACAGCTTTCTCCTCAAGAAGCCTTTCGCTAAGACAGTTCTTGTGGAATTGGCAAAGTGATATTTGGAAGCCCATAGAGGGCTATGGTGAAAAAGGAAATATCCTCCGATGAAATCCGGATAGAAGCTTTCTGAGAAACTGCTTAGTGTTCCGTTAATTCATTTCACAGAGTTACATCTGTATTTCGGGGATCTCTTTGCTAGCCTTATTTCTGTGGAATCTGACAACAGATATTTCCTTTCCCTTTGAAGACTATAGGGCCAAAGGAAATATCCTCCGATAACAAAGAGAAAGAAGCTTTCTGAGAAACTTCTTTGTGTTCTGTGAAATCATCTCACAGAGTTACAGCTTTCCCCTCAAGAAGATTTTCGCTAAGACAGTTCTTGTGGAATTGGCAAAGTGTTATTTGGAAGCACATAGAGGGCTATGGTGAGAAAGGAAATATCCTTCGATGAAATCTGGAAAGAAGCTTTCTGAGAAACTACTTAGTGTTATGTTAATTCATCTCACAGAGTTACATCTGTATTTCGTGGATCTCTTTGCTAGCCTTATTTCTGTGGAATCTGAGAACAGATATTTCCTTTCCCTTTGAAGACTATAGGGCCAAAGGAAATATCCTCCTATAACCAAGAGAAGGAAGCTTTCTGAGAAACTTCTTTGTGTTCTGTGAAATCATCTCACAGAGTTACAGCTTTCCCCTCAAGAAGCCTTTCGCTAAGACAGTTCTTGTGGAATTGGCAAAGTGATATTTGGAAGCCCATAGAGGGCTCTAGTGAAAAAGGAAATATCCTCCGATGAAATCTGGAAAGAAGCTTTCTCAGAAACTGCATAGTGTTCTGTTAATTCATCTCACAGAGTTACATCTGTATTTCGTGGATGTCTTTTCTAGCCTTATTTCTGTGGAATCTGACAACAGATATTTCCTTTCCCTTTGAAGACTATGGGGCCAAAGGAAATATCCTCCGATAACCAAGAGAAGGAAGTTTTCTGAGAAACTTCTTTGTGTTCTGTGAAATCTTCTCATAGAGTTACAGCTTTCCCCTCAAGAAGCCTTTCGCTAAGACAGTTCTTGTGGAATTGGCAAAGTGATATTTGGAAGGCCATAGAGGGCTACGGTGAAAAAGGAAATATCCTCCGATGAAATCTGGAAAGAAGCTTTCTGAGAAACTCCTTAGTGTCCTGTTATTTCACCTCACAGAATTACATCTGTATTTCGTGGATGTCTTTGCTAGCCTTATTTCTGTGGAATCTGACAAAGATATTTCCTTTCCCTTTGAAGACTATAGGGCCAAAGGAAATATCCTCCGATAACAAAGAGAAAGAAGCTTTCTGAGAAACTTCTTTGTGTTCTGTGAAATCATCTCACAGAGTTACAGCTTTCCCCTCAAGAAGCCTTTCGCTAAGACAGTTCTTGTTGAATTGGCAAAGTGATATTTGGAAGCCCATAGAGGTCTACGGTGAAAAAGGAAATATCCACCGATGAAATCTGGAAAGAAGCTTTCTCTGAAACTGCTTAGTGTTCTGTTAATTCATCTCACAGAGTTACATCTGTATTTCGTGGATCTCTTTGCTAGCCTTTTTTCTGTGGAATCTGACAACAGATATTTCCTTTCCCTTTGAAGACTGTAGGGCCAAAGGAAATATCCTCCGATAACAAAGAGAAAGAAGCCTTCTGAGAAACTTCTTTGTGTTCTGTGAAATCATCTCACAGAGTTACAGCTTTCCCCTCAAGAAGTCTATCGCTAAGACAGTTCTTGTGGAATTGGCAAAGTGATAAATGGAAGCCCATAGAGGGCTGTGGTGAAAAAGGAAATATCCTCCGATGAAATCCTGAAAGAAGCTTTCTGAGAAACTGCTTAGTGTTCTGTTAATTCATTTCACAGAGTTACATCTGTATTTCGGGGATCTCTTTGCTAGCCTTATTTCTGTGGAATCTGACAACAGATATTTCCTTTCCCTTTGAAGACTATAGGGCCAAAGGAAATATCCTCCGATAACAAAGAGAAAGAAGCTTTCTGAGAAACTTCTTTGTGTTCTGTGAAATCATATCACAGAGTTACAGCTTTCCCCTCAAGAAGCTTTTCGCTAAGACAGTTCTTGTGGAATTGGCAAAGTGTTATTTGGAACCACATGGAGGGCTATGGTGAGAAAGGAAATATCCTCCCATGAAATCTGGAAGGAAGCTTTCTGAGAAACTGCTAAGTGTTCTGTTAATTCATCTCACAGAGTTACATCTGTATTTCGTGGATCTCTTTGCTAGCCTTATTTCTGTGGAATCTGACAACAGATATTTCCTTTCCCTTTGAAGACTATAGTGCCAAAGGAAATATCCTCCGATAACCAAGAGAAAGAAGCTTTCTGAGAAACTTCTTTGTGTTCTGTGAAATCATCTCACAGAGTTACAGCTTTCCCCTCAAGAAGCCTTTCGCTAAGACAGTTCTTGTGGAATTGGCAAAGTGATATTTGGAAGCCCATAGAGGGCTCTAGTGAAAAAGGAAATATCCTCCGATGAAATCTGGAAAGAAGCTTTCTCAGAAACTGCATAGTGTTCTGTTAATTCATCTCACAGAGTTACATCTGTATTTCGTGGATGTCTTTTCTAGCCTTATTTCTGTGGAATCTGACAACAGATATTTCCTTTCCCTTTGAAGACTATGGGGCCAAAGGAAATATCCTCCGATAACCAAGAGAAGGAAGTTTTCTGAGAAACTTCTTTGTGTTCTGTGAAATCTTCTCATAGAGTTACAGCTTTCCCCTCAAGAAGCCTTTCGCTAAGACAGTTCTTGTGGAATTGGCAAAGTGATATTTGGAAGGCCATAGAGGGCTACGGTGAAAAAGGAAATATCCTCCGATGAAATCTGGAAAGAAGCTTTCTGAGAAACTCCTTAGTGTCCTGTTATTTCACCTCACAGAATTACATCTGTATTTCGTGGATGTCTTTGCTAGCCTTATTTCTGTGGAATCTGACAAAGATATTTCCTTTCCCTTTGAAGACTATAGGGCCAAAGGAAATATCCTCCGATAACAAAGAGAAAGAAGCTTTCTGAGAAACTTCTTTGTGTTCTGTGAAATCATCTCACAGAGTTACAGCTTTCCCCTCAAGAAGCCTTTCGCTAAGACAGTTCTTGTTGAATTGGCAAAGTGATATTTGGAAGCCCATAGAGGTCTACGGTGAAAAAGGAAATATCCACCGATGAAATCTGGAAAGAAGCTTTCTCTGAAACTGCTTAGTGTTCTGTTAATTCATCTCACAGAGTTACATCTGTATTTCGTGGATCTCTTTGCTAGCCTTTTTTCTGTGGAATCTGACAACAGATATTTCCTTTCCCTTTGAAGACTGTAGGGCCAAAGGAAATATCCTCCGATAACAAAGAGAAAGAAGCCTTCTGAGAAACTTCTTTGTGTTCTGTGAAATCATCTCACAGAGTTACAGCTTTCCCCTCAAGAAGTCTATCGCTAAGACAGTTCTTGTGGAATTGGCAAAGTGATAAATGGAAGCCCATAGAGGGCTGTGGTGAAAAAGGAAATATCCTCCGATGAAATCTGGAAAGAAGCTTTCTGAGAAACTGCTTAGTGTTCTGTTAATTCATTTCACAGAGTTACATCTGTATTTCGGGGATCTCTTTGCTAGCCTTATTTCTGTGGAATCTGACAACAGATATTTCCTTTCCCTTTGAAGACTATAGGGCCAAAGGAAATATCCTCCGATAACAAAGAGAAAGAAGCTTTCTGAGAAACTTCTTTGTGTTCTGTGAAATCATATCACAGAGTTACAGCTTTCCCCTCAAGAAGCTTTTCGCTAAGACAGTTCTTGTGGAATTGGCAAAGTGTTATTTGGAACCACATGGAGGGCTATGGTGAGAAAGGAAATATCCTCCCATGAAATCTGGAAGGAAGCTTTCTGAGAAACTGCTAAGTGTTCTGTTAATTCATCTCACAGAGTTACATCTGTATTTCGTGGATCTCTTTCCTAGCCTTATTTCTGTGGAATCTGACAACAGATATTTCCTTTCCCTTTGAAGACTATAGTGCCAAAGGAAATATCCTCCGATAACCAAGAGAAAGAAGCTTTCTGAGAAACTTCTTTGTGTTCTGTGAAATCATCTCACAGAGTTACAGCTTTCCCCTCAAGAAGCCTTTCGCTAAGACAGTTCTTGTGGAATTGGCAAAGTGATATTTGGAAGCCCATAGAGGGCTATGCTGAAAAAGGAAATATCCTCCGATGAAATCTGGAAAGAAGCTTTCTGAGAAACTGCTTAGTGTTCTGTTAATTCATCTCACAGAGTTACATCTGTATTTCGTGGATCTCTTTGCTAGCCTTATTTCTGTGGAATCTGACAACAGATATTTCCTTTCCCTTTGAAGACTATAGGGCCAAAGGAAATATCCTCCGATAACAGAGAGAAAGAAGCTTTCTGAGAAACTTCTTTGTGTTCTGTGAAATCAACTCACAGAGTTACAGCTTTCCCCTCAAGAAGCCTTTCGCTAAGGCAGTTCTTGTGGAATTGGCAAAGTGATATTTGGAAGCCCATAGAGGGTTATGGTGAAAAAGGAAATATCCTCCCATGAAATCTGGAAAGAAGCTTTCTGAGAAACTGCTTAGTGTTCTGTTAATTCATCTCACAGAGTTACATCTGTATTTCGTGGATCTCTTTGCTAGCCTTATTTCTGTGGAATCTGAGAACAGATATTTCCTTTCCCTTTGAAGACTATAGGGCCAAAGGAAATATCCTCCGATAACAGAGAGAAAGAAGCTTTCTGAGAAACTTCTTTGTGTTCTGTGAAATCAACTCACAGAGTTACAGCTTTCCCCTCAAGAAGCCTTTCGCTAAGGCAGTTCTTGTGGAATTGGCAAAGTGATATTTGGAAGCCCATAGAAGGTTATGGTGAAAAAGGAAATATCCTCCGATGAAATTTGGAAAGAAGCTTTCTGAGAAACTGCTTAGTGTTCTGTTAATTCATCTCACAGAGTTACATCTGTATTTCGTGGATCTCTTTGCTAGCCTTATTTCTGTGGAATCTGACAACAGATATTTCCTTTCCCTTTGAAGACTATAGGGCCAAAGGAAATATCCTCCGATAACCAAGAGAAAGAAGCTTTCTGAGAAACTTCTTTGTGTTCTGTGAAATCATCTCACAGAGTTACAGCTTTCCCCTCAAGAAGCCTTTCGCTAAGACAGTTCTTGTGGAATTGGCAAAGTGATATTTGGAAGCCCATAGAGGGCTATGCTGAAAAAGGAAATATCCTCCGATGAAATCTGGAAAGAAGCTTTCTGAGAAACTGCTTAGTGTTCTGTTAATTCATCTCACAGAGTTACATCTGTATTTCGTGGATCTCTTTGCTAGCCTTATTTCTGTGGAATCTGACAACAGATATTTCCTTTCCCTTTGAAGACTATAGGGCCAAAGGAAATATCCTCCGATAACAGAGAGAAAGAAGCTTTCTGAGAAACTTCTTTGTGTTCTGTGAAATCAACTCACAGAGTTACAGCTTTCCCCTCAAGAAGCCTTTCGCTAAGGCAGTTCTTGTGGAATTGGCAAAGTGATATTTGGAAGCCCATAGAGGGTTATGGTGAAAAAGGAAATATCCTCCGATGAAATCTGGAAAGAAGCTTTCTGAGAAACTGCTTAGTGTTCTGTTAATTCATCTCACAGAGTTACATCTGTATTTCGTGGATCTCTTTGCTAGCCTTATTTCTGTGGAATCTGACAACAGATATTTCCTTTCCCTTTGAAGACTATAGGGCCAAAGGAAATATCCTCCGATAACCAAGAGAAAGAAGCTTTCTGAGAAACTTCTTTGTGTTCTGTGAAATCATCTCACAGAGTTACAGCTTTCCCCTCAAGAAGCCTTTCGCTAAGACAGTTCTTGTGGAATTGGCAAAGTGATATTTGGAAGCCCATAGAGGGCTATGCTGAAAAAGGAAATATCCTCCGATGAAGTCTGGAAAGAAGCTTTCTGAGAAACTGCTTAGTGTTCTGTTAATTCATCTCACAGAGTTACATCTGTATTTCGTGGATCTCTTTGCTAGCCTTATTTCTGTGGAATCTGACAACAGATATTTCCTTTCCCATTGAAGACTATAGGGCCAAAGGAAATATCCTCCGATAACAGAGAGAAAGAAGTTTTCTGAGAAACTTCTTTGTGTTCTGTGAAATCAACTCACAGAGTTACAGCTTTCCCCTCAAGAAGCCTTTCGCTAAGGCAGTTCTTGTGGAATTGGCAAAGTGATATTTGGAAGCCCATAGAGGGTTATGGTGAAAAAGAAAATATCCTCCGATGAAATCTGGAAAGAAGCTTTCTGAGAAACTGCTTAGTGTTCTGTTAATTCATCTCACAGAGTTACATCTGTATTTCGGGGATCTCTTTGCTAGCCTTATTTCTGTGGAATCTGACAACAGATATTTCCTTTCCCTTTGAAGACTATAGGGCCAAAGGAAATATCCTCCGATAACCAAGAGAGAGAAGCTTTCTGAGAAACTTCTTTGTGTTCTGTGAAATCATCTCACAGAGTTACAGCTTTCCCCTCAAGAAGCCTTTCGCTAAGACAGTTCTTGTGGAATTGGCAAAGTGATATTTGGAAGCCCATAGAGGGCTATGGTGAAAAAGGAAATATCCTCCGATGAAATCTGGAAAGAAGCTTTCTGAGAAACTGCTTAGTGTTCTGTTAATTCATCTCACAGAGTTACATCTGTATTTCGTGGATCTCTTTGCTAGCCTTATTTCTGTGGAATCTGACAACAGATATTTCCTTTTCCTTTGAAGACTATAGGGCCAAAGGAAATATCCTCCGATGACAAAGAGAAAGAAGCTTTCTGAGAAACTTCTTTGTGTTCTGTGAAATCATCTCACAGAGTTACAGCTTTCCCCTCAAGAAGCCTTTCGCTAAGACAGTTCTTGTGGAATTGGCAAAGTGATATTTGGAAGCCCATAGAGGGCTATGGTGAAAAAGGAAATATCCTCCGATGAAATCTGGAAAGAAGCTTTCTGAGAAACTGCTTAGTGTTCTGTTAATTCATCTCACAGAGTTACATCTGTATTTCGTGGATCTCTTTGCTAGCCTTTTTTCTGTGGAATCTGACAACAGATATTTCCTTTCCCTTTGAAAACTATAGGGCCAAAGGAAATATCCTCCGATAGCCAAGAGAAAGAAGCTTTCTGAGAAACTTCTTTGTGTTCTGTGAAATCATCTCACAGAGTTACAGCTATCCCCTCAAGAAGTCTTTCGCTAAGACAGGTCTTGTGGAATTGGCAAAGTGATATTTGGAAGCCCATAGAGGGCTATGGTGAAAAAGGAAATATCCTCCGATGAAATCTGGAAAGAAGCTTTCTGAGAAACTGCTTAGTGTTCTCTTAATTCATCTCACAGAGTTACATCTGTATTTCGTGGATCTCTTTGCTACCCTTATTTCTGTGGAATCTGACAACAGATATTTCCTTTCCCTTTGAAGACTATAGGGCCAAAGGAAATATCATCCGATAACAAAGAGAAAGAAGCTTTCTGAGAAACTTCTTTGTGTTCTGTGAAATCATTTCACAGAGTTACAGCTTTCCCCTCAAGAAGCCTTTCGCTAAGACAGTTCTTGTGGAATTGGCAAAGGGATATTTGGAAGCCCATAGAGGGCTAGGGTGAAAAAGGAAATATCCTCCGATGAAATCTGGAAAGAAGCTTTCTGAGAAACTGCTTAGTGTTCTGTTAATTCATCTCACAGAGTTACATCTGTTTTTCGTGGATCTCTTTGCCAGTCTTATTTCTGTGGAATCTCACAACAGATATTTCCTTTCCCTTTGAAGACTATAGGGCCAAAGGAAATATCCTCCGATAACCAGGAGGAAGAAGCTTTCTGAGAAACTTCTTTGTGTTCTGTGAAATCATCTCACAGAGTTACAGCTTTCCCCTCAAGAAGTCTTTCGCTAAGACAGTTCTTGTGGAATTGGCAAAGTGATATTTGGAATCCCATAGAGGGCTATGGTGAAAAAGGAAATATCCTCCCATGAAATCTGGAAAGAAGCTTTCTGAGAAATTGCTTAGTGTTCTGTTAATTCATCTCACAGAGTTACATCTGTATTTCGTGGATCTCTTTGCTAGCCTTATTTCTGTGGAATCTGACAACAGATATTTCCTTTCCCTTTGAAGACTATAGGGCCAAAGGAAATATCCTCCGATATCCAAGAGAAAGAAGCTTTCTGAGAAACTTCTTTGTGTTCTGTGAAATCATCTCACAGAGTTACAGCTTTCCCCTCAAGAAGCCTTTCGCTAAGACAGTTCTTGTGGAATTTGCAAAGTGATATTTGGAAGCCCATAGAGGGCTATGGTGAAAAAGGAAATATCCTCCGATGAAATCTGGAAAGAAGCTTTCTGAGAAACTGCTTAGTGTTCTGTTAATTCATCTCACAGAGTTACATCTGTATTTCGTGGATCTCTTTGCTAGCCTTATTTCTGTGGAATCTGACAACAGATATTTCCTTTCCCTTTGAAGACTATAGGGCCAAAGGAAATATCCTCCGATAACAAAGAGAAAGAAGCTTTCTGAGAAACTTCTTTGTGTTCTGTGAAATCATCTCACAGAGTTACAGCTTTCCCCTCAAGAAGCCTTTCGCTAAGACAGTTCTTGTGGAATTGGCAAAGTGATATTTGGAAGCCCATAGAGGGCTATGGTGAAAAAGGAAATATCCTCCGATGAAATCTGGAAAGAAGCTTTCTGAGAAACTGCTTAGTGTTCTGTTAATTCATCTCACAGAGTTACATCTGTATTTCGTGGATCTCTTTGCTAGCCTTATTTCTGTGGAATCTGACAACAGATATTTCCTTTCCCTTTGAAGACTATAGGGCCAAAGGAAATATCCTCCGATAACCAAGAGGAAGAAGCTTTCTGAGAAACTTCTTTGTGTTCTGTGAAATCATCTCACAGAGTTACAGCTTTCCCCTCAAGAAGCCTTTCGCTAAGACAGTTCTTGTGGAATTGGCAAAGTGATATTTGGAAGCCCCTAGAGGGCTATGGTGAAAAAGGAAATATCCTCCGATGAAATCTGGAAAGAAGCTTTCTGAGAAACTGCTTAGTGTTCTGTTAATTCATCTCACAGAGTTACATCTGTATTTCGTGTATCTCTTTGCTAGCCTTATTTCTATGGAATCTGACAACAGATATTTCCTTTCCCTTTGAAGACTATAGGGCCAAAGGAAATATCCTCCGATAACAAAGAGAAAGAAGCTTTCTGAGAAACTTCTTTGTGTTCTGTGAAATCATCTCACAGAGTTACAGCTTTCCCCTCAAGAAGCCTTTCGCTAAGACAGTTCTTGTGGAATTGGCAAAGTGATATTTGGAAGCCCATGGAGGGCTATGTTGAAAAAGGAAATATCCTCCGATGAAATCTGGAAAGAAGCTTTCTGAGAAACTGCTTAGTGTTCTGTTAATTCATCTCACAGAGTTACATCTGTATTTCGTGGATCTCTTTGCCAGTCTTATTTCTGTGGAATCTGACAACAGATATTTCCTTTCCCTTTGAAGACTATAGGGCCAAAGGAAATATCCTCCGATAGCCAAGAGAAAGAAACTTTCTGAGAAACTTCTTTGTGTTCTGTGAAATCATCTCACAGAGTTACAGCTTTCCCCTCAAGAAGCCTTTCGCTAAGACAGTTCTTGTGGAATTGGCAAAGTGATATTTGGAAGCCCATAGAGGGCTATGGTGAAAAAGGAAATATCCTCCGATGAAATCTGGAAAGAAGCTTTCTGAGAAACTGCTTAGTGTTCTGTTAATTCATCTCACAGAGTTACATCTGTATTTCGTGGATCTCTTTGCTAGCCTTATTTCTGTGGAATCTGACAACAGATATTTCCTTTTCCTTTGAAGACTATAGGGCCTAAGGAAATATCCTCCGATAGCCGAGAGAAAGAAGCTTTCTGAGGAACTTCTTTGTGTTCTGTGAAATCATCTCACAGAGTTACAGCTTTCCCCTCAAGAAGTCTTTCCCTAAGACAGCTCTTGTGGAATTGGCAAAGTGATATTTGGAAGCCCATAGAGGGCTATGGTGAAAAAGGAAATATCCTCCGATGAAATCTGGAAAGAAGCTTTCTGAGAAACTGCTTAGTGTTCTGTTAATTCATCTCACAGAGTTACATCTGTGTTTCGTGGATCTCTTTGCTAGCCTTATTTCTGTGGAATCTGACAACAGATATTTCCTTTCCCTTTGAAGACTATAGGGCCAAAGGAAATATCCTCCGATAGACAAGAGAAAGAAGCTTTCTGAGAAACTTCTTTGTGTTCTGTGAAATCATCTCACAGAGTTACAGCTTTCCCCTCAAGAAGTCTTTCGCTAAGAGAGTTCTTGTGGAATTGGCAAAGTGATATTTGGAAGCCCATAGAGGGCTATGGTGAAAAAGGAAATATCCTCCGATGAAATCTGGAAAGAAGCTTTCTGAGAAATTGCTTTGTGTTCTGTTAATTCATCTCACAGAGTTACATCTGTATTTCGTGGATCTCTTTGCTAGCCTTATTTCTGTGGAATCTGACAACAGATATTTCCTTTCCCTTTGAAGACTATAGGGCCAAAGGAAATATCCTCCGATAACAAAGAGAAAGAAGCTTTCTGAGAAACTTCTTTGTGTTCTGTGAAATCATCTCACAGAGTTACAGCTTTCCCCTCAAGAAGCCTTTCGCTAAGACAGTTCTTGTGGAATTGGCAAAGTGATATTTGGAAGCCCATAGAGGGGTATGGTGAAAAAGGAAATATCCTCCGATGAAATCTGGAAAGAAGCTTTCTGAGAAACTGCTTAGTGTTCTGTTAATTCATCTCACAGAGTTACATCTGTATTTCGTGGATCTCTTTGCTAGTCTTATTTCTGTGGAATCTGACAACAGATATTTCCTTTCCCTTTGAAGACTATAGGGCCAAAGGAAATATCCTCCGATAACAAAGAGAAAGAAGCTTTCTGAGAAACTTCTTTGTGTTCTGTGAAATCATTTCACAGAGTTACAGCTTTCCCCTCAAGAAGCCTTTCGCTAAGACAGTTCTTGTGGAATTGGCAAAGGGATATTTGGAAGCCCATAGAGGGCTAGGGTGAAAAAGGAAATATCCTCCGATGAAATCTGGAAAGAAGCTTTCTGAGAAACTGCTTAGTGTTCTGTTAATTCATCTCACAGAGTTACATCTGTTTTTCGTGGATCTCTTTGCCAGTCTTATTTCTGTGGAATCTCACAACAGATATTTCCTTTCCCTTTGAAGACTATAGGGCCAAAGGAAATATCCTCCGATAACCAGGAGGAAGAAGCTTTCTGAGAAACTTCTTTGTGTTCTGTGAAATCATCTCACAGAGTTACAGCTTTCCCCTCAAGAAGTCTTTCGCTAAGACAGTTCTTGTGGAATTGGCAAAGTGATATTTGGAATCCCATAGAGGGCTATGGTGAAAAAGGAAATATCCTCCGATGAAATCTGGAAAGAAGCTTTCTGAGAAATTGCTTAGTGTTCTGTTAATTCATCTCACAGAGTTACATCTGTATTTCGTGGATCTCTTTGCTAGCCTTATTTCTGTGGAATCTGACAACAGATATTTCCTTTCCCTTTGAAGACTATAGGGCCAAAGGAAATATCCTCCGATATCCAAGAGAAAGAAGCTTTCTGAGAAACTTCTTTGTGTTCTGTGAAATCATCTCACAGAGTTACAGCTTTCCCCTCAAGGAGCCTTTCGCTAAGACAGTTCTTGTGGAATTTGCAAAGTGATATTTGGAAGCCCATAGAGGGCTATGGTGAAAAAGGAAATATCCTCCGATGAAATCTGGAAAGAAGCTTTCTGAGAAACTGCTTAGTGTTCTGTTAATTCATCTCACAGAGTTACATCTGTATTTCGTGGATCTCTTTGCTAGCCTTATTTCTGTGGAATCTGACAACAGATATTTCCTTTCCCTTTGAAGACTATAGGGCCAAAGGAAATATCCTCCGATAACAAAGAGAAAGAAGCTTTCTGAGAAACTTCTTTGTGTTCTGTGAAATCATCTCACAGAGTTACAGCTTTCCCCTCAAGAAGCCTTTCGCTAAGACAGTTCTTGTGGAATTGGCAAAGTGATATTTGGAAGCCCATAGAGGGCTATGGTGAAAAAGGAAATATCCTCCGATGAAATCTGGAAAGAAGCTTTCTGAGAAACTGCTTAGTGTTCTGTTAATTCATCTCACAGAGTTACATCTGTATTTCGTGGATCTCTTTGCTAGCCTTATTTCTGTGGAATCTGACAACAGATATTTCCTTTCCCTTTGAAGACTATAGGGCCAAAGGAAATATCCTCCGATAACCAAGAGGAAGAAGCTTTCTGAGAAACTTCTTTGTGTTCTGTGAAATCATCTCACAGAGTTACAGCTTTCCCCTCAAGAAGCCTTTCGCTAAGACAGTTCTTGTGGAATTGGCAAAGTGATATTTGGAAGCCCCTAGAGGGCTATGGTGAAAAAGGAAATATCCTCCGATGAAATCTGGAAAGAAGCTTTCTGAGAAACTGCTTAGTGTTCTGTTAATTCATCTCACAGAGTTACATCTGTATTTCGTGTATCTCTTTGCTAGCCTTATTTCTATGGAATCTGACAACAGATATTTCCTTTCCCTTTGAAGACTATAGGGCCAAAGGAAATATCCTCCGATAACAAAGAGAAAGAAGCTTTCTGAGAAACTTCTTTGTGTTCTGTGAAATCATCTCACAGAGTTACAGCTTTCCCCTCAAGAAGCCTTTCGCTAAGACAGTTCTTGTGGAATTGGCAAAGTGATATTTGGAAGCCCATGGAGGGCTATGTTGAAAAAGGAAATATCCTCCGATGAAATCTGGAAAGAAGCTTTCTGAGAAACTGCTTAGTGTTCTGTTAATTCATCTCACAGAGTTACATCTGTATTTCGTGGATCTCTTTGCCAGTCTTATTTCTGTGGAATCTGACAACAGATATTTCCTTTCCCTTTGAAGACTATAGGGCCAAAGGAAATATCCTCCGATAGCCAAGAGAAAGAAACTTTCTGAGAAACTTCTTTGTGTTCTGTGAAATCATCTCACAGAGTTACAGCTTTCCCCTCAAGAAGCCTTTCGCTAAGACAGTTCTTGTGGAATTGGCAAAGTGATATTTGGAAGCCCATAGAGGGCTATGGTGAAAAAGGAAATATCCTCCGATGAAATCTGGAAAGAAGCTTTCTGAGAAACTGCTTAGTGTTCTGTTAATTCATCTCACAGAGTTACATCTGTATTTCGTGGATCTCTTTGCTAGCCTTATTTCTGTGGAATCTGACAACAGATATTTCCTTTTCCTTTGAAGACTATAGGGCCTAAGGAAATATCCTCCGATAGCCGAGAGAAAGAAGCTTTCTGAGGAACTTCTTTGTGTTCTGTGAAATCATCTCACAGAGTTACAGCTTTCCCCTCAAGAAGTCTTTCCCTAAGACAGCTCTTGTGGAATTGGCAAAGTGATATTTGGAAGCCCATAGAGGGCTATGGTGAAAAAGGAAATATCCTCCGATGAAATCTGGAAAGAAGCTTTCTGAGAAACTGCTTAGTGTTCTGTTAATTCATCTCACAGAGTTACATCTGTGTTTCGTGGATCTCTTTGCTAGCCTTATTTCTGTGGAATCTGACAACAGATATTTCCTTTCCCTTTGAAGACTATAGGGCCAAAGGAAATATCCTCCGATAGACAAG
Organism: Macaca nemestrina; assembly: GCF_043159975.1. NCBI lineage: Eukaryota > Metazoa > Chordata > Mammalia > Primates > Cercopithecidae > Macaca > Macaca nemestrina. Next base: position 30,873,278 of record NC_092141.1, on the reverse strand, counting down.
AGAAAGAAGCTTTCTGAGAAACTTCTTTGTGTTCTGTGAAATCATCTCACAGAGTTACAGCTTTCCCCTCAAGAAGTCTTTCGCTAAGAGAGTTCTTGTGGAATTGGCAAAGTGATATTTGGAAGCCCATAGAGGGCTATGGTGAAAAAGGAAATATCCTCCGATGAAATCTGGAAAGAAGCTTTCTGAGAAATTGCTTTGTGTTCTGTTAATTCATCTCACAGAGTTACATCTGTATTTCGTGGATCTCTTTGCTAGCCTTATTTCTGTGGAATCTGACAACAGATATTTCCTTTCCCTTTGAAGACTATAGGGCCAAAGGAAATATCCTCCGATAACAAAGAGAAAGAAGCTTTCTGAGAAACTTCTTTGTGTTCTGTGAAATCATCTCACAGAGTTACAGCTTTCCCCTCAAGAAGCCTTTCGCTAAGACAGTTCTTGTGGAATTGGCAAAGTGATATTTGGAAGCCCATAGAGGGCTATGGTGAAAAAGGAAATATCCTCCGATGAAATCTGGAAAGAAGCTTTCTGAGAAACTGCTTAGTGTTCTGTTAATTCATCTCACAGAGTTACATCTGTATTTCGTGGATCTCTTTGCTAGTCTTATTTCTGTGGAATCTGACAACAGATATTTCCTTTCCCTTTGAAGACTATAGGGCCAAAGGAAATATCCTCCGATAACAAAGAGAAAGAAGCTTTCTGAGAAACTTCTTTGTGTTCTGTGAAATCATCTCACAGAGGTACAGCTTTCCCCTCAAGAAGCCTTTCGCTAAGACAGTTCTTGTGGAATTGGCAAAGTGATATTTGGAAGCCCATAGAGGGCTATGCTTGGAAAGAAGCTTTCTGAGAAACTGCTTAGTGTTCTGTTAATTCATCTCACAGAGTTACATCTGTATTTCGTGGATCTCTTTGCTAGCCTTATTTCTATGGAATCTGACAACAGGTATTTCCTTTCCCTTTGAAGACTATAGGGCCAAAGGAAATATCCTCCCATAACAAAGAGAAAGAAGCTTTCTGAGAAACTTCTTTGTGTTCTGTGAAATCATCTCACAGAGTTACAGCTTTCCCCTCAAGAAGCCTTTCGCTAAGACAGTTCTTGTGGAATTGGCAAAGTGATATTTGGAAGCCCATAGAGGGCTATGGTGAAAAAGGAAATATCCTCCGATGAAATCTAGAAAGAAGCTTTCTGAGAAACTGCTTAGTGTTCTGTTAATTCATCTCACAGAGTTACATCTGTATTTCGTGGATCTCTTTGCTAGCCTTATTTCTGTGGAATCTGACAACAGATATTTCCTTTCCCATTGAAGACTATAGGGCCAAAGGAAATATCCTCCGATAACCAAGAGAAAGAAGCTTTCTGAGAAACTTCTTTGTGTTCTGTGAAATCATCTCACAGAGTTACAGCTTTCCCCTCAAGAAGCCTTTCGCTAAGACAGTTCTTGTGGAATTGGCAAAGTGATATTTGGAAGCCCATAGAGGGCTATGGTGAAAAAGGAAATATCCTCCGATGAAATCTGGAAAGAAGCTTTCTGAGAAACTGCTTAGTGTTCTGTTAATTCATCTCACAGAGTTACATCTGTATTTCGTGGATCTCTTTGCTAGTCTTATTTCTGTGGAATCTGACAACAGATATTTCCTTTCCCTTTGAAGACTATAGGGCCAAAGGAAATATCCTCCGATAGCCAAGAGAAAGAAGCTTTCTGAGAAACTTCTTTGTGTTCTGTGAAATCATCTCACAGAGTTACAGCTTTCCCCTCAAGAAGTCTTTCCCTAAGACAGTTCTTGTGGAATTGGCAAAGTGATATTTGAAAGCCCATAGAGGGCTATGGTGAAAAAGGAAATATCCTCCGATGAAATCTGGAAAGAAGCTTTCTGAGAAACTGCTTAGTGTTCTGTTAATTCATCTCACAGAGTTACATCTGTATTTCGTGGATCTCTTTGCTAGCCTTATTTCTGTGGAATCTGTCAACGGATATTTCCTTTCCCTTTGAAGACTATAGGGCCAAAGGAAATATCCTCCGATAACCAAGAGGAAGAAGCTTTCTGAGAAACTTCTTTGTGTTCTGTGAAATCATCTCACAGAGTTACAGCTTTCCCCGCAAGAAGCCTTTCGCTAAGACAGTTCTTGTGGAATTGGCAAAGTGATATTTGGAAGCCCATAGAGGGCTATGGTGCAAAAAGGAAATATCCTCCGATGAAATCTGGAAAGAAGCTTTCTGAGAAACTGCTTAGTGTTCTGTTAATTCATCTCACAGAGTTACATCTATATTTCGTGGATCTCTTTGCCAGTCTTATTTCTGTGGAATCTGACAACAGATATTTCCTTTCCCTTTGAAGACTATAGGGCCAAAGGAAATATCCTCCGATAGCCAAGAGAAAGAAGCTTTCTGAGAAACTTCTTTGTGTTCTGTGAAATCATCCCACAGAGTTACAGCTTTCCCCTCAAGAAGCCTTTCGCTAAGACAGTTCTTGTGGAATTGGCAAAGTGATATTTGGCAGCCCATAGAGGGCTATGGTGAAAAAGGAAATATCCTCCGATGAAATCTGGAAAGAAGCTTTCTGAGAAACTGCTTAGTGTTCTGTTAATTCATCTCACAGAGTTACATCTGTATGTCGTGGATCTCTATGCTAGCCTTATTTCTGTGGAATCTGTCAACGGATATTTCCTTTCCCTTTGAAGACTATAGGGCCAAAGGAAATATCCTCCGATAACCAAGAGGAAGAAGCTTTCTGAGAAACTTCTTTGTGTTCTGTGAAATCATCTCACAGAGTTACAGCTTTCCCCTCAAGAAGTCTTTCGCTAAGACAGTTCTTGTGAAATTGGCAAAGTGATATTTGGAAGCCCATAGAGGGCTATGGTGAAAAAGGAAATATCCTCCGATGAAATCTGGAAAGAAGCTTTCTGAGAAACTGCTTAGTGTTCTGTTAATTCATCTCACAGAGTTACATCTGTATTTCGTGGATCTCTTTGCTAGCTTTATTTCTGTGGAATCTGACAACAGATATTTCCTTTCCCTTTGAAGACTATAGGGCCAAAGGAAATATCCTCCGATAACAAAGAGAAAGAAGCTTTCTGAGAAACTTCTTTGTGTTCTGTGAAATCATCTCACAGAGTTACAGCTTTCCCCTCAGGAAGCCTTTCGCTAAGACAGTTCTTGTGGAATTGGCAAAATGATATTTGGCAGACCATAGAGGGCTATGGTGAAAAAGGAAATATCCTCCGATGAAATCTGGAAAGAAGCTTTCTGAGAAACTGCTTAGTGTTCTGTTAATTCATCTCACAGAGTTACATCTGTATTTCGTGGATCTCTTTGCTAGTCTTATTTCTGTGGGATCTGACAACAGATATTTCCTTTCCCTTTGAAGACTATAGGGCCAAAGGAAATATCCTCCGATAACAGAGAGAAAGAAGCTTTCTGAGAAACTTCTTTGTGTTCTGTGAAATCATCTCACAGAGTTACAGCTTTCCCCTCAAGAAGCCTTTCGCTAAGACAGTTCTTGTGGAATTGGCAAAATGATATTTGGAAGCCCATAGAGGGCTATGGTGAAAAAGGAAATATCCTTCGATGAAATCTGGAAAGAAGCTTTCTGAGAAACTGCTTAGTGTTCTGTTAATTCATCTCACAGAGTTACATCTGTATTTCGTGGATCTCTTTGTTAGCCTTATTTCTGTGGAATCTGAGAACAGATATTCCCTTTGAAATATCCTCCGATAACAGAGAGAAAGAAGCTTTCTGAGAAACTTCTTTGTGTTCTGTGAAATCAACTCACAGAGTTACAGCTTTCCCCTCAAGAAGCCTTTCGCTAAGACAGTTCTTGTGGAATTGGCAATGTGATATTTGGAAGCCCTTAGGGGGCTATGGTGAAAAAGGAAATATCCTCCGATGAAATCTGGAAAGAAGCTTTCTGAGAAACTGCTTAGTGTTCTGTTAATTCATCTCACAGAGTTACATCAGTATTTCGTGGATCTCTTTGCTAGTCTTATTTCTGTGGAATCTGACAACAGATATTTCCTTTCCCTTTGAAGACTATAGGGCCAAAGGAAATATCCTCCGATAACAGAGAGAAAGAAGCTTTCTGAGAAACTTCTTTGTGTTCTGTGAAATCATCTCGCAGAGTTACAGCTTTCCCCTCAAGAAGTCTTCCGCTAAGACAGTTCTTGTGAAATTGGCAAAGTGATATTTGGAAGCCCATAGAGGGCTATGCTGAAAAAGGAAATATCCTCCGATGAAATCTGAAAAGAAGCTTTCTGAGAAATTGCTTAGTGTTCTGTTAATTCATCTCACAGAGTTACATCTGTATTTCGTGGATCTCTTTGCTAGCATTATTTCTGTGGAATCTGACAACAGATATTTCCTTTCCCTTTGAAGACTATAGGGCCAAAGGAAATATCCTCCGATAACAAAGAGAAAGAAGCTTTCTGAGAAACTTCTTTGTGTTCTGTGAAATCATCTCACAGAGTTACAGCTTTCCCCTCAAGAAGCCTTTCGCTAAGACAGTTCTTGTGGAATTGGCAAAGTGATATTTGGAAGCCCTTAGGGGGCTATGGTGAAAAAGGAAATATCCTCCGATGAAATCTGGAAAGAAGCTTTCTGAGAAACTGCTTAGTGTTCTGTTAATTCATCTCACAGAGTTACATCTGTATTTCGTGGATCTCTTTGCTAGCCTTATTTCTGTGGAATCTGACAACAGATATTTCCTTTCCCTTTGAAGACTATAGGTCCAAAGGAAATATCCTCCGATAACAGAGAGAAAGAAGCTTTCTGAGAAACTTCTTTGTGTTCTGTGAAATCATCTCACAGAGTTACAGCTTTCCCCTCAAGAAGCCTTTCGCTAAGACAGTTCTTGTGGAATTGGCAAAGTGATATTTGGAAGCCCATAGACGGCTATGGTGAAAAAGGAAATATCCTCCGATGAAATCTGGAAAGAAGCTTTCTGAGAAACTGCTTAGTGTTCTGTTAATTCATCTCACAGAGTTACATCTGTATTTCGTGGATCTCTTGGCTAGCCTTATTTCTGTGGAATCTGAGGACAGATAATTCCTTTGAAATATCCTCCGATAACAGAGAGAAACAAGCTTTCTGAGAAACTTCTTTGTGTTCTGTGAAATCAACTCACAGAGTTACAGCTTTCCCCTCAAGAAGCCTTTCGCTAAGACAGTTCTTGTGGAATTGGCAATGTGATATTTGGAAGCCCTTAGGGGGCTATGGTGAAAAAGGAAATATCCTCCGATGAAATCTGGAAAGAAGCTTTCTGAGAAACTGCTTAGTGTTCTGTTAATTCATCTCACAGAGTTACATCTGTATTTCGTGGATCTCTTTGCTAGCCTTATTTCTGTGGAATCTGACAACAGATATTTCCTTTCCCTTTGAAGACTATAGGTCCAAAGGAAATATCCTCCGATAACAGAGAGAAAGAAGCTTTCTGAGAAACTTCTTTGTGTTCTGTGAAATCATCTCACAGAGTTACAGCTTTCCCCTCAAGAAGCCTTTCGCTAAGACAGTTCTTGTGGAATTGGCAAAGTGATATTTGGAAGCCCATACACGGCTATGGTGAAAAAGGAAATATCCTCCGATGAAATCTGGAAAGAAGCTTTCTGAGAAACTGCTTAGTGTTCTGTTAATTCATCTCACAGAGTTACATCTGTATTTCGTGGATCTCTTTGCTAGCATTATTTCTGTGGAATCTGACAACAGATATTTCCTTTCCCTTTGAAGACTATAGGGCCAAAGGAAATATCCTCCGATAACAAAGAGAAAGAAGCTTTCTGAGAAACTTCTTTGTGTTCTGTGAAATCATCTCACAGAGTTACAGCTTTCCCCTCAAGAAGCCTTTCGCTAAGACAGTTCTTGTGGAATTGGCAAAGTGATATTTGGAAGCCCTTAGGGGGCTATGGTGAAAAAGGAAATATCCTCCGATGAAATCTGGAAACAAGCTTTCTGAGAAACTGCTTAGTGTTCTGTTAATTCATCTCACAGAGTTACATCTGTATTTCGTGGATCTCTTTGCTAGCCTTATTTCTGTGGAATCTGACAACAGATATTTCCTTTCCCTTTGAAGACTATAGGTCCAAAGGAAATATCCTCCGATAACAGAGAGAAAGAAGCTTTCTGAGAAACTTCTTTGTGTTCTGTGAAATCATCTCACAGAGTTACAGCTTTCCCCTCAAGAAGCCTTTCGCTAAGACAGTTCTTGTGGAATTGGCAAAGTGATATTTGGAAGCCCATAGACGGCTATGGTGAAAAAGGAAATATCCTCCGATGAAATCTGGAAAGAAGCTTTCTGAGAAACTGCTTAGTGTTCTGTTAATTCATCTCACAGAGTTACATCTGTATTTCGTGGATCTCTTGGCTAGCCTTATTTCTGTGGAATCTGAGGACAGATAATTCCTTTGAAATATCCTCCGATAACAGAGAGAAACAAGCTTTCTGAGAAACTTCTTTGTGATCTGTGAAATCAACTCACAGAGTTACAGCTTTCCCCTCAAGAAGCCTTTCGCTAAGACAGTTCTTGTGGAATTGGCAATGTGATATTTGGAAGCCCTTAGGGGGCTATGGTGAAAAAGGAAATATCCTCCGATGAAATCTGGAAAGAAGCTTTCTGAGAAACTGCTTAGTGTTCTGTTAATTCATCTCACAGAGTTACATCTGTATTTCGTGGATCTCTTTACTAGCCTTATTTCTGTGGAATCTGACAAAAGATATTTCCTTTCCCTTTGAAGACTATAGGGCCAAAGGAAATATCCTCCGATAACCAAGAGGAAGAAGCTTTCTGAGAAACTTCTTTGTGTTCTGTGAAATCATCTCACAGAGTTACAGCTTTCCCCTCAAGAAGCCTTTCGCTAAGACAGTTCTTGTGGAATTGGCAAAGTGATATTTGGCAGCCCTTAGAGGGCTATGGTGAAAAAGGAAATATCCTCCGATGAAATCTGGAAAGAAGCTTTCTGAGAAACTGCTTAGTGTTCTCTTAATTCATCTCACAGAGTTACATCTGTATTTCGTGGATCACTTTGCTAGCCTTATTTCTGTGGAATCTGAGAACAGATATTTCCTATCCTTTTGAAGACTATAGGGCCAAAGGAAATATCCTCCGATAACAAAGAGAAAGAAGCTTTCTGAGAAACTTCTTTGTGTTCTGTGAAATCATCTCACAGAGTTACAGCTTTCCCCTCAAGAAGCCTTTCGCTAAGACAGTTCTTGTGGAATTGGCAAAGTGATATTTGGAAGCCCATAGAGGGCTATGGTGAAAAAGGAAATATCCTCCGATGAAATCTGGAAAGAAGCTTTCTGAGAAACTGCTTAGTGTTCTGTTAATTCATCTCACAGAGTTACATCTGTATTTCTTGGATCTCTTTTCTAGCCTTATTTCTGTGGAATCTGACAACAGATATTTCCCTTCCCTTTGAAGACTATAGGGCCAAAGGAAACATCCTCCGATAACCAAGAGGAAGAAGCTTTTTGAGAATCTTCTTTGTGTTCTGTGAAATCATCTCACAGAGTTACAGCTTTCCCCTCAAGAAGCCTTTCGCTAAGACAGTTCGTGTGGAATTGGCAAAGTGATATTTGGCAGCCCATAGAGGGCTATGGTGAAAAAGGAAATATCCTCCGATGAAATCTGGAAAGAAGCTTTCTGAGAAACTGCTTAGTGTTCTGTTAATTCATCTCACAGAGTTACATCTGTATTTCGTGGATCACTTTGCTAGCCTTATTTCTGTGGAATCTGAGAACAGATATTTCCTATCCTTTTGAAGACTATAGGGCCAAAGGAAATATCCTCCGATAACAGAGAGATAGAAGCTTTCTGAGAAACTTCTTTGTGTACTGTGAAATCATCTCACAGAGTTACAGCTTTCCCCTCAAGAAGCCTTTCGCTAAGACAGTTCTTGTGGAATTGGCAAAGTGATATTTGGAAGCCCATAGAGGGCTATGGTGAAAAAGGAAATATCCTCCGATGAAATCTGGAAAGAAGCTTTCTGAGAAACTGCTTAGTGTTCTGTTAATTCATCTCACAGAGTTACATCTGTATTTCGTGGATCTCTTTGCTAGCCTTATTTCTGTGGAATCTGAGAACAGATATTTCCTATCCTTTTGAAGACTATAGGGCCAAAGGAAATATCCTCCGATAACAGAGAGAAAGAAGCTTTCTGAGAAACTTCTTTGTGTTCTGTGAAATCATCTCACAGAGTTACAGCTTTCCCCTCAAGAAGCCTTTCGCTAAGACAGTTCTTGTGGAATTGGCAAAGTGATATTTGGAAGCCCATAGAGGGCTATGGTGAAAAAGGAAATATCCTCCGATGAAATCTGGAAAGAAGCTTTCTGAGAAACTGCTTAGTGTTCTGTTAATTCATCTCACAGTGTTACATCTGTATTTCGTGGATCTCTTTGCTAGCCTTATTTCTGTGGAATCTGACAACAGATATTTCCTTTCCCTTTGAAGACTATAGGGCCAAAGGAAATATCCTCCGATAACAAAGAGAAAGAAGCTTTCTGAGAAACTTCTTTGTGTTCTGTGAAATCATCTCACAGAGTTACAGCTTTCCCCTCAAGAAGCCTTTCGCTAAGACAGTTCTTGTGGAATTGGCAAAGTGATATTTGGAAGCCCATAGAGGGCTATGGTGAAAAAGGAAATATCCTTCGATGAAATCTGGAAAGAAGCTTTCTGAGAAACTGCTTAGTGTTCTGTTAATTCATCTCACAGAGTTACATCTGTATTTCGTGGATCTCTTTGCTAGCCTTATTTCTGTGTAATCTGACAACAGATATTTCCTTTCCCTTTGAAGACTATAGGGCCAAAGGAAATATCCTCCGATAACCAAGAGGAAGAAGCTTTCTGAGAAACTTCTTTGTGTTCTGTGAAATCATCTCACAGAGTTACAGCTTTCCCCTCAAGAAGCCTTTCGCTAAGACAGTTCTTGTTGAATTGGCAAAGTGATATTTAGAAGCCCATAGAGGGCTATGGTGAAAAAGGAAATATCCTCCGATGAAATCGGGAAAGAAGCTTTCTGAGAAACTGATTAGTGTTCTGTAAATTCATCTCACAGAGTTACATCTGTATTTCGTGGATCTCTTTGCTAGTCTTATATCTGTGGAATCTGACAACAGATATTTCCTTTCCCTTTGAAGACTATAGGGCCAAACGAAATATCCTCCGATAGCCAAGAGAAAGAAGCTTTCGGAGAAACTTCTTTGTGTTCTGTGA